>NC_069509.1:43679044-44050956 GCF_027579735.1 Bombina bombina
TGAGTTACAGTGAAACTTACTGTAATGGGTAAGTTTATCATTAGAGTTACAAGGAAACTTACTGTAATGGGTAAGTTTATTATTAGAGTTACAGGGAAACTTACTGTAATGGGTAAGTTTATCATTAGAGTTACAGGAAAACTTACTGTAATGAGTAAGTTTATTATTAGAGTTATAGGGGAACTTACTGTAATGGGTATGTTTATCATTAGAGTTAGAAGGAACCTTACTGTAATGGGTAGGTTTATCATTAGAGTTACAAGGAAACTTACTGTAATGAGTAAGTTTATTATTAGAGTTACAGGGAAACTTACTGTAATGGGTAAGTTTATTATTAGAGTTACAGGGAAACTTACTGTAATGGGTAAGTTTATCATTAGAGTTACAGGGAAACTTACTGTAATGGGTAAGTTTATCATTAGAGTTACAGGGAAATTTACTGTAATGGGTACGTTTATCATTAGAGTTACAGGGAAACTTACTGTAATGGGTAAGTTTATCATTAGAGTTACAGGGAAACTTACTGTAATGGGTAAGTTTACTATTAGAGTTACAGGGAAACTTACTGTAATGGTTATGTTTATTATTAGAGTTACAGGGAAACTTACTGTAATGGGTAAGTTTATCATTAGAGTTACAGGGAAACTTACTGTAATGGGTAAGTTTATTATTAGATTTACAGGGAAACTTACTGTAATGGGTAAGTTTATCATTAGAGTTACAGGGAAACTTATTGTAGTGGGTAAGTTTATCATTAGAGTTACAGGGAAACTTACTATAATGGATAAGTTTATCATTAGAGTTATTGGGTAACTTACTGTAATGGGTAAGTTTATTATTAGAGTTACAGGGAAACTTACTGTAATGGGTAAGTTTATCATTAGAGTTACAGGACACCTTTTCAATTTGCTTCTATACTCTATACTATGCTTTATTCTCTTGGTATCTTTTGTTAAAAAGTATACACAGGGAGTAAGTTTATTATTAGAGTTATAGGGGAACTTACTGTAATGGGTAAGTTTATCATTAGAGTTAGAGGGAAACTTACTGTAATGGGTAGGTTTATCATTAGAGTTACAGGGATCTTACTGTAATGGGTAAGTTTATCATTAGAGTTACAGTGAAACCTACTGTATTGGGTAAGTTTATCATTAAAGTTACAGGGAAACTTAATGTAATGGGTAAGTTTATCATTAGAGTTACAGGGAAACTTACTGTAATGGGTACGTTTATCATTAGAGTTACAGGGAAACTTACTGTAAAGAGTAAGTTTATCAATAGAGTTACAGGGAAACTTACTGTAATGGGTAAGTTTATCAATAGAGTTACAGGGAAACGTACTGTAATGGGTACGTTTATCATTAGAGTTACAGGGAAACTTACTGTAAAGAGTAAGTTTATCAATAGAGTTACAGGGAAACTTACTGTAATGGGTAAGTTTATCAATAGAGTTACAGGGAAATGTACTGTAATGGGTAGGTTTATCATTAGAGTTACAGGGAAACTTACTGTAATGGGTAAGTTTATTATTAGAGTTACAGAGAAACTTACTGTAATGGGTAAGTTTATCATTAGAGTTACAGGGAAACTTACTGTAAAGAGTAAGTTTATCAATAGAGTTACAGGGAAACTTACTGTAATGAGTACGTTTATCAATAGAGTTACAGGGAAACGTCCTGTAATGGGTAAGTTTATCATTAGAGTTACAGGGAAACTTACTGTAATGGGTAAGTTTTTAATTAGAGTTACAGGGAAACTTACTGTAATGGTTATGTTTATTATTAGAGTTACAGAGAAACTTACTGTAATGGGTAAGTTTATCATTAGAGTTACAGGGAAACTTACTGTAATGGGTAAGTTTATTATTAGATTTACAGGGAAACTTACTGTAATGGGTAAGTTTATCATTAGAGTTAGAGGAAAACGTACTGTAATGAGTAGGTTTATCATTAGAGTTATTGGGTAACTTACTGTAATGGGTAAGTTTATTATTAGAGTTATAGGGGAACTTACTGTAATGGGTAAGTTTATCATTAGAGTTAGAGGGAAACTTACTGTAATGGGTAGGTTTATCATTAGAGTTACAGGGAACTTACTGTAATGGGTAAGTTTATCATTAGAGTTACAGTGAAACCTACTGTATTGGGTAAGTTTATCATTAAAGTTACAGGGAAACTTACTGTAATGGGTAAGTTTATCATTAGAATTACAGGGAAACTTATTGTAATGGGTAAGTTTATTATTAGAGTTACAGGGAAACTTACTGTAATGGGTAAGTTTATTATTAGAGTTACAAGGAAACTTACTGTAATGGGAAGTTTATCATTAGAGTTACAGGGAAACTTACTGTAATGGGTAAGTTTATTATTAGAGTTACAAGGAAACTTACTGTAATGGGTAAGTTTATCATTAGAGTTACAGGGAATCTTACTGTAATGGGTAAGTTTATTATTAGAGTTACAAGGAAACTTACTGTAATTGGTAAGTTTATCATTAGAGTTACAGGGAAACTTACTGAAATGGGTAAGTTTATCATTAGAGTTATAGGGAAACTTACTGTAATGGGTAAGTTTATCATTAGAGTTACAGGGAAACTTACTGTAATGGGTACGTTAATCATTAGAGTTACAGGGGAACTTATTGCAATGGGTAAGTTTATTATTAGAGTTACAAGGAAACTTACTGTAATGGGTAAGTTTATCATTAGAGTTACAGGGAAACTTACTGTAATGGGTAAGTTTATAATTAGAGTTACAGAGAAACTTACTGTAATGGGTAAGTTTATTATTAGAGTTACAGGGAAACTTACTGTAATGGGTAAGTTTATCATTAGAGTTACAGGGAAACTTACTGTAATGGGTAAGTTTATCATTAGAGTTACAGGGAAACTTACTGTAATGGGTAAGTTTATCATTAGAGTTACAGGGACAGTTACTGTAATCGGTAAGTTTATTATTAGAGTTACAAGGAAACTTACTGTAATGGGTAAGTTTATCATTAGAGTTACAGGGAAACTTACTGTAATGGGTAAGTTTATCATTAGAGTTACAGGGAAACTTACTGTAATGGGTAAGTTTATCATTAGAGTTATAGAGAAACTTACTGTAATGGGTAAGTTTATCATTAGAGTTACAGGGAAACTTACTGTAATGGGTAAGTTTATCATTAGAGTTACAGGGAAACTTACTGTAATGGGTAAGTTTATCATTAGAGTTACAGGGAAACTTATTGTAATGGGTAAGTTTATCGTTAGAGTTACAGGGGAACTTACTGTAATGGGTAAGTTTATCATTAGAGTTACAGGGAAACACTGAAATGGGTAAGTTTATCATTAGAGTTACAGGGGAACTTACTGTAATGGGTAAGTTTATCATTAGAGTTACAGGGAAAATTACTGTAATGGGTAAGTTTATCATTAGAGTTACAGGGAAACTTACTGTAATGGGTAAGTTTATCATTAGAGTTACAGGGAAACTTACTGTAATGGGTAAGTTTATCATTAGAGTTACAGGAAAACTTACTGTAATGGGTAAGTTTATCATTAGAGTTACAGGGAAACGTACTGTAATGGGTAAGTTTACTATTAGAGTTACAGGGAAACTTACTGTAATGGTTATGTTTATTATTAGAGTTACAGGGAAACTTACTGTAATGGGTAAGTTTATCATTAGAGTTACAGGGAAACTTACTGTAATGGGTAAGTTTATTATTAGAGTTACAGGGAAACTTACTGTAATGGGTAAGTTTATCATTAGAGTTACAGGGAAACTTATTGTAGTGGGTAAGTTTATCATTAGAGTTACAGGGAAACTTACTATAATGGATAAGTTTATCATTAGAGTTATTGGGTAACTTACTGTAATGGGTAAGTTTATTATTAGAGTTACAGGGAAACTTACTGTAATGGGTAAGTTTATCATTAGAGTTACAGGACACCTTTTCAATTTGCTTCTATACTCTATACTATGCTTTATTCTCTTGGTATCTTTTGTTAAAAAGTATACACAGGGAGTAAGTTTATTATTAGAGTTATAGGGGAACTTACTGTAATGGGTAAGTTTATCATTAGAGTTAGAGGGAAACTTACTGTAATGGGTAGGTTTATCATTAGAGTTACAGGGATCTTACTGTAATGGGTAAGTTTATCATTAGAGTTACAGTGAAACCTACTGTATTGGGTAAGTTTATCATTAAAGTTACAGGGAAACTTAATGTAATGGGTAAGTTTATCATTAGAGTTACAGGGAAACTTACTGTAATGGGTACGTTTATCATTAGAGTTACAGGGAAACTTACTGTAAAGAGTAAGTTTATCAATAGAGTTACAGGGAAACTTACTGTAATGGGTAAGTTTATCAATAGAGTTACAGGGAAACGTACTGTAATGGGTACGTTTATCATTAGAGTTACAGGGAAACTTACTGTAAAGAGTAAGTTTATCAATAGAGTTACAGGGAAACTTACTGTAATGGGTAAGTTTATCAATAGAGTTACAGGGAAACGTACTGTAATGGGTAGGTTTATCATTAGAGTTACAGGGAAACTTACTGTAATGGGTAAGTTTATTATTAGAGTTACAGAGAAACTTACTGTAATGGGTAAGTTTATCATTAGAGTTACAGGGAAACTTATTGTAATGGGTAAGTTTATCAATAGAGTTACAGGGAAACTTACTGTAATGAGTACGTTTATCAATAGAGTTACAGGGAAACGTCCTGTAATGGGTAAGTTTATCATTAGAGTTACAGGGAAACTTACTGTAATGGGTAAGTTTTTAATTAGAGTTACAGGGACACTTACTGTAATGGTTATGTTTATTATTAGAGTTACAGAGAAACTTACTGTAATGGGTAAGTTTATCATTAGAGTTACAGGGAAACTTACTGTAATGGGTAAGTTTATTATTAGATTTACAGGGAAACGTCCTGTAATGGGTAAGTTTATCATTAGAGTTACAGGGAAACTTACTGTAATGGGTAAGTTTTTTATTAGAGTTACAGGGAAACTTACTGTAATGGTTATGTTTATTATTAGAGTTACAGAGAAACTTACTGTAATGGGTAAGTTTATCATTAGAGTTACAGGGAAACTAACTGTAATGGGTAAGTTTATTATTAGATTTACAGGGAAACTTACTGTAATGGGTAAGTTTATCATTAGAGTTACAGGGAAACGTATTGTAATGGATAAGTTTATCATTAGAGTTACAGGGAAACTTACTATAATGGATAAGTTTATCATTAGAGTTATTGGGTAACTTACTGTAATGGGTAAGTTTATTATTAGAGTTACAGGGAAACTTACTGTAATGGGTAAGTTTATCATTAGAGTTACAGGGAAACTTACTGTAATGGATACGTTTATCATTAGAGTTATTGGGTAACTTACTGTAATGGGTAAGTTTATTATTAGAGTTACAGGGAAACTTACTGTAATGGGTAAGTTTATCATTAGAGTTACAGGGAAACTTACTGTAATGGATACGTTTATCATTAGAGTTATTGGGTGACTTACTGTAATGTTTAAGTTTATTATTAGAGTTACAGGGAAACTTACTGTAATGGGTAAGTTTATCATTAGAGTTACAAGGAAACTTACTGTAATGGGTTAGTTTATTATTAGAGTTACAGGGAAACTTACTGTAATGGGTAAGTTTATCATTAGAGTTACAGGAAAACTTACTGTAATGAGTAAGTTTATTATTAGAGTTATAGGGGAACTTACTGTAATGGGTATGTTTATCATTAGAGTTAGAAGGAAACTTACTGTAATGGGTAGGTTTATCATTAGAGTTACAGGGAAACTTACTGTAATGGGTACGTTTATCATTAGAGTTACAGGGAAACTTACTGTAAAGAGTAAGTTTATCAATAGAGTTACAGGGAAACTTACTGTAATGGGTAAGTTTATCAATAGAGTTACAGGGAAACGTACTGTAATGGGTAGGTTTATCATTAGAGTTACAGGGAAACTTACTGTAATGGGTAAGTTTATTATTAGAGTTACAGAGAAACTTACTGTAATGGGTAAGTTTATCATTAGAGTTACAGGGAAACTTACTGTAAAGAGTAAGTTTATCAATAGAGTTACAGGGAAACTTACTGTAATGAGTACGTTTATCAATAGAGTTACAGGGAAACGTCCTGTAATGGGTAAGTTTATCATTAGAGTTACAGGGAAACTTACTGTAATGGGTAAGTTTTTAATTAGAGTTACAGGGAAACTTACTGTAATGGTTATGTTTATTATTAGAGTTACAGAGAAACTTACTGTAATGGGTAAGTTTATCATTAGAGTTACAGGGAAACTTACTGTAATGGGTAAGTTTATTATTAGATTTACAGGGAAACTTACTGTAATGGGTAAGTTTATCATTAGAGTTACAGGGAAACTTACTGTAATGGATACGTTTATCATTAGAGTTATTGGGTAACTTACTGTAATGGGTAAGTTTATTATTAGAGTTACAGGGAAACTTACTGTAATGGGTAAGTTTATCATTAGAGTTACAGGGAAACTTACTGTAATGGATACGTTTATCATTAGAGTTATTGGGTGACTTACTGTAATGTTTAAGTTTATTATTAGAGTTACAGTGAAACTTACTGTAATGGGTAAGTTTATCATTAGAGTTACAAGGAAACTTACTGTAATGGGTTAGTTTATTATTAGAGTTACAGGGAAACTTACTGTAATGGGTAAGTTTATCATTAGAGTTACAGGAAAACTTACTGTAATGAGTAAGTTTATTATTAGAGTTATAGGGGAACTTACTGTAATGGGTATGTTTATCATTAGAGTTAGAAGGAACCTTACTGTAATGGGTAGGTTTATCATTAGAGTTACAAGGAAACTTACTGTAATGAGTAAGTTTATTATTAGAGTTACAGGGAAACTTACTGTAATGGGTAATTTTATTATTAGAGTTACAGGGAAACTTACTGTAATGGGTAAGTTTATCATTAGAGTTACAGGGAAACTTACTGTAATGGGTAAGTTTATCATTAGAGTTACAGGGAAATTTACTGTAATGGGTACGTTTATCATTAGAGTTACAGGGAAACTTACTGTAATGGGTAAGTTTATCATTAGAGTTACAGGGAAACGTACTGTAATGGGTAAGTTTACTATTAGAGTTACAGGGAAACTTACTGTAATGGTTATGTTTATTATTAGAGTTACAGGGAAACTTACTGTAATGGGTAAGTTTATCATTAGAGTTACAGGGAAACTTACTGTAATGGGTAAGTTTATTATTAGATTTACAGGGAAACTTACTGTAATGGGTAAGTTTATCATTAGAGTTACAGGGAAACTTATTGTAGTGGGTAAGTTTATCATTAGAGTTACAGGGAAACTTACTATAATGGATAAGTTTATCATTAGAGTTATTGGGTAACTTACTGTAATGGGTAAGTTTATTATTAGAGTTACAGGGAAACTTACTGTAATGGGTAAGTTTATCATTAGAGTTACAGGACACCTTTTCAATTTGCTTCTATACTCTATACTATGCTTTATTCTCTTGGTATCTTTTGTTAAAAAGTATACACAGGGAGTAAGTTTATTATTAGAGTTATAGGGGAACTTACTGTAATGGGTAAGTTTATCATTAGAGTTAGAGGGAAACTTACTGTAATGGGTAGGTTTATCATTAGAGTTACAGGGATCTTACTGTAATGGGTAAGTTTATCATTAGAGTTACAGTGAAACCTACTGTATTGGGTAAGTTTATCATTAAAGTTACAGGGAAACTTAATGTAATGGGTAAGTTTATCATTAGAGTTACAGGGAAACTTACTGTAATGGGTACGTTTATCATTAGAGTTACAGGGAAACTTACTGTAAAGAGTAAGTTTATCAATAGAGTTACAGGGAAACTTACTGTAATGGGTAAGTTTATCAATAGAGTTACAGGGAAACGTACTGTAATGGGTACGTTTATCATTAGAGTTACAGGGAAACTTACTGTAAAGAGTAAGTTTATCAATAGAGTTACAGGGAAACTTACTGTAATGGGTAAGTTTATCAATAGAGTTACAGGGAAACTTACTGTAATGGGTAAGTTTATCATTAGAGTTACAGGGAAACTTACTGTAATGGGTAAGTTTATTATTAGAGTTACAGAGAAACTTACTGTAATGGGTAAGTTTATCATTAGAGTTACAGGGAAACTTACTGTAATGGGTAAGTTTATCATTAGAGTTACAGGGAAACTTACTGTAATGAATAAGTTTATCATTAGAGTTACAGGGAAACTTACTGTAATGGGTAAGTTTATCATTAGAGTTACAGGGAAACTTACTGTAATGGGTAAGTTTTTAATTAGAGTTACAGGGAAACTTACTGTAATGGTTATGTTTATTATTAGAGTTACAGAGAAACTTACTGTAATGGGTAAGTTTATCATTAGAGTTACAGGGAAACTTACTGTAATGGGTAAGTTTATTATTAGAGTTACAGGGAAACTTACTGTAATGGGTAAGTTTATCATTAGAGTTACAGGGAAACTTACTGTAATGGATACGTTTATCATTAGAGTTATTGGGTAACTTACTGTAATGGGTAAGTTTATTATTAGAGTTACAGGGAAACTTACTGTAATGGGTAAGTTTATCATTAGAGTTACAGGGAAACTTACTGTAATGGATACGTTTATCATTAGAGTTATTGGGTAACTTACTGTAATGGGTAAGTTTATTATTAGAGTTACAGGGAAACTTACTGTAATGGGTAAGTTTATCATTAGAGTTACAGGGAAACTTACTGTAATGGATACGTTTATCATTAGAGTTATTGGGTGACTTACTGTAATGTTTAAGTTTATTATTAGAGTTACAGGGAAACTTACTGTAATGGGTAAGTTTATCATTAGAGTTACAAGGAAACTTACTGTAATGGGTTAGTTTATTATTAGAGTTACAGGGAAACTTACTGTAATGGGTAAGTTTATCATTAGAGTTACAGGAAAACTTACTGTAATGAGTAAGTTTATTATTAGAGTTATAGGGGAACTTACTGTAATGGGTATGTTTATCATTAGAGTTAGAAGGAAACTTACTGTAATGGGTAGGTTTATCATTAGAGTTACAAGGAAACTTACTGTAATGAGTAAGTTTATTATTAGAGTTACAGGGAAACTTACTGTAATGGGTAATTTTATTATTAGAGTTACAGGGAAACTTACTGTAATGGGTAAGTTTATCATTAGAGTTACAGGGAAACTTACTGTAATGGGTAAGTTTATCATTAGAGTTACAGGGAAACTTACTGTAATGGGTAAGTTTATAATTAGAGTTACAGAGAAACTTACTGTAATGGGTAAGTTTATTATTAGAGTTACAAGGAAACTTACTGTAATGGGTAAGTTTATCATTAGAGTTACAGGGAAACTTACTGTAATGGGTAAGTTTATCATTAGAGTTACAGGGAAACTTACTGTAATGGGTAAGTTTATAATTAGAGTTACAGAGAAACTTACTGTAATGGGTAAGTTTATTATTAGAGTTACAAGGAAACTTACTGTAATGGGTAAGTTTATCATTAGAGTTACAGGGAAACTTATTGTAATGGGTAAGTTTATCATTAGAGTTACAGGGAAACTTACTGTAATGGGTAAGTTTATCATTAGAGTTATAGGAAAACTTACTGTAATGGGTAAGTTTATCATTAGAGTTACAGGGAAACTTACTGTAATGGGTAAGTTTATCATTAGAGTTACAGGGAAACTTACTGTAATGGGTAAGTTTATCATTAGAGTTACAGGGAAACTTATTGTAATGGGTAAGTTTATCGTTAGAGTTACAGGGGAACTTACTGTAATGGGTAAGTTTATCATTAGAGTTACAGGGAAACACTGAAATGGGTAAGTTTATCATTAGAGTTACAGGGGAACTTACTGTAATTGGTAAGTTTATTATTAGAGTTACAGGGGAAATTACTGTAATGGGTAAGTTTATCATTAGAGTTACAGGGAAACTTACTGTAATGGGTAAGTTTATCATTAGAGTTACAGGGAAATTTACTGTAATGGGTACGTTTATCATTAGAGTTACAGGGAAACTTACTGTAATGGGTAAGTTTATCATTAGAGTTACAGGGAAACTTACTGTAATGGGTAAGTTTACTATTAGAGTTACAGGGAAACTTACTGTAATGGTTATGTTTATTATTAGAGTTACAGGGAAACTTACTGTAATGGGTAAGTTTATCATTAGAGTTACAGGGAAACTTACTGTAATGGGTAAGTTTATTATTAGATTTACAGGGAAACTTACTGTATTGGGTAAGTTTATCATTAGAGTTACAGGGAAACTTATTGTAGTGGGTAAGTTTATCATTAGAGTTACAGGGAAACTTACTATAATGGATAAGTTTATCATTAGAGTTATTGGGTAACTTACTGTAATGGGTAAGTTTATTATTAGAGTTACAGGGAAACTTACTGTAATGGGTAAGTTTATCATTAGAGTTAGAGGAAAACGTACTGTAATGAGTAGGTTTATCATTACAGTTATTGGGTAACTTACTGTAATGGGTAAGTTTATTATTAGAGTTATAGGGGAACTTACTGTAATGGGTAAGTTTATCATTAGAGTTAGAGGGAAACTTACTGTAATGGGTAGGTTTATCATTAGAGTTACAGGGATCTTACTGTAATGGGTAAGTTTATCATTAGAGTTACAGTGAAACCTACTGTATTGGGTAAGTTTATCATTAAAGTTACAGGGAAACTTACTGTAATGGGTAAGTTTATCATTAGAATTACAGGGAAACTTATTGTAATGGGTAAGTTTATTATTAGAGTTACAGGGAAACTTACTGTAATGGGTAAGTTTATTATTAGAGTTACAAGGAAACTTACTGTAATGGGAAGTTTATCATTAGAGTTACAGGGAAACTTACTGTAATGGGTAAGTTTATTATTAGAGTTACAAGGAAACTTACTGTAATGGGTAAGTTTATCATTAGAGTTACAGGGAATCTTACTGTAATGGGTAAGTTTATTATTAGAGTTACAAGGAAACTTACTGTAATTGGTAAGTTTATCATTAGAGTTACAGGGAAACTTACTGAAATGGATACGTTTATCATTAGAGTTATAGGGTAACTTACTGTAATGGGTAAGTTTATTATTAGAGTTACAGGGAAACTTACTGTAATGGGTAAGTTTATCATTAGAGTTACAGGGAAACTTACTGTAATGGGATACGTTTATCATTAGAGTTACTGGGAAACTTACTGTAATGGGTAAGTTTATTATTAGAGTTACAGGGAAACTTACTGTAATGGGTAAGTTTATCATTAGAGTTACAGGGAAACTTACTGTAATGGATACGTTTATCATTAGAGTTACTGGGTGAACTTACTGTAATGGGTAAGTTTATCATTAGAGTTACAGGGAAACTTACTGTAATGGGTAAGTTTATCATTAGAGTTACAAGGAAACTTACTGTAATGGGTTAGTTTATTATTAGAGTTACAGGGAAACTTACTGTAATGGGTAAGTTTATCATTAGAGTTACAGGAAAACTTAC
Source organism: Bombina bombina (assembly GCF_027579735.1). Lineage (NCBI taxonomy): Eukaryota > Metazoa > Chordata > Amphibia > Anura > Bombinatoridae > Bombina > Bombina bombina. The sequence continues at coordinate 43,690,582 of NC_069509.1, forward strand.
TGTAATGAGTAAGTTTATTATTAGAGTTATAGGGGAACTTACTGTAATGGGTATGTTTATCATTAGAGTTAGAAGGAAACTTACTGTAATGGGTAGGTTTATCATTAGAGTTACAAGGAAACTTACTGTAATGAGTAAGTTTATTATTAGAGTTACAGGGAAACTTACTGTAATGGGTAAGTTTATTATTAGAGTTACAGGGAAACTTACTGTAATGGGTAAGTTTATCATTAGAGTTACAGGGAAACTTACTGTAATGGGTAAGTTTATCATTAGAGTTACAGGGAAACTTACTGTAATGGGTAAGTTTATAATTAGAGTTACAGAGAAACTTACTGTAATGGGTAAGTTTATTATTAGAGTTACAAGGAAACTTACTGTAATGGGTAAGTTTATCATTAGAGTTACAGGGAAACTTACTGTAATGGGTAAGTTTATCATTAGAGTTACAGGGAAACTTACTGTAATGGGTAAGTTTATAATTAGAGTTACAGGGAAACTTACTGTAATGGGTAAGTTTATTATTAGAGTTACAAGGAAACTTACTGTAATGGGTAAGTTTATCATTAGAGTTACAGGGAAACTTATTGTAATGGGTAAGTTTATCATTAGAGTTACAGGGAAACTTACTGTAATGGGTAAGTTTATCATTAGAGTTATAGAGAAACTTACTGTAATGGGTAAGTTTATCATTAGAGTTACAGGGAAACTTACTGTAATGGGTAAGTTTATCATTAGAGTTACAGGGAAACTTACTGTAATGGGTAAGTTTATCATTAGAGTTACAGGGAAACTTATTGTAATGGGTAAGTTTATCATTAGAGTTACAGGGAACTTACTGTAATGGGTAAGTTTATCATTAGAGTTACAGGGAAACTTACTGTAATGGGTAAGTTTATCATTAGAGTTACAGGGAACTTACTGTAATGGGTAAGTTTATTATTAGAGCTACAGGGAACTTACTGTAATGGGTAAGTTTATCATTAGAGTTACAGGGAAACTTACTGTAATGGGTAAGTTTATCATTAGAGTTACAGGGAAACTTACTGTAATGGGTAAGTTTATCATTAGAGTTACAGGGAAACTTACTGTAATGGGTAAGTTTATCATTAGAGTTACAGGGAAACTTACTGTAATGGGTAAGTTTACTATTAGAGTTACAGGGAAACTTACTGTAATGGTTATGTTTATTATTAGAGTTACAGGGAAACTTACTGTAATGGGTAAGTTTATCATTAGAGTTACAGGGAAACTTACTGTAATGGGTAAGTTTATTATTAGATTTACAGGGAAACTTACTGTATTGGGTAAGTTTATCATTAGAGTTACAGGGAAACTTATTGTAGTGGGTAAGTTTATCATTAGAGTTACAGGGAAACTTACTATAATGGATAAGTTTATCATTAGAGTTATTGGGTAACTTACTGTAATGGGTAAGTTTATTATTAGAGTTACAGGGAAACTTACTGTAATGGGTAAGTTTATCATTAGAGTTAGAGGAAAACGTACTGTAATGAGTAGGTTTATCATTAGAGTTAATGGGTAACTTACTGTAATGGGTAAGTTTATTATTAGAGTTATAGGGGAACTTACTGTAATGGGTAAGTTTATCATTAGAGTTAGAGGGAAACTTACTGTAATGGGTAGGTTTATCATTAGAGTTACAGGGATCTTACTGTAATGGGTAAGTTTATCATTAGAGTTACAGTGAAACCTACTGTATTGGGTAAGTTTATCATTAGAGTTACAGGGAAACTTACTGTAATGGGTAAGTTTATCATTAGAGTTACAGGGAAACTTATTGTAATGGGTAAGTTTATTATTAGAGTTACAGGGAAACTTACTGTAATGGGTAAGTTTATTATTAGAGTTACAGGGGAAATTACTGTAATGGGAAGTTTATCATTAGAGTTACAGGGAAACTTACTGTAATGGGTAAGTTTATTATTAGAGTTACAAGGAAACTTACTGTAATGGGTAAGTTTATCATTAGAGTTACAGGGAATCTTACTGTAATGGGTAAGTTTATTATTAGAGTTACAAGGAAACTTACTGTAATTGGTAAGTTTATCATTAGAGTTACAGGGAAACTTACTGAAATGGATACGTTTATCATTAGAGTTATTGGGTAACTTACTGTAATGGGTAAGTTTATTATTAGAGTTACAGGGAAACTTACTGTAATGGGTAAGTTTATCATTAGAGTTACAGGGAAACTTACTGTAATGGATACGTTTATCATTAGAGTTATTGGGTAACTTACTGTAATGGGTAAGTTTATTATTAGAGTTACAGGGAAACTTACTGTAATGGGTAAGTTTATCATTAGAGTTACAGGGAAACTTACTGTAATGGATACGTTTATCATTAGAGTTATTGGGTGACTTACTGTAATGTTTAAGTTTATTATTAGAGTTACAGGGAAACTTACTGTAATGGGTAAGTTTATCATTAGAGTTACAGGGAAACTTACTGTAATGGGTAAGTTTATTATTAGAGTTACAGGGAAACTTACTGTAATGGGTAAGTTTATCATTAGAGTTACAGGGACAGTTACTGTAATCGGTAAGTTTATTATTAGAGTTATAGGAAACTTACTGTAATGGGTAAGTTTATCATTAGAGTTACAGGGGAACTTACTGTAATGGGTAAGTTTATCATTAGAGTTACAAGGAAACTTACTGTAATGAGTAAGTTTATTATTAGAGTTACAGGGAAACTTACTGTAATGGGTAATTTTATTATTAGAGTTACAGGGAAACTTACTGTAATGGGTAAGTTTATCATTAGAGTTACAGGGAAACTTACTGTAATGGGTAAGTTTATCATTAGAGTTACAGGGAAACTTACTGTAATGGGTAAGTTTATAATTAGAGTTACAGAGAAACTTACTGTAATGGGTAAGTTTATTATTAGAGTTACAGGGAAACTTACTGTAATGGGTAAGTTTATCATTAGAGTTACAGGGAAACTTACTGTAATGGGTAAGTTTATCATTAGAGTTACAGGGAAACTTACTGTAATGGGTAAGTTTATAATTAGAGTTACAGAGAAACTTACTGTAATGGGTAAGTTTATTATTAGAGTTATAAGGGAAACTTACTGTAATGGGTAAGTTTATCATTAGAGTTACAGGGAAACTTATTGTAATGGGTAAGTTTATCATTAGAGTTACAGGGAAACTTACTGTAATGGGTAAGTTTATCATTAGAGTTATAGGAAAACTTACTGTAATGGGTAAGTTTATCATTAGAGTTACAGGGAAACTTACTGTAATGGGTAAGTTTATCATTAGAGTTACAGGGAAACTTACTGTAATGGGTAAGTTTATCATTAGAGTTACAGGGAAACTTATTGTAATGGGTAAGTTTATCGTTAGAGTTACAGGGGAACTTACTGTAATGGGTAAGTTTATCATTAGAGTTACAGGGAAACTTACTGTAATGGGTAAGTTTATCATTAGAGTTACAGGGGAAACTTACTGTAATGGGTAAGTTTATTATTAGAGTTACAGGGAAACTTACTGTAATGGGTAAGTTTATCATTAGAGTTACAGGGAAACTTACTGTAATGGGTAAGTTTATCATTAGAGTTACAGGGAAACTTACTGTAATGGGTAAGTTTATCATTAGAGTTACAGGGAAACTTACTGTAATGGGTAAGTTTATCATTAGAGTTACAGGGAAACTTACTGTAATGGGTAAGTTTATCATTAGAGTTACAGGGAAACTTACTGTAATGGGTAAGTTTATCATTAGAGTTACAGGGAAACTTACTGTAATGGGTAAGTTTATCATTAGAGTTACAGAGAAACTTACTGTAATGGGTAAGTTTATTATTAGAGTTACAGGGAAACTTACTGTAATGGGTAAGTTTATCATTAGAGTTACAGGGAAACTTATTGTAATGGGTAAGTTTATCATTAGAGTTACAGGGAAACTTACTGTAATGGGTAAGTTTATCATTAGAGTTACAGGGAAACTTACTGTAATGGGTAAGTTTATCATTAGAGTTACAGGGAAACTTACTGTAATGGGTAAGTTTATCATTAGAGTTACAGGGAAACTTACTGTAATGGGTAAGTTTATCATTAGAGTTACAGGGAAACTTATTGTAATGGGTAAGTTTATCATTAGAGTTACAGGGGAACTTACTGTAATGGGTAAGTTTATCATTAGAGTTACAGGGAACTTACTGTAATGGGTAAGTTTATCATTAGAGTTACAGGGGAACTTACTGTAATGGGTAAGTTTATTATTAGAGTTACAGGGGAACTTACTGTAATGGGTAAGTTTATCATTAGAGTTACAGGGAAACTTACTGTAATGGGTAAGTTTATCATTAGAGTTACAGGGAAACTTACTGTAATGGGTAAGTTTATCATTAGAGTTACAGGGAAACTTACTGTAATGGGTAAGTTTATCATTAGAGTTACAGGGAAACTTACTGTAATGGGTAAGTTTACTATTAGAGTTACAGGGAAACTTACTGTAATGGGTAAGTTTATCATTAGAGTTACAGGGAAACTTACTGTAATGGGTAAGTTTATTATTAGATTTACAGGGAAACTTACTGTATTGGGTAAGTTTATCATTAGAGTTACAGGGAAACTTATTGTAGTGGGTAAGTTTATCATTAGAGTTACAGGGAAACTTACTATAATGGATAAGTTTATCATTAGAGTTATTGGGTAACTTACTGTAATGGGTAAGTTTATTATTAGAGTTACAGGGAAACTTACTGTAATGGGTAAGTTTATCATTAGAGTTAGAGGAAAACGTACTGTAATGAGTAGGTTTATCATTACAGTTATTGGGTAACTTACTGTAATGGGTAAGTTTATTATTAGAGTTATAGGGGAACTTACTGTAATGGGTAAGTTTATCATTAGAGTTAGAGGGAAACTTACTGTAATGGGTAGGTTTATCATTAGAGTTACAGGGATCTTACTGTAATGGGTAAGTTTATCATTAGAGTTACAGTGAAACCTACTGTATTGGGTAAGTTTATCATTAAAGTTACAGGGAAACTTACTGTAATGGGTAAGTTTATCATTAGAATTACAGGGAAACTTATTGTAATGGGTAAGTTTATTATTAGAGTTACAGGGAAACTTACTGTAATGGGTAAGTTTATTATTAGAGTTACAAGGAAACTTACTGTAATGGGAAGTTTATCATTAGAGTTACAGGGAAACTTACTGTAATGGGTAAGTTTATTATTAGAGTTACAAGGGAAACTTACTGTAATGGGTAAGTTTATCATTAGAGTTACAGGGAATCTTACTGTAATGGGTAAGTTTATTATTAGAGTTACAAGGAAACTTACTGTAATTGGTAAGTTTATCATTAGAGTTACAGGGAAACTTACTGAAATGGGTAAGTTTATCATTAGAGTTATAGGGAAACTTACTGTAATGGGTAAGTTTATCATTAGAGTTACAGGGAAACTTACTGTAATGGGTACGTTAATCATTAGAGTTACAGGGGAACTTATTGCAATGGGTAAGTTTATTATTAGAGTTACAAGGAAACTTACTGTAATGGGTAAGTTTATCATTAGAGTTACAGGGAAACTTACTGTAATGGGTAAGTTTATAATTAGAGTTACAGAGAAACTTACTGTAATGGGTAAGTTTATTATTAGAGTTACAGGGAAACTTACTGTAATGGGTAAGTTTATCATTAGAGTTACAGGGAAACTTACTGTAATGGGTAAGTTTATCATTAGAGTTACAGGGAAACTTACTGTAATGGGTAAGTTTATAATTAGAGTTACAGAGAAACTTACTGTAATGGGTAAGTTTATTATTAGAGTTACAAGGAAACTTACTGTAATGGGTAAGTTTATCATTAGAGTTACAGGGAAACTTACTGTAATGGGTAAGTTTATCATTAGAGTTACAGGGAAACTTACTGTAATGGGTAAGTTTATCATTAGAGTTATAGGAAAACTTACTGTAATGGGTAAGTTTATCATTAGAGTTACAGGGAAACTTACTGTAATGGGTAAGTTTATCATTAGAGTTACAGGGAAACTTACTGTAATGGGTAAGTTTATCATTAGAGTTACAGGGAAACTTATTGTAATGGGTAAGTTTATCGTTAGAGTTACAGGGGAACTTACTGTAATGGGTAAGTTTATCATTAGAGTTACAGGGAAACACTGAAATGGGTAAGTTTATCATTAGAGTTACAGGGGAACTTACTGTAATGGGTAAGTTTATCATTAGAGTTACAGGGGAAATTACTGTAATGGGTAAGTTTATCATTAGAGTTACAGGGAAACTTACTGTAATGGGTAAGTTTATCATTAGAGTTACAGGGAAATTTACTGTAATGGGTACGTTTATCATTAGAGTTACAGGGAAACTTACTGTAATGGGTAAGTTTATCATTAGAGTTACAGGGAAACGTACTGTAATGGGTAAGTTTACTATTAGAGTTACAGGGAAACTTACTGTAATGGTTATGTTTATTATTAGAGTTACAGGGAAACTTACTGTAATGGGTAAGTTTATCATTAGAGTTACAGGGAAACTTACTGTAATGGGTAAGTTTATTATTAGATTTACAGGGAAACTTACTGTAATGGGTAAGTTTATCATTAGAGTTACAGGGAAACTTATTGTAGTGGGTAAGTTTATCATTAGAGTTACAGGGAAACTTACTATAATGGATAAGTTTATCATTAGAGTTATTGGGTAACTTACTGTAATGGGTAAGTTTATTATTAGAGTTACAGGGAAACTTACTGTAATGGGTAAGTTTATCATTAGAGTTACAGGACACCTTTTCAATTTGCTTCTATACTCTATACTATGCTTTATTCTCTTGGTATCTTTTGTTAAAAAGTATACACAGGGAGTAAGTTTATTATTAGAGTTATAGGGGAACTTACTGTAATGGGTAAGTTTATCATTAGAGTTAGAGGGAAACTTACTGTAATGGGTAGGTTTATCATTAGAGTTATTGGGTAACTTACTGTAATGGGTAAGTTTATCATTAGAGTTACAGTGAAACCTACTGTAATGGGTAAGTTTATCATTAGAGTTACAGGGAAACTTAATGTAATGGGTAAGTTTATCATTAGAGTTACAGGGAAACTTACTGTAATGGGTACGTTTATCATTAGAGTTACAGGGAAACTTACTGTAAAGAGTAAGTTTATCAATAGAGTTACAGGGAAACTTACTGTAATGGGTAAGTTTATCATTAGAGTTACAGGGAAACTTACTGTAATGGGTACGTTTATCATTAGAGTTACAGGGAAACTTACTGTAAAGAGTAAGTTTATCAATAGAGTTACAGGGAAACTTACTGTAATGGGTAAGTTTATCAATAGAGTTACAGGGAAACTTACTGTAATGGGTAGGTTTATCATTAGAGTTACAGGGAAACTTACTGTAATGGGTAAGTTTATTATTAGAGTTACAGAGAAACTTACTGTAATGGGTAAGTTTATCATTAGAGTTACAGGGAAACTTATTGTAATGGGTAAGTTTATCAATAGAGTTACAGGGAAACTTACTGTAATGAGTACGTTTATCAATAGAGTTACAGGGAAACGTCCTGTAATGGGTAAGTTTATCATTAGAGTTACAGGGAAACTTATTGTAATGGGTAAGTTTTTAATTAGAGTTACAGGGACACTTACTGTAATGGTTATGTTTATTATTAGAGTTACAGAGAAACTTACTGTAATGGGTAAGTTTATCATTAGAGTTACAGGGAAACTTACTGTAATGGGTAAGTTTATTATTAGATTTACAGGGAAACGTCCTGTAATGGGTAAGTTTATCATTAGAGTTACAGGGAAACTTACTGTAATGGGTAAGTTTTTTATTAGAGTTACAGGGAAACTTACTGTAATGGTTATGTTTATTATTAGAGTTACAGAGAAACTTACTGTAATGGGTAAGTTTATCATTAGAGTTACAGGGAAACTAACTGTAATGGGTAAGTTTATTATTAGAGTTACAGGGAAACTTACTGTAATGGGTAAGTTTATCATTAGAGTTACAGGGAAACTTATTGTAATGGGATAAGTTTATCATTAGAGTTACAGGGAAACTTACTGTAATGGGTAAGTTTATCATTAGAGTTACTGGGTAACTTACTGTAATGGGTAAGTTTATTATTAGAGTTACAGGGAAACTTACTGTAATGGGTAAGTTTATCATTAGAGTTACAGGGAAACTTACTGTAATGGGTACGTTTATCATTAGAGTTACTGGGTAACTTACTGTAATGGGTAAGTTTATTATTAGAGTTACAGGGAAACTTACTGTAATGGGTAAGTTTATCATTAGAGTTACAGGGAAACTTACTGTAATGGGTAAGTTTATCATTAGAGTTATAGGGTAACTTACTGTAATGGGTAAGTTTATTATTAGAGTTACAGGGAAACTTACTGTAATGGGTAAGTTTATCATTAGAGTTACAGGGAAACTTACTGTAATGGGTAAGTTTATCATTAGAGTTACAGGGAAACTTACTGTAATGGGTAAGTTTATCATTAGAGTTACAGGGAAACTTACTGTAATGGGTAAGTTTATTATTAGAGTTATAGGGGAACTTACTGTAATGGGTAAGTTTATCATTAGAGTTACAGGGAAACTTACTGTAATGGGTAAGTTTATCATTAGAGTTACAGGGAAACTTACTGTAATGGGTAAGTTTATTATTAGAGTTACAGGGAAACTTACTGTAATGGGTAAGTTTATTATTAGAGTTACAGGGAAACTTACTGTAATGGGTAAGTTTATCATTAGAGTTACAGGGAAACTTACTGTAATGGGTAGGTTTATTATTAGAGTTACAGGGAAACTTACTGTAATGGGTAAGTTTATCATTAGAGTTACAGGGAAACTTACTGTAATGGGTAAGTTTATCATTAGAGTTACAGGGAAACTTACTGTAATGGGTAAGTTTATCATTAGAGTTACAGGGAAACTTACTGTAATGGGTAAGTTTATCATTAGAGTTACAGGGAAACTTACTGTAATGGATAAGTTTATCATTAGAGTTACAGGGAAACTTACTGTAATGGGTAAGTTTATCATTAGAGTTACAGGGAAACTTACTGTAATGGGTAATTTTATCATTAGAGTTACAGGGGAACTTACTGTAATGGGTAAGTTTATCATTAGAGTTAAAGGGAAACTTACTGTAATGGGTAAGTTTATCATTAGAGTTACAGGGAAACGTATTGTGATGGGTAAGTTTATCATTAAAGTTACAGGGAAACTTACTGTAATGGGTAAGTTTATCATTAGAGTTACAGGGAAACTTACTGTAATGGGTAAGTTTATCATTAGAGTTAAAGGGAAACTTACTGTAATGGGTAAGTTTATCATTAGAGTTACAGGGAAACGTATTGTGATGGGTAAGTTTATCATTAGAGTTACAGGGAAACTTACTGTAATGGGTAAGTTTATCATTAGAGTTACAGGGAAACTTACTGTAATGGGTAAGTTTATCATTAGAGTTACAGGGAAAGTTACTGTAATGGGTAAGTTTATCATTAGAGTTACAGGGAAACTTATTGTAATGGGTACGTTTATCATTAGAGTTACAGGGAAACTTACTGTAATGGGTACGTTTATCATTAGAGTTACAGGGAAACTTACTGTAATGGGTAAGTTTATCATTAGAGTACCAGGGAAACTTACTGTAATGGGTAAGTTTATCATTAGAGTTAAAGGGAAACTTACTGTAATGGGTAAGTTTATCATTAGAGTAACAGGGAAACTTACTGTAATGGTTAGGTTTATCATTAGAGTTACATTGAAACTTACTGTAATGGTTAGGTTTATCATTAGAGTTACATTGAAACTTACTGTAATGGTTAGGTTTATCATTAGAGTTACAGGGAAACTTACTGTAATGGGTAAGTTTATTATTAGAGTTACAGAGAAACTTACTGTAATGGGTAAATTTATCATTAGAGTTACAGGGGAACTACATCGGATCATGTCCTTTTGCACTTTGATACATTGGCCCCTCTGTATGTCATTAACTTGTATTTAGTGATGAGTACTGAGTACATATGGCTTCTATCCCTTTTTAATATGGAATGAGACAACCCAATAAATAGCTAAATTAAGTAAACTAGTAACAAAAACAAATTGATATAGAGGTCTGGGAAAACATAGTATTTTTGTTCAAACGTGTTGTGCCAATAAATGTCCAGATTATTTGTGATTCATAAAGTAGCTTCTGTTGACTCTAGAAAAGGAAAATTTTTAAAGTATTTTGCAGTGAAGTAATTACAAAAATAAATGTATTTATATCAACAAATAAAACAAGGATCATTCAGTAAGGAAAATATCTCATTTATCTCTCTCATGCATGGATGGTTTGTTTTTCAGGAAAACCTCAGATTCTAGAACCTGTAAAATCCTCTCTTTCTCCTTATGGGGAGATTCTCTATTCCTTGACGCTACAGAAGTTTTATCCCACAAATATAAACATCAGCTGGACACGTAAAGCAGGCAATCTTCATAAAACAATACCAGCCATAGAAAAAAAACAAAAAAACACTGATGGAACATTAAATGTTTGTTCTGAAGTCAAAATTCCAGAGGACCACATGAAAGATCCATCATTTTCTGTGCAGGCAACCTGGGAACATGAGTCCTTGGATACAGCTGGAAGCAAAACACTAGCTATAAAAGGTGAGGTAGACACCCCCTTTTTTACAAATGAATAGTTTTGTCTGATAGTATTATCATAGTATTTACTTTTGTTTGCTCACCTGGGGATCGATTGCAATCCTTTAGAATAACTTCTCAAATGGTTTGCTACAGAAAATCTCTATTAAAGTCTATAGGGATTTTTGAAAATAAATAATTTGATACGTTTTTCTAAAGATCTGTGATCGACCCCTCTTTACAATATTATCTTCTTGTCAGACAGGTTACACATATAAGCGTAGATTGCAAGTAGGGTGTGAAGATGTTAGTACTATGGTTTGCTAACATCGCTAGAGTGCAATCTTAGTGCTCCCATTTTACTTCCCTATTACTATTAGAAAGTAAAAATGTATCGCTCCAGCAGAAGCCTAGAGAATACCAACATCTGGAGGTCTGATAATGTGGCTGCGCTAAATCCATCACGTAATAGACTTCTGTGGGGTGCCCTACAAATCTCAGGTTCTGACTTTGAGGCCAATTTATCAAGCTCTGGATGGAGCTTGAGGGTCCGTGTTTCTGGTGAGCCTGCTGGTGAGCCAGAAACAGCAGTTATGAAGCAGCGGTCTAAAGACCGCTGCTCCATAACCGTATCCGCCTGCTCTGAGCAGGCGGACAGACATCGCCGAAAATCAACCCGATCGAATACGATCGGGTTAATTGACACCTCCCTGCTGGCGGCCAAATCTGGAGGGGTCAGCGTTGCACCAGCAGCTCACAAGAGCAGCTGGTGCAATGCTGAATATGGAGAGCGTATTGCTCTCCGCATCCAGCGAGGTCTGGCATGTTTGATCCGCTCTGTCGGATCAGGTCCACCAGACCTTTGATAAATATCCCCCTTTTGCTCAAGCACTAACCTGAAGTTGTGCTAAGCAAGAGGTGCACTAAAAAAAAAAAGAAGGAATTGTGTTCTTCACAAAGTCTAAATAAAAAAATTATATATATATGTATATGTCATGACTACTGTCTTCTATAGGATATTATCATCCTGTGCATCTTTTTCTAAAAAGAAAAGAACATGCCAAATTTATTTAGATAAACTTGCTTTAAATATATATTGCTAGATTACAAGTAGAGCTGTATTTTGCACTCCCACTCGAGAGTAAAGACCGCTAAAAGTAATCTTTTTTTGTGTGCTGGTTAGCGCTTGTATTACAAGTTGAAAGTAAAACTTTTGTGCGTGATCCAAACCCAATGCACGCAAACTCCAGGACCACAGATATCACAACCACGCTAACTTTTTCTCTCCATAGTCTTCTATAGAGAGAGCAGAAGAAAAAACCTCACACTTATCGCTTGAGTGCTACCCAAAAAGGAGTTAATATGTCTCATTCCAAAGTTCTTCACATACAGGAAAATTTTATTTTTCTATTAAATATATATATATATATATATATATATATATACCTATACATGTATGTATGTATGTATGTGTTTATAGATAGAGATAGATAGATAGATAGATAGATAGATATGTATTTTACATTAACATTATATATATATATATATATATATTTAAAAATAAAAAGTACTTTTTTTCTATGTGGAAAACATTGGAATATAAAATATGGGTAATGTGCTTTGGGTTTTGCACTGTAGGTCTAGCGCACTTTCTGATTGGTGGCTACATTTAGCCACCAATCAGCAAGTTCTATCCAGGTGCTGAACCATAAATGTGACAGCTCACATTCCTGCTTTTCAAATAAAGGATAATATTATTAATAGGAGTAAATTGATAAAAGGAGTAAAAAAAATTATAACAGGATTGATAAAAAAAATTGATATGCTCTATCTGAATCATGAAAGAAACAAATAATTAGCGTACTCCTTTTGGGTTTGCGCACATAAATCACATAGGTTTTGCCCTATACATTTTGGGCTACATTACGAGTGGATTGCTATTTAGTGCTCCCTTTGGTACGCTAACTGCGCTTGATGTAAGCATAATACAAGTAGTGATGTCGCAAACCTAAAATTTTCGGTTCGCGAACGGCGGACTCGAACTTCCGGTATTGTTCGCAAACCCGCGAACCGCGCAAACCGCCATTGAATTCAATAGGCAGGCGAACTTTAAAACCTACAAGGACTCTTTCTGGCCACAATAGTGATGGAAAAGCTGTTTCAAGGGTACTAACACCTGGACTGTCGCATGCTGGAGGGGGATCCCTGGCAAAACTCCCATGGAAAATTACATAGTTTATGCAGAGTCTGTTTTTAAGCCATAATGGACCTAAATCAACTAACATTCCCAAAGTGGCTGTCTCAAAACATCCCGGACAGAAGATAGATTGATAGATAGGATAGATAGATATACATAGATTGATAGTTAGATAGAATCGATAGAAGAGAAATAGATAGATTTGTTAGATATATAATTACCCTAATAAAGTCTAATAATAAAACATGCGTTCTTGGACCCAACTAGCTTGTATTAATTAGTACTTTTCTTAGCACTTTAATCCCTGTTCCCCCCCCTATCGGGGGTGTTCTATATGGCCTGCCTGATTACCCTGAAAAAATATAATAATAAGACATGCGGTCTGGTACCCATTTTAACTAGGTTGTGTTTTAAGTACTACCATTCTTAGCACTTTAATCTCTGTAACTCCCCCTATTTGGTGAGGTCTATACGGCCTGGATGATTACCCATACAAAATATAATAATAAGACATCTGCTCTTGGTCTACGACCCATGGTAACTATGTTGTGTTAATTAGTAATGTCCTTCGCATTTTAATAGCTGTTACTCATACTCACCCTATCGGTGGATGTCTATATGGCCTGCATCATTACCCTTACAAAATATAATAACCAAACCTATGCTCTGGGACCCATGGTTAGTAGGTTGTGTTAAGTAGTACTGTTCTTTGCAGTTTAATACCTGTTACAACACCAAATGGTGGCAGGTCTATCTGGCCTTCATGATTAGCTGCACCCAAACCCCAAAAAAAGCCAAGTGGTCTTAGACTAACACCCATGGCTAACTCGGTTGTTTCAATTAGTACTATTCTTAGCACTTTCATCCCTGTTACGGGTGGTCTACATGGCCATCCTGATTAGCTGAACAAAATACTACAATCCAACCTTTGCTCAGTCTTCATAGGCCCTTCATTGTCTGTATTTTGATAGTACAGTTCTTATTATTTTTATAGCTGATACAACACCGAATGGTGGCAGCTCTATATGGCCTGCATGATTAGCCGTACCCAATACAAAAATAAATCCAAGCGGTCTTGGATTAACACCCATGGCTAACCATGTTGTTTCAAGTAGTACTATTCTTAGCACTTTCATCTCATCATCCCTGTTACTTCCAGGACTCTTGGTGGTGGTCTACATGGCCATCATGATTAGCCTAACCAAATACTACAATCCAACCTTGGCTCAATCTTCATAAGGCCCTTCATTGGCTGTATTTTGGTAGTACTGTTCTTATTAGTTTAATAGCTGATACGACACCGAATGGTGGCAGCTCTATATGGCCTGCATGAATAGCCGCACCCAAAGCCAAAAAAAAGCCAAGCGGTCTTGCACTAACACCTATGGCTAACTCTGTTGTTTCAAGTTCTACTATTCTTAGCTCTTTCATCTCATCCCTGTTACTTCCAGGACTCTCAGTGGTGGTGGTCTACATGGCCATCATGATTACCCTCACCAAAATATAACAACAATACGTGCGTGCAGGGAACCATGGTAAGCTTACTTCCTTTCGCAAAATTGAGTATAACAGTTGCAGGCTGAGGTTCTGACCCTGCATTATGGCTGCACCTCTCCCTAAAAGAGGCATGCGTTACAGAGTCTGTGGGCATGTATGCAAAGAGCTGGCCTGCCTAAAAAGAGGAGCAAGGCTGTACAGATTGTTCTCCTTCAGCCGTTTTATACGCTGTCCCACGGCCACGACCCTCAACAACCACAACAGAATGAAACACCACATATGCCATCCTTTTGAACAACAGAGTACAGGTATGGCATTGATTTTAGTTACACGGCGATATTTATTATGAACCGTGAAATTGAAAACAAAAACATGATTGGACACCAAGTACAGTACAGGTCGTTCTCCTTCGGCCTTTTTAGAATAGTGTTCCGGACCCCCAACAAAAACAACAGCAGGAAAGAGGACATATGGCATCCTTTTGAGCAATAGATGACAGGTAAGGCATAGATTTTACAAAGCCATAAATAATTTTTTTGCAACTGTGAAATAAAAAAAAACATTGATTGGACACCCAGTACACTTCTTTATCCTTAGGCCTTTTTATAAGAGGCTCCTGGAGCCTCAACTGAAACAACAGCATGAAAGAGGACATATGGCATCCTTGTGAACAATTGATTACAGTTAAGGCATTCATTTTAGAATCCCAGAGATCATTTATATGACCCGGGAAATAGAAAAAAACATTGATTGGACACCCAGTACACTTCTTTATCCTTAGGCCTTTTTATAAGAGGCTCCCGGAGCCTCAACAGAAAAAACATTATGAAAGAGGACATATGTCATACTTTTGAATAATAGATTACAGGAAAGGCATTGATTTTAGAATCCCAGAGATCATTTATATGACCTGGGAAATAGAATAAAACATTGATTAGACACCCAGTACACTTATTTATTCTTAGGCCTTTTTAATAAGAGGGTCCCGGAGCCTCAACCGAAACAACAGCATGAAAGAGGACATATGTCATCCTTTTGAATAATAGATTACAGGAAAGGCATTGATTTTAGAATCCCAGAGATCATTTATATGACCCGGGAAATAGAAAAAAACATTGATTAGACACCCAGTACACTTATTTTTCCTCTGGCCTTTTTTATAAGAGGGTCCCGGAGCCTCAACCGAAATAACAGCATGAAAGAGGACATATGTCATCCTTTTTAATAATAGATTACAGGAAAGGCATTGATTTTAGAATCCCAGAGATCATTTATATGACCCGGGAAATAGAAAAAAACATTGATTAGACACCCAGTACACTTATTTTTCCTCAGGCCTTTTTAATAAGAGGGTCCCGGAGCCTCAACCGAAACAACAGCATGAAAGAGGACATATGTCATCCTTTTGAATAATAGATTACATGAAAGGCATTGATTTTAGAATCCCAGAGATCATTTATATGACCCGGGAAATAGAAAAAAACATTGATTAGACACCCAGTACACTTATTTTTCCTCAGGCATTTTTAATAAGAGGGTCCCGGAGCTTCAACCGAAACAACAGCATGAAAGAGGACATATGTCATCCTTTTGAATAATAGATTACAGGAAAGGCATTGATTTTAGAATCCCAGAGATCATTTATATGACCCGGGAAATAGAAAAAAACATTGATTAGACACCCAGTACACTTATTTTTCCTCAGGCCTCTTTTTAATAAGAGGGTCCCGGAGCCTCAACCGAAACAACAGCATGAAAGAGGACATATGTCATCCTTTTGAATAATAGATTACAGGAAAGGCATTGACTTTAGAATCCCAGAGATCATTTATATGACCCGGGAAATAGAAAAAAACATTGATTGGACACCCAGTACACTTCTTTATCCTTAGGCCTTTTTATAAGAGGCTCCCGGAGCCTCAACAGAAAAAACATTATGAAAGAGGACATATGTCATCCTTTTGAATAATAGATTACAGGAAAGGCATTGATTTTAGAATCCCAGAGATCATTTATATGACCCGGGAAATAGAAAAAAACATTGATTAGACACCCAGTACACTTATTTATCCATAGGCCTTTTTAGCAGAGGCTCCAGGACCCTCAACAAAAACAAGAGCAGGGAGGTGGGCATAGGAGTACAATGGAGTGTGACAATAATAATGTGAAGGGGAAGATTGCGGAGTTGTGGCATTTTAATTTTGTTATCGTGGGAAGTACTTGCAATGACCTTGCTCTGGTGAATCCATATTGCAAATGTGTTTTTTAAGGCACTGTTTGTCTATTTTTTGAATATCAGCAAATATAAAAAAAAACACCAGCAGGAAAGAGGACGTATGGCATCCTTTTGAACAATAGAGTACAGGTACAGCATTGATTTTACAAACCAAGAGATAATTTTGGTCAAATGTGAAATAGAAAAAAAAATTGAGTGGACACCCAGTACACCTCTTTCTCCTTAGGCCTTTTTATAAGAGGGTCCAGGACCCTCAAACAAAATACCAGCAGGAAAGAGAACATATGACATCCTTTTGAACAATAGAGTACTGGTACGGCATTGATTTTAGAAACCCACAGATAATTTTTTGGAAAAGTGAAATAGCCCTAAAAACCATGCTTGGACTCCCACTCCAGGTCGTTCTCCTTCAGATTTTTTATAAGAGGGTCCAGCACCCTCAACAGAAACTACTGCAGGAAACACCACCACATATGCCATCCTTTTGCACAAGCGAGTACAGGTATGGCATCCATTTTAGAAAGCCAGAGATAATTAAGAGGAACCAGGAACATTTTTCTAAAAATTTGATGGGCCACCCATTACAGGTCCTTCTCCTTCAGCCTTTTTATACCATGGGCCACGACCCGCAATAGGCACAACAGCATGAAACACCACATATGCCACCCTTTTGCACAATAGAGTACAGGTATGGCATAGATGGAACACGGAGATAATTTAGAGCAACCAAGAGACGGATAAAGATGCTTGGTCGGTCCTCCTCCTTCAAATTTGTGGCATTTTGCGTTCAATTTAATGGTCCACCAGATATGAGTGGTGTGCTAAGTTGTACAATTCGTAACAGTTTAATCACTAGTGTTATGTGACTTTTTTTTTTTATTTCAGTTCTGTACCCACAGAGCTGCAGCAGAGGCCAGAAAAATTAGGAATGTACAAATGACTGAAAAGTTTGGGTATTGTTGTAGCAACTGCTGTAGCAGCGGCCAGAAAAATTGATGTTTGGAAAACATTTATAAAGTGCCCTAAAAACTTGTGGCTTGAACACTAGTTGTTGGTGGATAAGTGAAGCAAGTCCTCCGGCTTTTTTTTAAAAAAAAAAAGGCCAGCCTGTGTACCAGTTGTAGCCCAAGCCAGCTCATCTCATCATCAGGCCTTTTTTATTCAAATGTATCGCCCAATGTCAGTCCCTTTGGGATCCAGCCCTCATTCATTTTTATAAAAGTGAGATAGTCAAGGCTTTTTTGACCTAGGTGACTTCTCTTCTCAGTGACAAAACCTCCTGCTGCACTGAAAGTCCTTTCGTACAGGACACTTGAAGCGGGGCAGGCCAGAAGTTCCATTGCAAATTGGGATAGCTCAGGCCACAAGTCCAGCCTGCACACCCAGTAGTCAAGGGGTCCATCGCTCCTGAGAGTGTCGAGATCCGCAGTTAAAGCTAGGTAGTCTGCTACCTGTCGGTTGAGTCTTTCTCTAAGGCTGGATCCCGAAAGGCTCTGATGGTGCATGGGAGTTAAAAAGGTACGCATGTCCTCCATCAACAAGACGTCAGGAAAGCGTCCTGTCCTTGCCGCCGTGGTCGTGGGAGGAGGAGGATTAATTTCATCTCTTCCCCTGTTACATTCCCGTGGTGCTGTGACATCACCCTTATACGCTGTGTAAAGCATAGTTTTTAATTTATTGTTAAAATGCTCCATCCTTTCCGACTTGCGGGAATCTGGTAACATTTCTGGCACTTTATGCTTATACCGGGGGTCGAGGAGCGTGGACACCCAGTACAGGTCGTTCTCCTTCAGCTTTTTTATACGAGGGTCCCTCAACAGGCACAACAGCATGAAAGAACCCATTTGAACAAGGTTGGATGCCGAGCTAATCATGTCCCGTTCCTCCTCCTCACTGATCTCACTGATGGTATCTTCTTCCCCCCAGCCACGTACAACACCACGGGTACCAGAGAGGTGACAACAACGAGCACCCTGGGATGCCTGTTGTGCTCGGTCTTCCTCCTCCTCCTCCTCAAAGCCACATTCCTCCTCTGACTCCTCTTCCTCACAATCCTCTTCCTGCGTTGCCGCAGGTCCAGCAAGCAATGCTGATTCGGCTGTTTGTGGGGGTGATGGACACCACAACTCTTCCTCTTCCACTTCACGCTCATCTACTGCCTGATCCAGCACTCTTCGCAGGGCACGCTCCAGGAAGAAAACAAATGGTATGATGTCACTGATGGTGCCTTCGGTGCGACTGACAAGGTTTGTCACCTCCTCAAAAGGACGCATGAGCCTACAGGCATTGCGCATGAGCGTCCAGTAATTTGGAAAAAATATCCCCAGCTCCCCAGAGGCTGGCCTAGCACCCCGGTCATACAAATACTCATTAACAGCTTTTTCTTGTTGGAGCAGGCGGTCAAACATTAGGAGTGTTGAATTCCACCGTGTCGGGCTGTCGCAAATCAAGCGCCTCACTGGCAGGTTGTTTCGACGCTGGATATCGGACAAGTGCGCCATGGCCGTGTAGGAATGCCTGAAATGGCCACACACCTTCCTGGCCTGCTTCAGGACGTCCTGTAAGCCTGGGTACTTATGGACAAATCGTTGTACAATTAGATTACACACATGTGCCATGCACGGCACATGTGTCAACTTGCCCAATTTCAATGCCGCCACCAAATTACTTCCATTGTCAGAAACAACCTTGCCAATCTCCAGTTGGTGCAGAGTCAGCCACTGATCCACCTGTGGGTTCAGGGCGGTCAGGAGTGCTGGTGCGGTGTGACTCTCCGCTTTCAGGCAAGTCAACCCCAAGACGGCTTGACACTGCCATACCCGGGATGTAGCATAGTACCTGGGGAGCTGGGGGGGTGCCATAGATGTGGAGCAAGACCCAGAAGTTGAAGAGGACTCAGCCGAGGAAGAGGTTATGGAAGAGGATATGGAAGAGGATGGAGTAGGAGGAGTAGAGGAGGTAGCAGCAGGCCTGCCTGCAAGTCGTGGCGGTGTCACCAACTCTTCTGCAGAGCCACGCATTCCATGCTTGTCAGAAGTCAGCAGGTTTACCCAATGCGCAGTGTAGGTGATATACCTGCCCTGACCATGCTTTGCAGACCAGCTATCCGTGGTCATATGGACCCTTGCCCCAACGCTGTGTGCCAGACATGCCATAACTTCCTTTCTCACAACAGAGTACAGGTTTGGGATTGCCTTTTGTGAAAAGAAATTTCTGCCAGGTACCTTCCACTGCGGTGTCCCAATAGATACAAATTTTTTGAAAGCATCAGACTCCACCAGCTTGTATGGTAAAAGCTGGTGGGCTAAGAGTTCAGACAAGCCAGCTGTCCGACGCCGGGCAAGGGGGTGACTTTGAGAAATTGGCTTCTTACGCTCAAACATGTCCTTGACAGACACCTGACTGTGGGCAGATGACCAGGAACTGCTACGTAAGAGAGACTGAGTGGAGGATGGTTGAGAGGGGGCAAGGAGGACAGCACTGGTTGATGTGGCTGAAGATGCTGGAGCAGGAGGAGGAGGGCGGCTTTCACTTTATGTGCTGCTTCTACTCATGTGTTCTTCCCATCAGCCTTTGTGATGGGAGACCATGTGCCTTCGCAAAGCAGTTGTACCTAGGTGGCTGTTGGACTTCCCATGACTCAGTTTCTTTTGGCACAGGTTGCAAATGGCATCGCTGTTGTCAGAGGCAGACACACAAAAAAAATGCCACACTGCTGAGCTCTGCGATGACGGCATTCTGGTGGTGGCAACAGCATGCGTTGATGGGCGTCGGCGTGCTGTCTGGCTGACCCCTGGTGACAATGCATGCTGTCTGACTGTGCCACTAGCTCCTTGAGACGACCTCCCCATGCTTCCAAATCGTCTCCTCCTCCTCCTCTCTGTCTCCCCATCTGAACTTTCCCCCTCTTCTTCTTCTCTTCTAGCAGGCACCCACGTGACATCCACTGACACATCATCATCAACCGCTTCACTTGTATCTGAAACATCAAGGAAGGAAGCAGCAGCGGGTACAACATCATCATCATCATCACACCGTACCTCCATGTCGGTAATGCTGCCTGACTGAGACTGATCACTATTATCTACATCCTCTGTCAATGATGGTTGCGCATCACT
Source organism: Bombina bombina (assembly GCF_027579735.1). Lineage (NCBI taxonomy): Eukaryota > Metazoa > Chordata > Amphibia > Anura > Bombinatoridae > Bombina > Bombina bombina. The sequence continues at coordinate 43,711,284 of NC_069509.1, forward strand.
CGTTTCTTCCAAATGATGTGTCAATAACTCCTGTGACAGATCAAGTGAAGCGGCTGTGGTGCTAGTGTTGGTGGTGGCGACAGGCGGGGGAGTGGCACTGGTCACTTGAGATCTGCCCAAAGCACAGCTGGACGTAGATGGTGCGTCAAGGTTAGGAGGACTAGCAGCGGAAGCTGAAGAAGATTGGGTGTCCTGTGTTAGCCATTCAACTAGGTCCTCCTCAGAACTTTTCGCGTCCCCCCTGGCACCCGGCGTCTGAACAATGTGCATATTTGTAGGGTCTAAAGGAATCACAGCACCACGACCACGACCACGGAACCTGCGTGGTGGCCTACCTCTGCCTGTCATTTTTTTTTAAATGGACACTAACAATACTATTACACCAATTGAGTGGTGGCACTGTGAAAGTGGGCACAGTATACGCTGTGAGACTGACAACAACAAAAAAGACAGATGTTTTAAAAATCACAAATTGTTTGCACTAGGAGACTGAAGAATCACAGTCAAAACAGTTATGATTAACAGAAATTCCAATCCTGTTACAATAAATATGATTGGTGGCACTAATTGGCTAGTTGGGACTGGCACACAGGCAGGCAGGCAGGAGGAAAATGCAATTCAAGGAGGGCACTAGTAGACTGCAGATTGACAGTCAAAACAGTGATGATTGACAAATTTTGCAATACTGTTAAAATAAATATGATTGCTGGCACTAATTGAATAGTTGGGCCTGGCACACAGTCTGGCAGGCAGTAGAAAAGTGCAATTCAATGGCACGAGCAAACTGAGGATTAAGATCAACAATCAAAATTTTTTTAATTTTAATTAGTAACTATACTGTGACAACAATTATGATTGGTGTAAATAGTTGGCAAGACAGCCTGGCACAAAAGGCTGGCAGGCAGGAGGTAGATGCAATTCAAGGACACTAGGAGACTGATTACTGACAGTCAAAACAGTGATGATTGACAATTTTTGCAATACTGTTAAAAGAAATATGATTGCTGGCAACAATTGGCTAGGTGGGCTTGGCTCACAGCAGGCTGCAAGGCAGGAGGAAAGTGCTATTCAATAGCACCAGCAAACTGAGGATTCACAACAACTATTACCAAAAATTTTAATCTTTAATTATTAAGAATACTGTCACAACAAATATGATTGGTGTAAATATTTTTCAAGTAGGCCTGGCACACAGGCTTGGAAGGCAGTAGAAAAGTGCAATTCTAGGGCACGAGCAAACTGAGGATTAAGATCATCAACAATCAAGAATTTTTTAATTTTAATTAGTAACTATACTGTGACAAAAAATTATGATTGGTGTAAATAGTTGGCAAGACGGCCTGGCACAAAAGGCTGGCAGGCAGGAGGTAGTTGCAATTCAAGGACACTAGGAGACTGATTACTGACAGTCAAAACAGTGATGATTGACAATTTTTGCAATACTGTTAAAAGAAATGTGATTGCTGGCAACAATTGGCTAGGTGGGCCTGGCTCACAGCAGGCTGCAAGGCAGGAGAAAAGTGCTATTCAATGGCACCAGCAAACTGAGGATTCACAACAACTATTACCAAAAAATTTAATTTTTAATTATTAAGAATACTGTCACAACAAATATGATTGGTGTAAATATTTTTCAAGTAGGCCTGGCACACAGGCTTGGAAGGCAATAGAAAAGTGCAATTCTAGGGCACGAGCAAACTGAGGATTAAGATCATCAACAATCAAGAATTTTTAAATTTTAATTAGTAACTATACTGTGACAAAAAATTATGATTGGTGTAAATAGTTGGCAAGACGGCCTGGCACAAAAGGCTGGCAGGCAGGAGGTAGATGCAATTCAAGGACACTAGGAGACTGATTACTGACAGTCAAAACAGTAATGATTGACAATTTTTGCAATACTGTTAAAAGAAATATGATTGCTGGCAACAAATGGCTAGGTGGGCCTGGCTCACAGCAGGCTGCAAGGCAGGAGGAAAGTGCTATTCAATGGCACCAGCAAACTGAGGATTCACAACAACTATTACCAAAAATTTTAATTTTTAATTATTAAGAATACTGTCACAACAAATATGATTGGTGTAAATATTTTTCAAGTAGGCCTGGCACACAGGCTTGGAAGGCAGTAGAAAAGTGCAATTCTAGGGCACGAGCAAACTGAGGATTAAGATCATCAACAATCAAGAATTTGTTAATTTTAATTAGTAACTATACTGTGACCAAAATTATGATTGGTGTAAATAGTTGGCAAGATGGCCTGGCACAAAAGGCTGGCAGGCAGGAGGTAGATGCAATTCAAGGACACTAGGAGACTGATTACTGACAGTCAAAACAGTGATGATTGACAATTTTTGCAATACTGTTAAAAGAAATATGATTGCTGGCAACAAATGGCTAGGTGGGCCTGGCTCACAGCAGGCTGCAAGGCAGGAGGAAAGTGCTATTCAATGGCACCAGCAAACTGAGGATTCGCAACAACTATTACCAAAAATTTTAATTTTTAATTATTAAGAATACTGTCACAACAAATATGATTGGTGTAAATATTTTTCAAGTAGGCCTGGCACACAGGCTTGGAAGGCAGTAGAAAAGTGCAATTCTAGGGCACGAGCAAACTGAGGATTAAGATAATCAACAATCAAGAATTTTTTAATTTTAATTAGTAACTATACTGTGACCAAAAATTATGATTGGTGTAAATAGTTGGCAAGACGGCCTGGCAAAAAAGGCTGGCAGGCAGGAGGTAGATGCAATTCAAGGACACTAGGAGACTGATTACTGACAGTCAAAACAGTGATGATTGACAATTTTTGCAATACTGTTAAAAGAAATATGATTGCTGGCAACAAATGGCTAGGTGGGCCTGGCTCACAGCAGGCTGCAAGGCAGGAGGAAAGTGCTATTCAATGGCACCAGCAAACTGAGGATTCACAACTATTACCAAAAATTTTAATTTTTAATTATTAAGAATACTGTCACAACAAATATGATTGGTGTAAATATTTTTCAAGTAGGCCTGGCACACAGGCTTGGAAGGCAGTAGAAAAGTGCAATTCTAGGGCACGAGCAAACTGAGGATTAAGATAATCAACAATCAAGAATTTTTTAATTTTAATTAGTAACTATACTGTGACCAAAAATTATGATTGGTGTAAATAGTTGGCAAGACGGCCTGGCAAAAAAGGCTGGCAGGCAGGAGGTAGATGCAATTCAAGGACACTAGGAGACTGATTACTGACAGTCAAAACAGTGATGATTGACAATTTTTGCAATACTGTTAAAAGAAATATGATTGCTGGCAACAAATGGCTAGGTGGGCCTGGCTCACAGCAGGCTGCAAGGCAGGAGGAAAGTGCTATTCAATGGCACCAGCAAACTGAGGATTCACAACAACTATTACCAAAAACTTTAATTTTTAATTATTAAGAATACTGTCACAACAAATATGATTGGTGTAAATATTTTTCAAGTAGGCCTGGCACACAGTCTTGCAAGGAAGTAAAAAAGTGCAATTCTAGGGCACAAGCAAACTGAGGATTAAGATAATCAACAATCAAGAATTTTTTAATTTTAATTAGTAACTATACTGTGACAACAATTATTATTGGTGTAAATAGTTGGCAAGACGGTCTGGCACAAAAGGCTGGCAGGCAGGAGGTAAATGCAATTCAAGGACACTAGGAGACTGATTACTGACAGTCAAAACAGTGATGATTGACAATTTTTGCAATACTGTTAAAAGAAATATGATTGCTGGCAATAATTGGCTAGGTGGGCCGGGCACACAGCAGGCTGCAAGGCAGGAGAAAAGTGCAATTCACTGGCACCAGCAAACTGAGGATTCACAACAACTATTAACAAAAATTTTAATTTTTAATTACTAAGAATACTGTCACAACAAATATGATTGGTGTAAATATTTTTCAAGTAGGCCTGGCACACAGGCTTGGAAGGCAGTAGAAAAGTGCAATTCTAGGGCACGAGCAAACTGAGGATTAAGATCATCAACAATCAAGAATTTTTTAATTTTATTTAGTAACTATACTGTGACAAAAAATTATGATTGGTGTAAATAGTTGGCAAGACGGCCTGGCACAAAAGCCTGGCAGGCAGGAGGTAGATGCAATTCAAGGACACTAGGAGACTGATTACTGACAGTCAAAACAGTGATGATTGACAATTTTTGCAATACTGTTAAAAGAAATATGATTGCTGGCAACAATTGGCTAGGTGGGCCTGGCCCACAGCAGGCTGCAAGGCAGGAGGAAAGTGCTATTCAATGGCACCAGCAAACTGAGGATTCACAACAACTATTACCAAATATTTTAATTTTTAATTATTAAGAATACTGTCACAACAAATATGATTGGTGTAAATATTTTTCAAGTAGGCCTGGCACACAGGCTTGGAAGGCAGTAGAAAAGTGCAATTCTAGGGCACGAGCAAACTGAGGATTAAGATCAACAATCACATTTTTTTTAATTTTAATTAGTAACTATACTGTCTGTGACAACAATTATGATTGGTGTAAATAGTTGGCTAGACGGCCTGGCACAAAAGGCTGGCAGTGGCAGGCAGGAGGTAAATGCAATTCAATGGCACTAGGAGACTGAATATTTGCAGTCCAAAAAATTATGATTTTTATTTTTTTATATACTGTTACAAGAATTGTGATTGGTGCCACTAATTGGCTAGTTGGGCCTGGCACACAGGCTGGCAGATATGAGTCGTGGATGGTAGGTAGGGCAGCAATTTAACACAGTATGCTGTGTAAGTGACAAAAACACAGGCCTGATAGAAAATTAAGTTAGATTACACTAGCAAAATATTTTAAAATTTTAGATTTTAATATTAAAATTATGTTAAGAAGTGCAATGCACATATGACTCTATGAGTGGTCGCACTGGCTGGCTGCTACGTAGGGCAGCAATTAACAACAGTATGCTGTGTAAGTCAGATAGACAGTTAGACACAGGCCTGATAGAAAATAAAATTAGATTACACTAGCATAATGATTTAAAGACTTTTTTTTTGGGAATTTAAAGAAAAAGGTTAAGCACATACATATGAGTCGTGGCTGATAGCCCTGGAAGGGCAGCTATTAAAAACAGTAGGCTCTGTAAGTCAGATACACACACGCTTGATACAAAATACTATTAGATTACACTAGAAAAATTATTGAAATTATTTTTTTCGGGGGGGAATTAAAAAAAGGTTAAACACATATGAGTCGTGGCTCATAGACTAGGGAGGGCAGCAAGTAAACAAAGTAGGCTCTGTATGTCAGCAAAACACACATGCCGGATAGAAAATTATATTAGATTACACTAGCAAACAAATTTAAACTTTTTTTTTTTATATTAAAATTAAGGTGAAGAAGAATAGATATGAGTGCTGGGTGGCTGCCTGGCACAGACCAATTAACCAAAAGACTGAAAAAAATGAGGTATATTAATGCTGAGTGAGCCTGACAGACACAGGCCTGATAGTAAATGTAATTAGATTACACTAGCAAAATATATATATATTTTTTTAAAATTAAAAATAATGTTATAAACGGATATTAACACTGGTGGCTGCTGGCTGGCACAGAGCAATGAACCAGAGTATATGCTGTGTGACACTGGCCTGATAGAAAATGAAAAAAAATTACACTAGAAAAATAATTAAATTTTTTGGTTAGTTAAATTTAAACTAATGTTGTTAGGGAGATATCAGTGGTGGCAGTAGTCACAGCATATGCTGTGAGCCTTAAACACACAGCCTGAAAGCCAGGCAAATGCTAATAAAAAAAACGGGAAAAAAAAAAAACGGCATGAAATATAGCCCTAAAAAGGGCTTTTTGGGGTGCTGTGCTTGCAGCAGAGATGAGTGGAGTCCTTCTGGACTGTAAATACACTAGCCTAGCTATGTTTTTCCTATTAATGTCAGGAGCAAAAAGACAACACGTCCTCTCATTAAGAAAGCAAGGTCGTTATGAGTCTAAAATGGCGGATTCCGAGTAGCTGGGAGGGTCTGTGAGGGAGTGTCTGATGTTGATTGGCTCTAATGTGTCAGGCGGCTGTGAAATAAAGGGTCAAAGTTTCCTCAATGATGACACATAGGGGCGGATTGAACATCGCCATGTGTTCGCCCACAAACGCGAATGCGAACAAGCTATGTTCGCTGTGAACCGTTCGCAGGCGAACAGTTCGGGACATCACTAAATACAAGTTGAAAGTAAAAATGTTTTGCTTGTGTGCTAACCCGAGGGGTGTTAATCTATTCCCCCATAGAAGTCAATGGAGCAAAAAAAAAAATGGAAAAACCTAACCTTTGCGTGCTAACCCGAAAGCATATTCTTAAGTGCGCTAAAAAGTAAATATGAATATTTCACATTCCAATGTTCTTCACATGGAAGAATATGTTCTACTTATTCATAAATACATATTTCTACATATATTTGATGATATTTTGGTACAATATATATCTATACCTATATATACAGTAGATGATATAGATACAGATATATATATATATATATATATATATATATATATATATATATATATATATATATATATATATATATAAATTAATATCTATTTATGAATACATAAAACATATTCTGCTGTGTGCAGAACATTGGAATGTGAAATATTTACAGTAAAAACATAGTTAAAGCCATTATTACATATGAATATTGCATAAATATGTTATTATTATGTTAATAAGATAATTCAAGACATCTATACACTAATAAACATGTTTCACTGTATAATTAATGCAGAATACCTATACACTGATAATAATATTTGCTGCACTGTATAATAATGCAGAGTACCTATACACTGATAACATAAATGCTGCACTGTATAATTAATGCAGAGTACCTATACACTGATAACAATATATGCTGCACTGTATAATTAATGCAGAGTACCTATACACTGATAACATAATATGCTACACTGTATAATTAATGCAGATTCCCTATACACTGATAACAATGTATGCTGCACTGTATAATTACCGCAGAGTACCTATACACTGATAACAATGTATGCTGCACTGTATAATTACTGCAGAGTACCTGTACACACATAACATATATGCTGCACTGTATAATAATGCAGAGTCCCTATACACTGATAACAATGTATGCTGCACTGTATAATTACCGCAGAGTCCCTATACACTGATAACAATATATGCTGCACTGTATAATTAATGCAGAGTACCTATACATTGATAACAATATATGCTGCACTGTATAATTAATGCAGAGTACCTGTACACACATAACATATATGCTGCACTGTATAATAATGCAGAGTCCCTATACACTGATAACAATATATGCTGCACTATATAATTAATGCAGAGTACCTATACACTGATAACGATATATGCTGCATTATATAATTAATGCAGAGTACCTATACACTGATAACAATATATGCTGCACTGTATAATAATGCAGAGTACCTATACACTGATAACAATATATGCTGCACTGTATAATTAATGCAGAGTACCTATACACTGATAACAATATATGCTGTACTGTATAATAATGCAGAGTCCCTATACACTGATAACAATATATGCTCCACTATATAATTAATGCAGAGTACCTATACGCTGATAACAATATATGCTGCACTGTACAATTAATGCAGAGTACCTGTACACACATAATATATATGCTGCACTGTATAATAATGCAGAGTACCTATACACTGATAACAATATATGCTGCACTGTATAATAATGCAGAGTCCCTATACACTGATAACAATATATGCTGCACTATATAATTAATGCAGAGTACCTATACACTGATAACAATATATGCTGCACTGTATAATTAATGTAGAGTACCTGTAAACACATAACATATATGCTGCACTGTATAATAATGCAGAGTACCTATACACTGATAACGATATATGCTGCACTGTATAATTATTGCAGAGTACCTATACACACATAACATATATGCTGCACTGTATAATTACTGCAGAGTACCTATGCACACATAACATATATGCTGCACTGTATAATTATTGCAGAGTACCTATACACACATAACATATATGCTGCACTGTATAATAATGCAGAGTACCTATACACTGATAACGATATATGCTGCACTGTATAATTATTGCAGAGTACCTGTACACACATAACATATATGCTGCACTGTATAATTACTGCAGAGTACCTATACACACATAACATATATGCTGCACTGTATAATAATGCTGAGGGTTCATACACTAAAAAACAGAAAAGGCTGCCCTGTATAATGGTAATGGGTGCCTATACATTGATGGTAATCTCTCTGCTGCATAATGATGCCAAATATTTATACACTGAACATGAACACATTGCAACAACACATAATCAGGGTTGGATTGGGAATAACAAGCAACCCTGGAAAAACTGAAGATTCATCCTATTTTTTGTTGAGTGAGTAGAAAGCACACTTCTTGTTTTTCTCAAAGGGATTTTAATTCCTCTAATATTTTTTTTACAAGTAAATTATATTAGTTTGTATTTTGTAAAAATGCCAGATTGTTGTCATTTAGGCACCCTACAACCTAAATGCAACCATTAATCCTTGTAACTATGTGAAAAGTATTATCTATAGTGTGATCTGGAGAAGACAAAACAATGTGTCACAGTATTACTTGACTAGACTCTAGAAACCATTAAAAGAGGGCTACTAAAATGGTACACGGTCTACGAAATAAAAAGGAAATACTTTTGACCTTACTACGTATAGATACGTGGAGAAAACAAGAGAGATGATTTATCAGCACCACCGTTGGCCAGCCCCAGCTGCTGCAGCCCACCGATAAATCTCCTGGTATCCTATTAGGCCAATCCGGCCTTGTGTATAATTATTACTGAGTATCTTTACACTGAAATAGGGCATAATGTGCAGAAACAGTGGTCATCTCTATAGTTTGATGAATAGGTATGCAAGTAGAATAGACAGATGATAGATATGTGGTACTGTGCAATAAAGACTTTAAATAAACACATTTTATATATATATATATATATATATATATATATATATATAAATCAATGTAAATATTTGCATAGGAAATTAGTACATCTAGGCAAGTATCCCCGCTTGCTTTTCCCCAGAAATTCTTAATATACAATGTTTCCAATGCACAAGAGAATTGTGGGTAAGATATGCAAATTAGATATGCAAATTCTCCGTTTTTTTGCTTCAAAAGCAAGCGGGGATACTTGCCTAGATGTACTAATTTCCTATGCAAATATTTACATTGATTTAATTTTGAGACATGGAGGATTTTAATTTCAGTTTTTTATCTCCTCCCATAATTTTAATGAATTTTGGTTTAACCATGAAAATAGCTTTTCCAATGCAGCAACCAGAAATCTATCTCCTACTGATGAGTTCCAAAAAGAACGAAACAGGCTTGTCTAGTGAGTGATTTCTGGTTTGCTGTCATAATCCTGTTTTAAAAGGATCGCTGTGTCAAAACAGTATTTTTGAAGCAAAAAAACCTGAGAATTTGCATATCTAATTTGCATATCTTACCCACAATTTTCTTGTGCATTGGAAACATTGCATATTAAGAATTTCTGGGGGAAAGCAAGCGGGGTTACTTGCCTAGATGTACTAATTTCCTATGCAAATATTTACATTGATTTAATTTTGAGACATGGAGGATTTTAATTTCAGTTTTTTATCTCCCCCCATAATTTTAATGAATTTTGGTTTATATATATATATATATATATATATATATATATATATATATATATATATATATATCTGTATATCTGTAAAGATAAAATACAAGCACAACCCAAATCCAAGGTAGCAGAAATACTTTATTTCATAATCCCGCTGCGCACATATATGCACTTACAAGAGGGAAGATATAAATATGCCTTTAGGTACAGTTCTTGGCTTTGTCTGATCCTTGTTAACCTTTGTAACTCGATCCAAGCCCTCTGTTAGAATGTACCAGATCCAAGGTAAAATGTACTGGCCTGGGTAAGGCAAAAGGGATATCACTCTCCAGCTGACTATACAGGCTTCTCTGACAGCTGGAGAGTGATATCTCCTTTGCCTTACCCAGGCCAGTACATTTTACCTTGGATCCGGTACATTCTAACAGAGGGCTTGGATTGAGTTACAAAGCATAACAAGGATCAGACAAAGCCAAGAACTGTACCTAAAGACATATTTGAATCTTCCCTCTTCTAAGTTCATATATGTGCGCAGTGGGATTATGAAATAAAGTATTTCTACTACCTTGAATTTGGGTTGCGCTTGTCTTATCTTTACAGATACCAAGCAGCCAAGAGGAACGTTTACAACACGTTTTAAATTCAAGCAGCACCTGGGGAATTTCTACCAGCAATATAAAACAGAAGAACTACAAGTAAAAGAGAATCACTGGGACTCGTTATCTGTGCAACACCACAAGTAGTGGTATCATATTGGTGACTATTATAACATATGTTTATCAAACTCAGCTGATATATTGTGTGGTTACTAGCAGAAACATTATTACTCTGCATTTTATATTTTAACCACTACAGACTTTGCACTTCGCACCTAATAAGAGTGTGTTCACCTATTTGTAATAATTTTATTTTTTCTAACAGTGAGATTCCTTTCTCCATTTTTAGTGCTGTGAATTTGTATTAAGTTTATATATATATATATATATATATATATACAGATAAATAGACAGATAGGTAGACAGACAGACATTGTGCGAGAGAAGAAAGTACACTAGTATCTTGCAGTATATCAAATGTTGGAGGATTTTAGGATTATCAATTTACCTACAATTTACCATCAGCCCCAGCAATCCCCATTAGGCTATGGACAGAGGTGAGTCCCTGTAATGGAGTGGACTTTGTCAGGAAATGTAAAGCAAGAACAGAATGATGCAAAATAAGTTTTCACTTTTAAAGCCAAGTCTTTACTTTCAGTCAGCAGTTCAAGGGTTAAACAACCACCCTTTTTGTTCTATAAACAAGCAAAATAAAAACAGTACACATACAAAGTCATATGTTTTAGAACAGAAAAAAAAACACACAACTTATATAATCCTACAAGTCCTTAGGATAACGCATTAGGCATTTTAATACAGGTTAAACAAAACTCTCATAGTGTCTTGCTACTTCCCTGTCTGAGATCCAAATCAATCTAACCTTGCTTGCAAGAGCTGCCTTATATAGCCCTCTAACTAGCCTCAGCTGTTGCTAATTGGCTTCTTGTTGTCTGCCTGTTACTAATAATAATGTTTTCAGCAGTAAGCTAGCAAGCCTTACAGCATTTTGTTTCTTTCAGTATAGAACTTTTTCCTGTAGAGAAATGAACCCTTTCTACAGGCAGAGGCGTAACTAGAAACCTCAGGGCCCTGGTGCAAAAATCTCAACTGCTGAGTGACCTTTTGAGGAAGATTGGCAACTTTAATGTGTTTTTCTCCCATTATAAAGCAAATGACACATAAATTCCTAGGGCTCACCCAGCAGAGATCCAATGAAGATCACCACTTGCACACTGGTGGTTAAATGACGGTAACTGAGCTCAATAGTTAGACGGGCATCTACATGTAACTGTAGCATGTGCATCTCTGATCATATTAGAGTGTTTCACCTGAGCAGTTTGTCTGTTGAAACACAGTAGGCACCAAGGTATAATTATCTGATGCACCATAATCCCTTAACACTGTTGCAAACCATAATACCCTAGCACAGATAACACCCGTGAGAATATTTTGTTTCAGATTCAGAATATTACTGGTGAGACTCACGCCCCTGTACCCCGACCCCCGCGACCTTCCCTCAGCCTGAGCTCAGCATGCTGCCACTAGAGACGTCTCCACAGTCAACGTCTCCGGTCTCACTCACTAGCCGCGCTAGCCTGCAGACACCCAAACCAGTTCCACTGCAGACTCGACTCCTACTGACTAGGCTGCACGTGCAGTCATGAGACGATTGATGAGATACATGTGCAACCAGTCAGTCAGGAGGAGGCAGACTCTCTAGCCTATCTGCGTGGCAGTGAAATAGGATGTTCCGAATGCGGGGCAGCCGCAGGTCACAAACATCAAATAAAGTTTTGTGTGTGAGTGTGACTGTGCAATTGTGCTGCAGTGCCTGCCCTGGAAATTGGAATCAATTAAAGTTTTAGAATGGATAAGGATTAATTGGGAAAAAAATAAAAAATAAAATAAAAAAATTAATAATAAAAAAAAAATACAACCTGAAGTCTTGGGCCCCCCTGTGGGAATGACCTGCTGTGCCCGGTCAAAATGGCAATGGTAGCATCACCGGTAGTTCCGCCCCTGTCTACAGGGATGAGTTTATACACTCCATCACAGTCCCACTGCTGACACCAGCACCAGCAACATTTATGAAGGCTGCTGAAGATTTTCAGAGAGCGCTGGGGCTGTGCAGTGAGATATTTCAGCTGTTCTGGATGACCTGCACTCTCTGTCTCCCTATGTTTCAGGGGAGTCCCCTCCCATTCTAACCTTTATGCAACCACATGTGTCCCCTACTATAAAGGCCAAGTTAGGCAGCAAAAAAACCCCAAAAAAATTAAAAACAAATATTTCATGCAACAAATTGGTGTCACCTGCAGGGGCAGCCTTGGGCAATTGTCTAGTCTTCCTCTACTGTACCACTGGCCCTGTCGACTTAAAAAAATCTATCAAGCAGCCTGTGCCATGAGTTGTCGGTCTCTAAATTTCTGTTTTGCTTTATTATTAATATTACCCTGTAATTTCACACAACACATTCTCACATTTGTTTATTTCCCTGGTAGATTTCATTTGGAAACCAAAGGTGGAAGAAATAAAGACATCTCTAATGCTCCATAAGACACCATTCACCCTGCAATGTAACATCTCACAGTATTTCCCAGATGCACTGACTGTGATATGGCTGAGAAGAGAAGAAGGAAGCCAGGAAGTAACTGCAGTGACTGACAGACCTGATATAAAGTCACACAGAGATCAGGATAACACCTACAGCTGCACAACCAGCCTGACTGTCACCCCAACACTAAGTACAGACCAAGGGGCAGAATATATCTGCAGGGTGCAACATCCCACACTGGTGCAGTCAATAGAGAGAAGCACCGGGAACCTTATTGTAATGGGTAAGTTTATCATTAGAATAGACACAAAAGATACAGTAGGTGTAGAAGTATACACCGAGCAGCGCTAATCAAAGAAATATATAAGAGCAATAAATGTATAAAGTATATTGGCTGGGAAATAATAATATAGAGTCCGGCAGCTCCTCTTAAATGGGTGGTTCCACAAACCCCATAAAATGATTATCTGGATGTTAGGAATATGATCCTTTAAACTGCCTCATTCTCAGTAAAAGTGACCCTCATGGCTTCATTGGCGCTGCAGAGAGATAACCATTTGCAAGCTTTCTTACAGTCTAAATGTGTGGAGTGTAGGTGGCGCTAAAAATACACTAAGTATACCTAGCCGTGGGTTGATAAACCAACGATACAATGTATCAGCGAAATATATATCTTAGGACAGTTTCATATAAATCTTCATATAAACTTTCTGATTCAATAATTGGAGGTAACAAGTAACTGGATTAGAAATATGTACAATTTTTATTCTTAAGTGAAATGATGTAAAAATAGTAAAAACACCATATAAAAAAACGCAATATAAATAATCAAAACAGTCTCTCATACGATTGGCCCACACTCTTCACTCGCAACCACTTCCAAAATTTAAATCGCTACTACAAAAGATGTTGGCGATTCTAGAACAATATATTGCTAAAATGAAAATGATAATAAAACATCAAGGTAAATGGTAAAATGATGAGAGACACGTCTAAGATCAATATGCAAACATGAAATGATATTATTAGTATGACTATCTGGCTGGGGTTCTACTTCCCATTACAAGACTCTGTTTATAAGGCACTTTCTTCTATTGCCGTGACAATCAGACGTTTGACTGCCTGTCTCCAATGGGCTATAACAACCCGTGGTTTAAAATAGTCCTTGTTTTGTGCCCTGTTACAAAGGGAAATCCTGCTTTCAATCCTGTAAGAAGGGGGAGTTCCCAAGGTAAAATCTGCAGTCTTATGCAAATAGGGGCAGATCCCCACTCAAAACAACAGTCTTTTGAAGATTTCAAACGAAAACACCGGAGTCTATATTAATGGAAGAATCCCACAGACAATCTTAGTCCGGTTTGAATGGTATGAATAACACTTTAACGGGGAGTTATTGACAACATAGATACTCTCACCTGCTTTTCTTTGTCTGGGTATATCAGCTCCTGTATGAATTAGTAGTTTGGTTAAGTTGCGGACCTTCTTGTCCCTGTGGGTAACTTTCTTCACTTGCGCAAGCCTTATCTAAGTTACCTTTTTACCGCAGCCTCTCAGCTACACTCTGCTCTTTAAGTACTTCGTACGCAGAGTGGGTTACTGCTGTATATCCTCCTTGTTTGTCTTTCACCTTTCTACGCGTTTCACCCCTAAGGTGTGGGGCTTTTTCAAGATACAGTGTGAGAGTAAAGTATGCCTTTTATCTCCCCTAGTTGTCTTTGATTCGCTGTTAACTTTTCACTTCCTCTGGTCATTCTGGAAGTAAAATTCTCCTCAAAAGGTGGGATCCTCATGTCTGCACAGGTAAGTTGTTCTTTTATCGTTTTCTTACTCGTCACCCCATTTTGCTCAGAAAAGTCATACACCTTATTCTCTATAGACATCTTTAAACACCTTACATATTCTTAAAGAGAAAACCTTTTAATCTCATCATTTAAAATAAAATATATGCTTAAAACGCCAGACAAAATTTAGGATAAATAATTGAAATTATGAAAATTATACATATTTCCCTTGGGGGATCGAACCTGGGATCCCTAGGTTTTAGGGCTAGAATGTTACCTCTAATCTATTGACGCAACTATATCAAAACATCAAGTTTATATATTTATCTTTTTTTTTTTTTTTTTTTTTTTTTTTTTGGACCTATAAATTTTGAGCCTAATTAGCAATATGAGCCTAATTAGCAATATGAATCTAGCTGTCCTCAAAAAGTGCACTTATATCAAAAGGTTCTAGTTATACTCTGGACTCTAGCTTAACTCGAGTTAATCTTACTAATAAAAATAAAAATTAGGTTGACTTCTTTCCTTGCACTTGGGGGATTTGAACTCTGGGATTTTGGCTTGGAAGACTACGGACCTAACCACTATGCTATAGATCCACCCTATAGTCAAACAGCACTTTTGGAATATAAATAAATATAATGAAATTCTTCCTATACTCTCAGTAAGATTTTAAATTTGATATACTGTGAATTGGGATTCTCTAAATGACAAATATGTATTAATCTATATGAATATATGTGTATGTATAATATCTCTAGGTTTTTTATCCTAATAAGGAGAATTTAAGTTAGTAGTATTTGGGAACATAATAATGAGTGTTATTAATTTATTACTCTGATTTTGATAAAAACGGATTGATATCAAGTTCAGAGTTTAAACCGTTCGGGTATAGGGTGTTGAAATTGTAAATCATTTCCGCCTCCTTTTTCAGGAGTACAGTATCCAAATTTCCCCCTCTCCAATTTCCTTTTATTTTACATAGGCCCCAGAACTTAAGGTCTTTAGTGCTGTTTTTATGTACCTCTCTAAAGTGCTGGTATAAATGCGTCTCCAGCATGCCTTTTTCGATGTGCCAGAGGTGCTCACGGATTCTATCCCTTAACATTCTTGATGTTTCTCCGATATATATCAGGCCACATGAGCACTGTAACATATATATCACACCCCTACTATTACATCTTAGGACATCTTTAATTTTATATTGAATATTTAATCCTGGAATACTGATGTTTTTCTTTTTTGTGCTATGCTTGCATGATTTACATGAGATACACGGATAGAATCCGTTTAGTTCTTTACCACATAGGTCTCTATCTTTACCTTTTTGACACATTTTACCTTTTTTGAATTCGCTTGGGGCCAACATAGATTTGAGATTTTTTGTTTTTTTAAAAACCATTCTAGGGAAAGGAGGTAATTTATCTCCCACTATAGGGTCGCTTTTGACAATATGCCAATGCTTCCTCAGTATTTTCCTTATCCTATTATGGTCATCATTAAATTCGGTTACGAATGGTACATCATATTCATCTCTAATTGAATTGGTTTTGGTTTTATAACTCAGTAGTGTATCCCTGTTAGTTTCCCTAGCTCTTATAACTGCATTATTTATAATTTCCTCTTTGTAACCCCTTTCAACAAATTTTTCTTCTAGTAATTTAATTTGTTCTTCAAAATCACCCATTTCAGTGCAATTTTTCCTGATTCTCAGGCATTGTCCTACCGGAATATTATTTTTCCATTTAGAAAAGTGGCAACTGGATGCATGGATGTAGTTATTAGAATCAGTAGGTTTGAAATGGGTCTTCGTTATTAATTTATTATTTTCCACTCTAATATCCAGATCTAAAAATGTTATGGTATCCTTGCTTATTTGATAAGAGAAAGATAATCCTTTATCATTATTATTCATTATTCCAAACATCTTAGTCAAATCTTCTTCGCTCCCTTTCCATAGGATAATAATATCATCGATATATCTTTTAAAGAGCACGAGATTCGCACCGAGCTCCGCAAACCGGAGAAATCTGTTTTCCCAGTCTCCCATGAACAGGTTTGCGTAGCTCGGTGCGAATCTCGTGCCCATCGCTGTTCCTTCTATTTGCAGATAATAGTTACCATTGAATGAGAAATAGTTATGTTCTAGAATGAAACGGATGCATTCAATTAGAAAAGTCCCCTGTTCTTTTTTTAGACTTGAATCTTGTTGTAAAAATCCCTCAATTGCCTCTACACCAAGGGTATGGTTGATATTAGTATACAACGATACCACATCACAGGTCGCTAATAGGTAGTCTTCCTTCCATTCTATTTCATTAAATAATTTTAATAAGCTGGTAGAATCTTTTAAATAGGTGTCTAGTTTGACTACATATTTCTGTAGAAACTTATCGACATATTCAGATAAGTTGGCCGTAAGAGATCCTATGCCGGAGACAATAGGTCTTCCGGGTGGATTCACTAAGTTTTTGTGTACTTTCGGCAAGTAGTAGAAAATGGGAATTATTGGATATTGAGGTTTTAAATATATAAATTATTTGTCTGTTAAAATTCCCTCATCCTGTCCTTTCAAAAGTATCTTATTTAATTTCTCTAAAAATTTATTAGTTGGATCCAGAGCCAACTTTCTATATGTCTTCTTATCATTCAATAATCTATCTGCTTCTTCTTTATATTTTACAGTATCTAGAATAACTACCCCCCCCTTTATCTGCCATTTTTATGGTAATAGTCTCGTCATCTTGCAATTCCTTTAATATTTCTCTCTCTTTTTTAGTCAAATTTCTCTTATTATATTTACCTGATCTCTCCATTTTCCTTAGGTCAGCTAGGACCATCTTCTCAAATGTTTCTAGGTTACTACCCTTATCATTACTAGGGTAGAAATTAGATTTAGTCTTCAGAGAAGTATGTTGATATATCTCTTCTTTCTTATTACTATTGACATTGGTGTTATATCTATCAATAGGATTTTTCAGAAAAAATCTTTTAAGAGTTAGATTTCTTACGTATTTCCTAACACTAACATAAGTTTAAACTTATTTAGTGATTTTGATGGTGCAAAGGAAAGTCCTAGTTTCAATATCTTTTCCTCATTTTTACTTAATTCTCTTGTACTTAAGTTAAAGATCCCTTTATTCGTTTTAATTATTTCTGTCTTTTTGCCTCC
Organism: Bombina bombina; assembly: GCF_027579735.1. NCBI lineage: Eukaryota > Metazoa > Chordata > Amphibia > Anura > Bombinatoridae > Bombina > Bombina bombina. Next base: position 43,729,110 of record NC_069509.1, read on the forward strand.
ATTCTTTCCCCTTCCTCCTCTGACTCCTCTTTTTGTCTTTTTCCTATCCTTGGTGTGTCTAGTCTTTGATTTTTTACATTTCTTAATGAAGGTCCTTCTCTTGGGGGGCTTCTGCCCAAAAAAGCCAACTCGTTTGTTGTTAATTCTATTTGTTCCTCATTTGTCGTAGTGAGCGGGCCAAATCTATTATTTGTTGGTATAGTCATCTGTTTCGGTTCTGCCTTTCTATTCTCCCTCCTTTTAGATGGATTATTCCTCTCTAAATTCATTCTCTCATTATGGTCTCTTTCATCTGACCTATAGTCTCTCTCTGGATATATTTCCTTTCTTTCATCCCTTCCGTGTCTTTCTTCATCTCTAGAATTATTATAATTCTCATGTCTATTCCAACCTGTATTGTCTCTTCTATCATAATGGTAGTATCCCCTACCTTGGTTATATGATCTATTGGGAATGAATTCGCGATAAGGCCTTATGTATTGGTTATAACCCTGGTAGTAGCCTTGATTATACCTTCTCTTTTGATTATAATTTCTGTCATGATATGTATAATATCTCATATTATTTCTATTGTCATTATAATTTCTTTGAAAATTCTCCTGTGTAGTTCCCTGGGGATTTCCTTGTCTAGTTTGATCTCTGGTAAACTCTCGGTTATTGTATCTCCCATCTTCCCACCCTTTATTGCTATTATTGGTACTTACTGTATTTATGTTTCCCCTTATATTTATTTCCTGCTCTTCTGTTTGGTTTGATTCCTTCAAGTCCCTCTCAAATTTCTTACATTTGGTTAATACTATATCTCTTTTTACATTTTCCAATCTGTCTATTAATATTTTTTGTTTGTCCTTTAACAATTGATCTTCTTTCACCGGATCTAATTTCTCTTTAATGACTAGAATCTCATTATTAATGGACTCTAAACTCTCATTTCTAGATTTTTTGATAATTTTGATTAATCTTTTAGATGCCCCTAACAGGACCTCATCCCATTCATTTTGTAAAACTTCACTCAATTCAAAAGTACATTTCTTTTTGAATTTTAACCCTCTAGGTATGATATCTTGTTCTAGGTATCTATCCAGAAAAATTAATTCCATTTTTTGCCTTATTTCTTTGTTCATCACCTTTTCTAGATCACCTACCCATTTAATAATATCAACCTTATCGGTTTCCTCATCTAACTTTTGAAATTCTTTTTTGATAGTTCAGAATACAATTTATCTCTATACGAAAAAATATCCATATTAATTTAGTTATAGTTGAGTTTATTTAGTCCCTGCTGCTCCTACTTCTTAGGAAGAAAAGAAATTAGAGTTATAAAAAGTAGTTGAGTGGAGCGCTAGACTCAGCCCACTTTGCCAACCTCTGGTACTACCTCCTTCCTAGGTAGTTTGAAATCAAAGAGTCTAAATGTGTGGAGTGTAGGTGGCGCTAAAAATACACTAAGTATACCTAGCCGTGGGTTGATAAACCAACGATACAATGTATCAGCGAAATATATATCTTAGGACAGTTTCATATAAATCTTCATATAAACTTTCTGATTCAATAATTGGAGGTAACAAGTAACTGGATTAGAAATATTACCTTGGGAACTCCCCCTTCTTACAGGATTGAAAGCAGGATTTCCCTTTGTAACAGGGCACAAAACAAGGACTATTTTAAACCACGGGTTGTTATAGCCCATTGGAGACAGGCAGTCAAACGTCTGATTGTCACGGCAATAGAAGAAAGTGCCTTATAAACAGAGGCTTGTAATGGGAAGTAGAACCCCAGCCAGATAGTCATACTAATAATATCATTTCATGTTTGCATATTGATCTTAGACGTGTCTCTCATCATTTTACCATTTACCTTGATGTTTTATTATCATTTTCATTTTAGCAATATATTGTTCTAGAATCGCCAACATCTTTTGTAGTAGCGATTTAAATTTTGGAAGCGGTTGCGAGTGAAGAGTGTGGGCCAATCGTATGAGAGACTGTTTTGATTATTTATATTGCGTTTTTTTATATTGTGTTTTTACTATTTTTACATCATTTCACTTAAGAATAAAAATTGTACATATTTCTAATCCAGTTACTTGTTACCTCCAATTATTGAATCAGAAAGTTTATATGAAGATTTATATGAAACTGTCCTAAGATATATATTTCGCTGATACATTGTATCGTTGGTTTATCAACCCACGGCTAGGTATACTTAGTGTATTTTTAGCGCCACCTACACTCCACACATTTAGACTCTTTGATTTCAAACTACCTAGGAAGGAGGTAGTACCAGAGGTTGGCAAAGTGGGCTGAGTCTAGCGCTCCACTCAACTACTTTTTATAACTCTAAAAGCTTTCTTACAGGACTTACCTGTAAGAAAGCTTGCAAATGGTTATCTCTCTGCAGCGCCAATGAAGCCATGAGGGTCACTTTTACTGAGAATGAGGCAGTTTAAAGGATCATATTCCTAACATCCAGATAATCATTTTATGGGGTTTGTGGAACCACCCATTTAAGAGGAGCTGCCGGACTCTATATTATTATTTCCCAGCCAATATACTTTATACATTTATTGCTCTTATATATTTCTTTGATTAGCGCTGCTCGGTGTATACTTCTACACCTATCTTGCGTGTCAAGTTTATAATTAGAGTTACAGAGAAGCTTATTGTGATGGGTAAGTTTATCATTAGTGTTACAGGGAAACTTACTGTAATGGGTAAGTTTATCATTAGAGTTACAGAGAAACTTACTGTAATGGGTAAGTTTATCATTAGAGTTACAGGGAAATTTACTGTAATAGGTAAGTTTATCATTAGATTTACAGGGAAACTTATTGTAATGGGTAAGTTTATCATTAGAGTTACAGGGAAACTTATTGTAATGGGTAAGTTTATTAGAGATACAGGGAAACTTACTGTAATGGGTAAGTGTATCATTAGTGTTACAGGGAAACTTACTGTAATGGGTAAGTTTATCATTAGAGTTACAGAGAAACTTACTGTAATGGGTAAGTTTATCATTAGAGTTACAGAGAAACTTACTGTAATGGGTAAGTTTATCATTACAGTTACAGGGAAACTTATTGTAATGGGTAAGTTTATCATTAGAGTTACAGGGAAACTTACTGTAATGGGTAAGTTTATCATTAGAGTCATAGGGAAACTTACTGTAATGGGTAAGTTTATCATTAGAGTTACAGGAAACTTACTGTAATGGGTAAGTTTATCATTAGAGTTACAGGGAAACTTACTGTAATGGGTAAGTTTATCATTAGAGTTACAGAGAAACTTACTGTAATGGGTAAGTTTATCATTAGAGTTACAGAGAAACTTACTGTAATGGGTAAGTTTATCATTAGAGTTACAGGGAAACTTACTGTAATGGGTAAGTTTATCATTAGAGTTACAGGGAAACTTACTGTAATGGGTAAGTTTATCATTAGAGTTACAGAGAAACGTACTGTAATGGGTAAGTTTATCATTAGAGTTACAGGAAACTTACTGTAATGGGTAAGTTTATCATTAGAGTTACAGAGAAACTTACTGTAATGGGTAAGTTTATCATTAGAGTTACAGGGAAACTTATTGTAATGGGTAAGTTTATCATTAGAGTTACAGGGAAACTTACTGTAATGGGTAATTTTATTATTAGAGTTACAGGGGAACTTATTGTAATGGGTAATTTTATTATTAGAGTTACAGGGGAACTTATTGTAATGGGTAAGTTTATCATTAGAGTTACAGGGAAACTTACTGTAATGGGTAAGTTTATCATTAGAGTCATAGGGAAACTTACTGTAATGGGTAAGTTTATCATTAGAGTTACAGGAAACTTACTGTAATGGGTAAGTTTATCATTAGAGTTACAGGGAAACTTACTGTAATGGGTAAGTTTATCATTAGAGTTACAGGGAAACTTACTGTAATGGGTAAGTTTATCATTAGAGTTACAGAGAAACTTACTGTAATGGGTAAGTTTATCATTAGAGTTACAGGGAAACTTACTGTAATGGGTAAGTTTATCATTAGAGTTACAGAGAAACTTACTGTAATGGGTAAGTTTATCATTAGAGTTACAGAGAAACTTACTGTAATGGGTAAGTTTATCATTAGAGTTACAGAGAAACTTACTGTAATGGGTAAGTTTATCATTAGAGTTACAGGGAAACTTACTGTAATGGGTAAGTTTATCATTAGAGTTACAGGGAAACTTATTGTAATGGGTAAGTTTATCATTAGAGTTACAGGGAAACTTACTGTAATGGGTAAGTTTATCATTAGAGTTACAGGGAAACTTACTGTAATGGGTAAATTTATCATTAGAGTTACAGGGAAACTTATTGTAATGGGTAAGTTTATCATTAGAGTTACAGGGAAACTTACTGTAATGGGTAAGTTTATAATTAGAGTTACAGAGAAGCTTATTGTGATGGGTAAGTTTATCATTAGAGTTACAGAGAAACTTACTGTAATGGGTAAGTTTATCATTAGAGTTACAGAGAAACTTACTGTAATGGGTAAGTTTATCATTAGAGTTACAGAGAAACTTACTGTAATGGGTAAGTTTATCATTAGAGTTACAGGGAAACTTACTGTAATGGGTAAGTTTATCATTAGAGTTACAGGGAAACTTACTGTAATGGGTAAGTTTATCATTAGAGTTACAGAGAAACTTACTGTAATGGGTAAGTTTATCATTAGAGTTACAGAGAAACTTACTGTAATGGGTAAGTTTATCATTAGAGTTACAGAGAAACTTACTGTAATGGGTAAGTTTATCATTAAAGTTACAGGGAAACTTACTGTAATGGGTAAGTTTATCATTAGAGTTACAGGGAAACTTATTGTAATGGGTAAGTTTATCATTAGAGTTACAGGGAAACTTACTGTAATGGGTAAGTTTATCATTAGAGTTACAGAGAAACTTACTGTAATGGGTAAATTTATCATTAGAGTTACAGGGAAACTTATTGTAATGGGTAAGTTTATCATTAAAGTTACAGGGAAACTTACTGTAATGGGTAAGTTTATAATTAGAGTTACAGAGAAACTTACTGTAATGGGTAAGTTTATCATTAGAGTTACAGGGAAACTTACTGTAATGGGTAAGTTTATCATTAGAGTTACAGGGAAACTTACTGTAATGGGTAAGTTTATCATTAGAGTTACAGAGAAACGTACTGTAATGGGTAAGTTTATCATTAGAGTTACAGGAAACTTACTGTAATGGGTAAGTTTATCATTAGAGTTACAGAGAAACTTACTGTAATGGGTAAGTTTATCATTAGAGTTACAGGGAAACTTATTGTAATGGGTAAGTTTATCATTAGAGTTACAGGGAAACTTACTGTAATGGGTAATTTTATTATTAGAGTTACAGGGGAACTTATTGTAATGGGTAATTTTATTATTAGAGTTACAGGGGAACTTTTTGTAATGGGTAAGTTTATCATTAGAGTTACAGGGAAACTTACTGTAATGGGTAAGTTTATCATTAGAGTCATAGGGAAACTTACTGTAATGGGTAAGTTTATCATTAGAGTTACAGGAAACTTACTGTAATGGGTAAGTTTATCATTAGAGTTACAGGGAAACTTACTGTAATGGGTAAGTTTATCATTAGAGTTACAGAGAAACTTACTGTAATGGGTAAGTTTATCATTAGAGTTACAGAGAAACTTACTGTAATGGGTAAGTTTATCATTAGAGTTACAGGGAAACTTACTGTAATGGGTAAGTTTATCATTAGAGTTACAGAGAAACTTACTGTAATGGGTAAGTTTATCATTAGAGTTACAGAGAAACTTACTGTAATGGGTAAGTTTATCATTAGAGTTACAGAGAAACTTACTGTAATGGGTAAGTTTATCATTAGAGTTACAGGGAAACTTACTGTAATGGGTAAGTTTATCATTAGAGTTACAGGGAAACTTATTGTAATGGGTAAGTTTATCATTAGAGTTACAGGGAAACTTACTGTAATGGGTAAGTTTATCATTAGAGTTACAGGGAAACTTACTGTAATGGGTAAATTTATCATTAGAGTTACAGGGAAACTTATTGTAATGGGTAAGTTTATCATTAGAGTTACAGGGAAACTTACTGTAATGGGTAAGTTTATAATTAGAGTTACAGAGAAGCTTATTGTGATGGGTAAGTTTATCATTAGAGTTACAGAGAAACTTACTGTAATGGGTAAGTTTATCATTAGAGTTACAGAGAAACTTACTGTAATGGGTAAGTTTATCATTAGAGTTACAGAGAAACTTACTGTAATGGGTAAGTTTATCATTAGAGTTACAGGGAAACTTACTGTAATGGGTAAGTTTATCATTAGAGTTACAGGGAAACTTACTGTAATGGGTAAGTTTATCATTAGAGTTACAGAGAAACTTACTGTAATGGGTAAGTTTATCATTAGAGTTACAGAGAAACTTACTGTAATGGGTAAGTTTATCATTAGAGTTACAGAGAAACTTACTGTAATGGGTAAGTTTATCATTAAAGTTACAGGGAAACTTACTGTAATGGGTAAGTTTATCATTAGAGTTACAGGGAAACTTATTGTAATGGGTAAGTTTATCATTAGAGTTACAGGGAAACTTACTGTAATGGGTAAGTTTATCATTAGAGTTACAGAGAAACTTACTGTAATGGGTAAATTTATCATTAGAGTTACAGGGAAACTTATTGTAATGGGTAAGTTTATCATTAAAGTTACAGGGAAACTTACTGTAATGGGTAAGTTTATAATTAGAGTTACAGAGAAGCTTATTGTGATGGGTAAGTTTATCATTAGAGTTACAGAGAAACTTACTGTAATGGGTAAGTTTATCATTAGAGTTACAGGGAAACTTATTGTAATGGGTAAGTTTATCATTAGAGTTACAGAGAAACTTACTGTAATGGGTAAGTTTATCATTAGAGTTACAGGGAAACTTACTGTAATGGGTAATTTTATTATTAGAGTTACAGGGGAACTTATTGTAATGGGTAAGTTTATCATTAGAGTTACAGAGAAACTTACTGTAATGGGTAAGTTTATCATTAGAGTCATAGGGAAACTTACTGTAATGGGTAAGTTTATCATTAGAGTTACAGGAAACTTACTGTAATGGGTAAGTTTATCATTAGAGTTACAGGGAAACTTATTGTAATGGGTAAGTTTATCATTAGAGTTACAGGGAAACTTACTGTAATGGGTAAGTTTATCATTAGAGTTACAGAGAAACTTACTGTAATGGGTAAGTTTATCATTAGAGTTACAGGGAAACTTATTGTAATGGTTAAGTTTATCATTAGAGTTACAGGGAAACTTACTGTAATGGGTAAGTTTATCATTAGAGTTACAGGGAAACTTACTGTAATGGGTAAGTTTATTATTAGAGTTACAGGGAAACTTACTGTAATGGGTAAGTTTATCATTAGAGTTACAGGGAAACTTACTGTAATGGGTAAGTTTATCATTAGAGTTACAGGGAAACTTACTGTAATGGGTAAGTTTATCACTAGATTTACAGGGAAACTTATTGTAATGGGTAAGTTTATCATTAGAGTTACAGGGAAACTTACTGTAATGGGAAAGTTTATCATTAGAGTTACAGGGAAACTTACTGTAATGGGTAAGTTTATCATTAGAGTTACAGGGAAACTTACTGTAATGGGTAAGTTTATCATTAGAGTTACAGGGAAACTTACTGTAATGGGTAAGTTTATCATTAGAGTTACAGGGAAACTTATTGTAATGGGTAAATTTATCATTAGAGTTACAGGGAAACTTACTGTAATGGGTAAGTTTATCATTAGAGTTACAGGGGAACTTACTGTAATGGGTAAGTTTATCATTAGAGTTACAGGGAAACTTATTGTAATGGGTAAGTTATCATTAGAGTTACAGGGAAACTTACTGTAATGGGTAAGTTTATCATTAGAGTTACAGGGAAACTTACTGTAATGAGTAAGTTTATCATTAGAGTTACAGGGAATCTTACTGTAATGGGTAAGTTTATCATTAGAGTTACAGGGAAACTTACTGTAATGGGTAAGTTTATTATTAGAGTTACAGGGGAACTTACTGTAATGGGTAAGTTTATCATTAGAGTTACAGGGAAACTTACTGTAATGGGTAAGTTTATCATTAGAGTTACAGGGAAACTTACTGTAATGGGTAAGTTTATTATTAGAGTTACAGGAAACTTACTGTAATGGGTAAGTTTATCATTAGAGTTACAGGGAAACTTATTGTAATGGGTAAGTTTATCATTAGAGTTACAGGGAAACTTACTGTAATGGGTAAGTTTATCATTAGAGTTACAGAGAAACTTACTGTAATGGGTAAGTTTATCATTAGAGTTACAGGGAAACTTATTGTAATGGGTAAGTTTATCATTAGAGTTACAGGGAAACTTACTGTAATGGGTAAGTTTATCATTAGAGTTACAGGGAAACTTACTGTAATGGGTAAGTTTATTATTAGAGTTACAGGGAAACTTACTGTAATGGGTAAGTTTATCATTAGAGTTACAGGGAAACTTACTGTAATGGGTAAGTTTATCATTAGAGTTACAGGGAAACTTACTGTAATGGGTAAGTTTATCACTAGAGTTACAGGGAAACTTATTGTAATGGGTAAGTTTATCATTAGAGTTACAGGGAAACTTACTGTAATGGGAAAGTTTATCATTAGAGTTACAGGGAAACTTACTGTAATGGGTAAGTTTATCATTAGAGTTACAGGGAAACTTACTGTAATGGGTAAGTTTATCATTAGAGTTACAGGGAAACTTAATGTAATGGGTAAGTTTATCATTAGAGTTACAGGGAAACTTATTGTAATGGGTAAGTTTATCATTAGAGTTACAGGGAAACTTACTGTAATGGGTACGTTTATCATTAGAGTTACAGGGGAACTTACTGTAATGGGTAAGTTTATCATTAGAGTTACAGTGAAACTTATTGTAATGGGTAAGTTATCATTAGAGTTACAGGGAAACTTAATGTAATGGGTAAGTTTATCATTAGAGTTACAGGGAAACTTACTGTAATGGGTAAGTTTATCATTAGAGTTACAGGGAAACTTACTGTAATGAGTAAGTTTATCATTAGAGTTACAGGGAATCTTACTGTAATGGGTAAGTTTATCATTAGAGTTACAGGGAAACTTACTGTAATGGGTAAGTTTATCACTAGATTTACAGGGAAACTTATTGTAATGGGTAAGTTTATCATTAGAGTTACAGGGAAACTTACTGTAATGGGAAAGTTTATCATTAGAGTTACAGGGAAACTTACTGTAATGGGTAAGTTTATCATTAGAGTTACAGGGAAACTTACTGTAATGGGTAAGTTTATCATTAGAGTTACAGGGAAACTTAATGTAATGGGTAAGTTTATCATTAGAGTTACAGGGAAACTTATTGTAATGGGTAAATTTATCATTAGAGTTACAGGGAAACTTACTGTAATGGGTAAGTTTATCATTAGAGTTACAGGGGAACTTACTGTAATGGGTAAGTTTATCATTAGAGTTACAGTGAAACTTATTGTAATGGGTAAGTTATCATTAGAGTTACAGGGAAACTTACTGTAATGGGTAAGTTTATCATTAGAGTTACAGGGAAACTTACTGTAATGAGTAAGTTTATCATTAGAGTTACAGGGAATCTTACTGTAATGGGTAAGTTTATCATTAGAGTTACAGGGAAACTTATTGTAATGGGTAAGTTTATTATTAGAGTTACAGGGGAACTTACTGTAATGGGTAAGTTTATCATTAGAGTTACAGGGAAACTTACTGTAATGGGTAAGTTTATCATTAGAGTCATAGGGAAACTTACTGTAATGGGTAAGTTTATTATTAGAGTTACAGGAAACTTACTGTAATGGGTAAGTTTATCATTAGAGTTACAGGGAAACTTATTGTAATGGGTAAGTTTATCATTAGAGTTACAGGGAAACTTACTGTAATGGGTAAGTTTATCATTAGAGTTACAGAGAAACTTACTGTAATGGGTAAGTTTATCATTAGAGTTACAGGGAAACTTATTGTAATGGGTAAGTTTATCATTAGAGTTACAGGGAAACTTACTGTAATGGGTAAGTTTATCATTAGAGTTACAGGGAAACTTACTGTAATGGGTAAGTTTATTATTAGAGTTACAGGGAAACTTACTGTAATGGGTAAGTTTATCATTAGAGTTACAGGGAAACTTACTGTAATGGGTAAGTTTATCATTAGAGTTACAGGGAAACTTACTGTAATGGGTAAGTTTATCACTAGATTTACAGGGAAACTTATTGTAATGGGTATGTTTATCATTAGAGTTACAGGGAAACTTACTGTAATGGGAAAGTTTATCATTAGAGTTACAGGGAAACTTACTGTAATGGGTAAGTTTATCATTAGAGTTACAGGGAAACTTACTGTAATGGGTAAGTTTATCATTAGAGTTACAGGGAAACTTAATGTAATGGGTAAGTTTATCATTAGAGTTACAGGGAAACTTATTGTAATGGGTAAGTTTATCATTAGAGTTACAGGGAAACTTACTGTAATGGGTACGTTTATCATTAGAGTTACAGGGGAACTTACTGTAATGGGTAAGTTTATCATTAGAGTTACAGTGAAACTTATTGTAATGGGTAAGTTATCATTAGAGTTACAGGGAAACTTAATGTAATGGGTAAGTTTATCATTAGAGTTACAGGGAAACTTATTGTAATGGGTAAGTTTATCATTAGAGTTACAGGGAAACTTACTGTAATGAGTAAGTTTATCATTAGAGTTACAGGGAATCTTACTGTAATGGGTAAGTTTATCATTAGAGTTACAGGGAAACTTATTGTAATGGGTAAGTTTATTATTAGAGTTACAGGGGAACTTACTGTAATGGGTAAGTTTATCATTAGAGTTACAGGGAAACTTACTGTAATGGGTAAGTTTATCATTAGAGTTACAGGAAAACTTACTGTAATGGGAAAGTTTATCATTAGAGTTACAGGGAAACTTACTGTAATGGGTACGTTTATCATTAGAGTTACAGGGGAACTTACTGTAATGGGTAAGTTTATCATTAGAGTTACAGGGAAACTTACTGTAATGGGTAAGTTTATCATTAGAGTTACAGGGAAACTTACTGTAATGGGTAAGTTTATCATTAGAGTTACAGGGAAACTTATTGTAATGGGTAAATTTATCATTAGAGTTACAGGGAAACTTACTGTAATGGGTAAGTTTATCATTAGAGTTACAGGGGAACTTACTGTAATGGGTAAGTTTATCATTAGAGTTACAGTGAAACTTATTGTAATGGGTAAGTTATCATTAGAGTTACAGGGAAACTTACTGTAATGGGTAAGTTTATCATTAGAGTTACAGGGAAACTTACTGTAATGAGTAAGTTTATCATTAGAGTTACAGGGAATCTTACTGTAATGGGTAAGTTTATCATTAGAGTTACAGGGAAACTTATTGTAATGGGTAAGTTTATTATTAGAGTTACAGGGGAACTTACTGTAATGGGTAAGTTTATCATTAGAGTTACAGGGAAACTTACTGTAATGGGTAAGTTTATCATTAGAGTTACAGGGAAACTTACTGTAATGGGTAAGTTTATCATTAGAGTTACAGGAAACTTACTGTAATGGGTAAGTTTATCATTAGAGTTACAGGGAAACTTATTGTAATGGGTAAGTTTATCATTAGAGTTACAGGGAAACTTACTGTAATGGGTAAGTTTATCATTAGAGTTACAGAGAAACTTACTGTAATGGGTAAGTTTATCATTAGAGTTACAGGGAAACTTATTGTAATGGGTAAGTTTATCATTAGAGTTACAGGGAAACTTACTGTAATGGGTAAGTTTATCATTAGAGTTACAGGGAAACTTACTGTAATGGGTAAGTTTATTATTAGAGTTACAGGGAAACTTACTGTAATGGGTAAGTTTATCATTAGAGTTACAGGGAAACTTACTGTAATGGGTAAGTTTATCATTAGAGTTACAGGGAAACTTAATGTAATGGGTAAGTTTATCATTAGAGTTACAGGGAAACTTATTGTAATGGGTAAGTTTATCATTAGAGTTACAGGGAAACTTACTGTAATGGGTACGTTTATCATTAGAGTTACAGGGGAACTTACTGTAATGGGTAAGTTTATCATTAGAGTTACAGTGAAACTTATTGTAATGGGTAAGTTATCATTAGAGTTACAGGGAAACTTAATGTAATGGGTAAGTTTATCATTAGAGTTACAGGGAAACTTATTGTAATGGGTAAGTTTATCATTAGAGTTACAGGGAAACTTACTGTAATGAGTAAGTTTATCATTAGAGTTACAGGGAATCTTACTGTAATGGGTAAGTTTATCATTAGAGTTACAGGGAAACTTATTGTAATGGGTAAGTTTATTATTAGAGTTACAGGGGAACTTACTGTAATGGGTAAGTTTATCATTAGAGTTACAGGGAAACTTACTGTAATAGGTAAGTTTATCATTAGAGTTACAGGAAAACTTACTGTAATGGGAAAGTTTATCATTAGAGTTACAGGGAAACTTACTGTAATGGGTACGTTTATCATTAGAGTTACAGGGGAACTTACTGTAATGGGTAAGTTTATCATTAGAGTTACAGGGAAACTTACTGTAATGGGTAAGTTTATCATTAGAGTTACAGGGAAACTTACTGTAATGGGTAAGTTTATCATTAGAGTTACAGGGAAACTTATTGTAATGGGTAAATTTATCATTAGAGTTACAGGGAAACTTACTGTAATGGGTAAGTTTATCATTAGAGTTACAGGGGAACTTACTGTAATGGGTAAGTTTATCATTAGAGTTACAGTGAAACTTATTGTAATGGGTAAGTTATCATTAGAGTTACAGGGAAACTTACTGTAATGGGTAAGTTTATCATTAGAGTTACAGGGAAACTTACTGTAATGAGTAAGTTTATCATTAGAGTTACAGGGAATCTTACTGTAATGGGTAAGTTTATCATTAGAGTTACAGGGAAACTTATTGTAATGGGTAAGTTTATCATTAGAGTTACAGGGGAACTTACTGTAATGGGTAAGTTTATCATTAGAGTTACAGGGAAACTTACTGTAATGGGTAAGTTTATCATTAGAGTCACAGGGAAACTTACTGTAATGGGTAAGTTTATTATTAGAGTTACAGGAAACTTACTGTAATGGGTAAGTTTATCATTAGAGTTACAGGGAAACTTATTGTAATGGGTAAGTTTATCATTAGAGTTACAGGGAAACTTACTGTAATGGGTAAGTTTATCATTAGAGTTACAGAGAAACTTACTGTAATGGGTAAGTTTATCATTAGAGTTACAGGGAAACTTATTGTAATGGGTAAGTTTATCATTAGAGTTACAGGGAAACTTACTGTAATGGGTAAGTTTATCATTAGAGTTACAGGGAAACTTACTGTAATGGGTAAGTTTATTATTAGAGTTACAGGGAAACTTACTGTAATGGGTAAGTTTATCATTAGAGTTACAGGGAAACTTACTGTAATGGGTAAGTTTATCATTAGAGTTACAGGGAAACTTACTGTAATGGGTAAGTTTATCACTAGATTTACAGGGAAACTTATTGTAATGGGTAAGTTTATCATTAGAGTTACAGGGAAACTTACTGTAATGGGAAAGTTTATCATTAGAGTTACAGGGAAACTTACTGTAATGGGTAAGTTTATCATTAGAGTTACAGGGAAACTTACTGTAATGGGTAAGTTTATCATTAGAGTTACAGGGAAACTTAATGTAATGGGTAAGTTTATCATTAGAGTTACAGGGAAACTTATTGTAATGGGTAAGTTTATCATTAGAGTTACAGGGAAACTTACTGTAATGGGTACGTTTATCATTAGAGTTACAGGGGAACTTACTGTAATGGGTAAGTTTATCATTAGAGTTACAGTGAAACTTATTGTAATGGGTAAGTTATCATTAGAGTTACAGGGAAACTTATTGTGATGGGTAAGTTTATCATTAGAGTTACAGAGAAACTTACTGTAATGGGTAAGTTTATCATTAGAGTTACAGGGAAACTTACTGTAATGGGTAAGTTTATCATTAGAGTTACAGGGAAACTTACTGAAATGGGTAAGTTTATTATTAGAGTTACAGGGAAACTTACTGTAATGGGTAAGTTTATCATTAGAGTTACAGGAAAACTTACTGTAATGGGTAAGTTTATCATCAGAGTTACAGGGAACCTTATTGTAATGGGTAAGTTTATCATTAGAGTTACAGGGAAACTTACTGTAATGGGTAAGTTTATCATTAGAGTTCCAGGGAAACTTACTGTAATGGGTAAGTTTATCATTAGAGTTACAGGGAAACTTAATGTAATGGGTAAGTTTATCATTAGAGTTACAGGGAAACTTATTGTAATGGGTAAGTTTATCATTAGAGTTACAGGGAAACTTACTGTAATGGGTACGTTTATCATTAGAGTTACAGGGGAACTTACTGTAATGGGTAAGTTTATCATTAGAGTTACAGTGAAACTTATTGTAATGGGTAAGTTATCATTAGAGTTACAGGGAAACTTACTGTAATGGGAAAGTTTATCATTAGAGTTACAGGGAAACTTACTGTAATGGGTAAGTTTATCATTAGAGTTACAGGGAATCTTACTGTAATGGGTAAGTTTATCATTAGAGTTACAGGGAAACTTATTGTAATGGGTAAGTTTATTATTAGAGTTACAGGGGAACTTACTGTAATGGGTAAGTTTATCATTAGAGTTACAGGGAAACTTACTGTAATGGGTAAGTTTATCATTAGAGTTACAGGAAAACTTACTGTAATGGGAAAGTTTATCATTAGATTTACAGGGAAACTTACTGTAATGGGTACGTTTATCATTAGAGTTACAGGGGAACTTACTGTAATGGGTAAGTTTATCATTAGAGTTACAGTGAAACTTATTGTAATGGGTAAGTTTATAATTAGAGTTACAGGGAAAATTACTGTAATGGGTAAGTTTATCATTAGAGTTACAGAGAAACTTACTGTAATGGGTAAGTTTATCATTAGAGTTACAGGAAAACTTACTGTAATAGGTAAGTTTATCATTAGAGTTACAGGGAAACTTACTGTAATGGGTAAGTTTATCATTAGAGTTACAGGGAAACTTTCTGTAATGGGTAAGTTTATCATTAGAGTTACAGGGAAACTTACTGTAATGGGTAAGTTTATCATTAGTGTTACAGGGGAACTTACTGTAATGGGTAAGTTTATCATTAGAGTTACAGTGAAACTTATTGTAATGGGTAAGTTTATAATTAGAGTTACATGGAAACTTACTGTAATGGGTAAGTTTATCATTATAGTTACAGGGAAACTTACTGTAAGGGGTAAGTTTATCATTAGAGTTACAGGAAAACTTACTGTAATGGGAAAGTTTATCATTAGAGTTACAGGGAAACTTACTATATACTATATGGTTATAAAAATAAAAATAAAAAATCCAAGCCAATGTGGCTGAATATAAATGTGTTAGGAGAAATTATAAAAAAACGTAGGGCATTTAAATTATTCAAAGAAAATAGTACAGACTCAAAATTCCATATTTATAAGGAATGTAACAAAGCATGCAAAAAAGCAATCAAATTAGGCAAAATTGAAAATGAAAACTTAATTGCAAAGGATTCTAAATCTAACCCTAAAAGGTTCCTTAAGTACATAAATAGCAAAAAATCTAAGAAAGACAATATAGGTACATTAAAATGCGTGGAGGGTAGCATGATTAACAGTGACAGGGAGAAGGCGGAGATACTAAACCAGTTTTTTTCTTCAGTATACACAAGAGAGGAACCATTGGATGATACTTTGGAACAAAATAGAACATGACAGTCCATACCATTAACTGGGTTAAGTATAGAGGATATCAGAGACAAATTGGATAATATTAAAGGGACACTGAACCAAAAAAAAATATTTTGTGATTCAGATAGAGCATGCAATTTTAAACAACTTTCTAATTTACTCCTATTATCAATTTTTCTCCGTTCTCTTGCTTTCTTTATTTGAAAAATAAGGCATCAAAGCTATTTTTTGGTTCAGAACCATGGAAAGCACTTGTTTATTGGTAGGTGAATTAACCCACCAATCAGCAAGAACAACACAGTGTGTTCACCAAAAATGGGCCGGCATCTAAACTTACATTCTTGCATTTCAAATAAAGATACATAGAGAATGAAAATAATTTGATAATAGGAGTAAATTAGAAAGTTTCTTAAAATCGCACGCTCTATCTGAATCACGATAGAAAAAATTTGGGTTCAGTGTCCCTTTAACCCCTTAATGACAACTGACGTACCAGGTACGTCCTGCAAAAACTTGCAGTTAGTGACAATGGACGTACCTGGTACGTCAGTTGTCTTAGAGAGTGCTGGAAGCGATCGCAATCGCTTCCAGCAGCTCTCAGGGTATTGCAGTGATGCCTCGATATTGAGGCATCCTGCAATACCCTTTAGAAAGCATCCGATGCAGAGAGAGCCACTCTGTGGCCCTCTCTGCACCGGTAGCGATGCGGCCGTTCGTTGGTGGGTGGGAGCTTACAGGGAGGAGGGTGGGCGGCCCATCGCTACCCGGCATCCGGTTCCTTCAAGTGCATTGTGCACGCCGGATGCCGGGAGCGTGCGGGGGCTGTGTGCACGCGCGCGCGCAGCAATCACTGGCACTGCCACCAATGAATTTAGGTAAGAGGGAGGGGGGCAGAATTTTTTTTAAAAATTATCAGGATCAGGATCTGGATCTGGGGGGGGGGGTGGTTGGGGCAGCTACACTACAGAAAAAATAAAAATAAAACATGTAACAAAACACTTTATTTTTTGGGGAAAACTGGGTACTGGTGGCAATTAGGTAGGTGGGGAGGGTTAGAGAGGTGTTTGGGGGGGATCAGGGAGGTTGGGGGTTAAGGCAGGGGTCCATCACAGCTGAATAATTAAAAAAAACAAAAAACAAAAAAAAAACACCTTTTATTTTAGTACTGGCAGACTTTCTGCCAGTACTTAAGATGGCGGGGACAATTGTGGGGTGGGGGAGGGAAGAGAGCTGTCTGGGAGGGATCAGGGGGTGGGATGTGTCAGGTGGGAGGCTAATCTCTACACTAAAGCTAAAATTAACCCTGCAAGCTCTCTACAAGCTACCTAATTAACCCCTTCACTGCTGGGCTTAATACAAGTGTGGTGCGCAGCAGCATTTAGCGGCCTCCTAATTGCCAAAAAGCAACGCCAAAGCCATATATGTCTGCTATTTCTGAACAAAGGGGATCCCAGAGAAGCATTTACAACCATTTGTGCCATAATTGCACAAACTGTTTGTAAATAATTTCAGTGAGAAACCTAAAGTTTGTGACAAAATTTGTGAAAAAGTGAACAATTTTTTTTATTTGCTCGCATTTGACAGTGAAATGGTGGCATGAAATATACCAAAATGGGCATAAATCAATACTTTGGGTTGTCTTCTAAAAAAAAATATATACATGTCAAGGGATATTCAGGGATTCCGGACAGATATCAGTGTTCCAATGTAACTAGCGCTAATTTTGAAAAAAAGTGGTTTGGAAATAGCAAAGTTCTACTTGTACTTATTGCCCTATAACTTGCAAAAAAAGCAAACAACATGTAACCATTGGGTATTTCTAAACTCAGGACAAAATTTAGAAACTATTTAGCATGGGTGTTTTTTGGTGGTTGTAGATGTGTAACAGATTTTGGAGGTCAAAGTTAGAAAAAGTGTGTTTTTTTCCATTTTTTCCTCATATTTTATATATTTTTTATATTAAATTATAAGATGTGATGAAAAAAATGGTATCTTTAGAAAGTCCATTTAATGGCGAGAAAAACGGTATCTAATATGTGTGGGTACAGTAAATGAGTAAGAGGAAAATTACAGCTAAACACAAACACTGCAGAAATGTAAAAATAGCCATTGTCATTAAGGGTAAGAAAACTGAAAAATGGTCCGGTCATTAAGGGGTTAAGGTAAATAAAACTCCAGGCCCAGATGGAATACACCCAAGGGTGTTAAGGGAATTTAGCACTGTTATAGACAAACCTCTACTCTTAATTTTTCAAGACTCATTATCCTCAGGCATAGTACCCAAGGATTGGCGTAAAGCTGATTTGGTGCCACTCTTCAAAAAGGGAAGTAGGGATGATCCAGGAAGCTATAGACCAATTAGTCTGACATCAATAGTGGGGAAGATATTTGAAGGGATTATAAGGGATTATATTGATGAGCATGGTTTTATGAGAAATAATCATGTCAAATGTAAAGGGGAATGTAATTAGATTCTATGAGGAAGTAAGTAAAAATATAGATAAAGGGGAATCAGTTGATGTGATAACCTTAGATTTTGCAAAGGTGTTTGATACATTGCCACATGAGAGATTAATGCACAAAATTAAGGGACTGGGAATAGTTGAAAATGTTATTTTATGGATAAATAACTGGATAAAAGATAGGGAGCAACGAGTAGTACTAAATGGATCATACTCAGATTGGACAAAGGTAATCAGTGGAGTCCCCCAGGGATCAGTACTGGGCCCTATTCTTTTTAATATTTTTATAAATGACTTGGAGCAAGGATTAAATAGCAACATCTCTATTTTTGCAGATGATACTAAATTAAATAAGGTCATTTGGTCAGCGCAGGATGAACTTTTGTTACAAAGGGACCTGCAAAAATTAGAAGTATGAGCAGGTAAATGGAAAATGAGATTTAATACAGGAAAATGCAAGGTTCTACATTTTGAAAGTAAAAATAAGCAGGCAACGTATTATTTAAATGGGACAAGACTTAGCCAAACACAGGAGGAAAGGGATTTGGGAGTAGTAATAGATAACAAGCTAAAGATGGGTGCACAATGCAGGGTAGCAGCTTCAAAGGCTAATAAGATAGTAGCATGTATTAAAAGAGGCATTGATTCAAGGGAGGAAAGCATAATTCTGTCACTATATAAAGCCCTGGTAAGACCTCACCTTGAGTATGGAGTGCAGTTCTGGGGACCAATCGCAAAAAAAGATATTGCAGAACTAGAAAAAGTTCAGAGAAGGTTCCACAAAGCTAATAAGGGGATTGGAGAATTTAACCTATGAGGAGAGGCTAGCCAAACTGGGTCTGTTTTCTTTAGAAAAAAGGCGCTTAAGAGGTGACATGATTACTTTATATAAATATATTCAAAGCCCATATACAGAGATGGCAGAAGCTCTGTTTATTCCAAGAAAATTGTTTTTGACCAGAGGTCACAATTTAAGGTTGGAGGAAAGGAGATTTAATCTCCTGCAACGGAAATGTTTTTTCACTGTAAGAGCAATAAAATTGTGGAACTCATTACCAAAGGAGGTAGTGAATGCCAATACCCTAGATACATTTAAAAATGGTTTGGATACATTTCTGTCTATAAACAAAATTCATGGATATGATTGCTAGTATTAAATGGGTCACCTTTTAGTGTGATTATTTAAGCTTAACTGGAGCTTTTTCTATATATTTTAGATTTGTATAGGTTGAACTCGATGGACTTCGGTCATTTTTCAACCTCATCTACTATGTTACAATGTTACTATGTTACTGTAATGGGTAAGTTTATCATTAGAGTTACAGAGAAACTTATTGTAATGGGTAAGTTTATTATTAGAAATACAGGGAAACTTACTGTAATGGGTAAGTTTATCATTAGAGTTACATGGAAACACTGTAATGGGAAAGTTTATCATTAGAGTTACAGGGAAACTTACTGTAATGGGTAAGTTTATCATTAGAGTTACAGGGAAACTTACTGTAATGGGTAAGTTTATCATTAGAGTTACAGGGAAACTTACTGTAATGGGTACGTTTATCATTAGAGTTACAAGGAAACTTACTGTAATGGGTAAGTTTATCATTAGATTTACAGGGGAACTTACTGTAATGGGTAAGTTTATCATTAGAGTTACAGGGGAACTTACTGTAATGGGTAAGTTTATCATTAGAGTTACGGGGGAACTTACTGTAATGGGTAAGTTTATCATTAGAGTTACATGGAAACTTACTGTAATGGGTAAGTTTATCATTAGAGTTACAGGGAAACTTACTGTAATGGGTAAGTTTATCATTAGAGTTACAGGGAAACTTACTGTAATGGGTAAGTTTATCATTAGATTTACAGGGGAACTTACTGTAATGGGTAAGTTTATCATTAGATTTACAGGGGAACTTACTGTAATGGGTAAGTTTATCATTAGATTTACAGGGGAACTTACTGTAATGGGTAAGTTTATCATTAGAGTTACAGAGGAACTTACTGTAATGGGTAAGTTTATCATTAGAGTTACGGGGGAACTTACTGTAATGGGTAAGTTTATCATTAGAGTTACAGGGAAACTTACTGTAATGGGTAAGTTTATCATTAGAAATACAGGGGAACTTACTGTAATGGGTAAGTTTATCATTAGAGTTACAGGGAAACTTACTGTAATGGGTAAGTTTATCATTAGAGTTACAGGGAAACTTACTGTAATGTGTAAGTTTATCATTAGAGTTATAGGGAAACTTACTGTAATGGGTAAGTTTATCATTAGAGTTACAGGGAAACTTACTGTAATGTGTAAGTTTATCATTAGAGTTATAGGGAAACTTACTGTAATGGGTAAGTTTATCATTAGAGTTACAGGGAAACTTACTGTAATGGGTAAGTTTATTATTAGAGTTATAGGGAAACTTACTGTAATGTGTAGGTTTATCATTAGAGTTACAGGGAAACGTATTGTAATGGGTAAGTTTATTATTAGAGTTATAGGGAAACTTACTGTAATGGGTAAGTTTATCATTAGAGTTAGAGGGAAACTTACTATAATGGGTAAGTTTATCATTAGAGTTAGAGGGAAACTTACCGCTAGATTTAGAGTTTTGGGGCCAAAGGGGTGCATTAGCTACGCGTGTTTTTTTCCCCCCGCACCTTTTAAACAACGCTGGTATTTAGAGTTCTCTGAAGGACTGCGTTAGGCTCCAAAAAGGGAGCGTAGAGCATAATTTACCGCCACTTCATCTCTAAATACCAGCGTTGCTTACGGACGCGACCAGCTTCAAAAACATGCTCGTGCACGATATCCCCATAGGAAACAATGGGGCAGTTTGAGCTGAAAAAAACCTAACACCTGCAAAAAAGCAGCGTTCAGCTCCAAACGCAGCCCCATTGTTTCCTATGGGGAAACACTTCCTAAGTCTGCACCTAACACCCTAACATGTACCCCGAGTCTAAACACCCCTAACCTTACACTTATTAACCCCTAATCTGCCACCCCCGCTATCGCTGACCCCTGCATTTTATTATTAACCCGTAATCTGCCGCTCCGTACACCGCCGCAACCTACATTATAGCTATGTACCCCTAATCTGCTGCCCCTAACATCGCCGATCCCTATATTATATTTATTAACCCCTAATCTGCCCCCCCAACGTCACCGCTACCTACCTACACTTACTAACCCCTAATCTGCCGACTGGACCTCGTCGCCACTATAATAAATGTATTAACCCCTAAACCGCCGCACTCCCGCCTCAAAAACCCTATAATAAATAGTATTAACCCCTAATCTGCCCTCCCTAACATCGCCACCACCTAACTTCAAGTATTAACCCCTAATCTGCCGACCGGACCTCGCCGCTACTCTAATAAAGTTATTAACCCCTAAAGCTAAGTTTAACCCTAACCCTAACACCCCCCTAAGTTAAATATAATTTAAATCTAACGAAATAAAATAAATCTTATTAAATAAATTAATCCTATTTAAAGCTAAATACTTACCTGTAAAATAAACCCTAATATAGCTACAATATAACGAATAATTATATTGTAGCTATTATAGGATTTATATTTATTTTACAGGCAACTTTGTATTTATTTTAACTAGGTACAATACCTATTAAATAGTTATTTACTATTTAATAGCTACCTAGTTAAAATAATTACAAAATTACCTGTAAAATAAATCCTAACCTAAGTTACAATTAAACACTACACTATCAATAAATTAATTAACTAAACTACCTACAATTATCTACAATTAAATCAACTAAACTAAATTACAAAAAACAAACATTAAATTACAAAAAATAAAAAAAGATTACAAGAATTCTAAACTAATTACACCTACTCTAAGCCCCCTAAAAAAATAACAAATCCCCCCAAAATAAAAAAATGCCCTACCCTATTCTAAAATAAAAAGTTAACAGCTCTTTTACCTTACCAGCCCTTAAAAGGGCTTTTTGCGGGGCATGCCCCAAAGAAAACAGCTCTTTTGCATTTAAAAAAAACATACAATACCCCCCCCAACATTACAACCCACCACCCACATACCCCTAATCTAACCCAAACCCCCCTTAAAAAACCTAACACTAAGCCCCTGAAGATCTCCCTACCTTATCTTCACCACGCCGGGTATCACCGATCCGTCCAGAAGAGGGTCCGAAGTCTTCATCCTATCCGGCAAGAAGAGGTCCAGAAGAGGGTCCGATGTCTTCATCCTATCTGGCAAGAAGAGGACATCCGGACCGGTAGACATGTTCATCCAGGCGGCGTCTTCTATCTTCATCCATCCGGCCCGGAGCGGGACCATCTTGAAGCAGCCGACGCGGATCCATCCTCTTCTTCCGGCGACTCCCGACGAATGAAGCTTCCTTTAAGTGACGTCATCCAAGATGGCGTCCCTTGAATTCCGATTGGCTGATCGGATTCGATCAGCCAATCGGAATTAAGGTAGGAAAAATCTGATTGGCTGATTGAATCAGCCAATCAGATTCAAGTTCAATCCAATTGGCTGATCCAATCAGCCAATCAGATTGAGCTTGCATTCTATTGGCTGATAGGAACAGCCAATAGAATGCGAGCTCAATCTGATTGGCTGATTGGATCAGCCAATCGGATTGAACTTGAATCTGATTGGCTGATTCAATCAGCCAATCAGATTTTTCCTACCTTAATTCCGATTGGCTGATAGAATCCGATCAGCCAATCAGAATTCGAGGGACGCCATCTTGGATGGCATCACTTAAAGGAACCTTCATTCATCGGGAGTCGCCGGAAGAAGAGGATGGATCCACGTCGGCTGCTTCAAGATGGTCCCGCTCCGCGCCAGATGGATGAAGATAGAAGACGCTGCCTGGATGAACATGTCTACCGGTCCGGATGTCCTCTTCTTGCCAGATAGGATGAAGACTTCGGACCCTCTTCTGGACCTCTTCTTGCCGGATAGGATGAAGACTTCGGACCCTCTTCTGGACGTATCGGTGATACCCAGCGTGGTGAAGATAAGGTAGGGAGATCTTCAGGGGCTTAGTGTTAGGTTTTTTAAGGGGGGTTTGGGTTAGATTAGGGGTATGTGGGTGGTGGGTTGTAATGTTGGGGGGGGTATTGTATGTTTTTTTTAAATGCAAAGAGCTGTTTTCTTTGGGGCATGCCCCGCAAAAGGCCCTTTTAAGGGCTCGTAAGGTAAAAGAGCTGTTAACTTTTTATTTTAGAATAGGGTAGGGCATTTTTTTATTTTGGGGGGCTTTGTTATTTTTTTAGGGGGCTGAGAGTAGGTGTAATTAGTTTAAAATTCTTGTAATCTTTTTTTATTTTTTGTAATTTAGTGTTTGTTTTTTGTAATTTAGTTTAGTTGATTTATTTGTAGATAATTGTAGGTCGTTTAGTTAATTAATTAATTTATTGATAGTGTAGTGTTAGGTTTAATTGTAACTTAGGTTAGGATTTATTTTACAGGTAATTTTGTAATTATTTTAACTAGGTAGCTATTAAATAGTAAATAAATATTTAATAGCTATTGTACCTAGTTAAAATAAATACAAAGTTGCCTGTACAATAAATATAAATCCTAAAATAGCTACAATATAATTATTCGTTATATTGTAGCTATATTAGGGTTTATTTTACAGGTAATTATTTAGCTTTAAATAGGATTAATTTATTTTAAAAGATTTATTTTATTTCGTTAGATTTAAATTATATTTAACTTAGGGGGGTGTTAGGGTTAGGGTTAGACTTAGCTTTAGGGGTTAATAACTTTATTAGTGTAGCGGTGAGGTCCGGTCGGCAGATTAGGGGTTAATACTTGAAGTTAGGTGGCGGCGATGTTAGGGAGGGCAGATTAGGGGTTAATACTATTTATTATAGGGTTTTTGAGGCGGGAGTGAGGCGGTTTAGCGGTTAATACATTTATTATAGTGGCGGTGAGGTCCGGTCAGCAGATTAGGGGTTAATAAGTGTAGTTAGGTAGCGGCGACATTGGGGGGGGGCAGATTAGGGGTTAATAAATATTATGTAGGTGTCGGCGATGTTAGGGGCAGCAGATTAGGGGTACATAGGGATAATGGAGGTTGCGGCGGTGTGCGGTTGGCAGATTAGGGGTTAAAAAATTTAATTAGAGTGGCGGCGATGTGGGGGGACCTCGGTTTAGGGGTACATAGGTATTTTAGGGGTGTTAGTGTACTTTAGAGCACAGTAGTTAAGAGCTTTATGAACCGGCGTTAGCCCAGAAAGCTCTTAACTCCTGACTTTTTTCTGTGGCTGGAGTTTTGTCGTTAGAGTTCTAATGCTCACTTCAAGACTCAAAATACCAGCGTTAGAAAGATCCCATTGAAAAGATAGGATACGCTATTGACGTAAGGGGATCTGCGGTATGGAAAAGTCGCGGCTGGAAAGTGAGCTTTAGACCCTTTCCTGACTGACTCTAAATACCAGCGGGCGGCCAAAACCAGCGTTAGGACCCCTTGACGCTGGTTTGCACGGCTAACGCAAAACTCTAAATCTAGCGGTTATTGTAATGGGTAAGTTTATCATTAGATTTACAGGGGAACTTACTGTAATGGGTAAGTTTATAATTAGAGTTACAGGGAAACTTACTGTAATGGGTAAGTTTATCATTAGAGTTACAGGGAAACTTACTGTAATGGGTAAGTTTATCATTAGAGTTACAGGGAAACTTACTGTAATGGGTAAGTTTATCATTAGAGTTACAGTGAAACTTACTGTAATGGGTAAGTTTATCATTAGAGTTACAGGGAAACTTACTGTAATGGGTACGTTTATTATCAGAGTTACAGGTAAACTTACTGTAATGGGTAAGTTTATCATAAGAGTTAAAGGGAAACACTGTAATGGGTAAGTTTATCATTAGAGTTACAGGGAAACTTATTGTAATGGGTAAGTTTATCATTAGAGTTACAGGGAAACTTATTGTAATGGGTAAGTTTATCATTAAAGTTACAGGGAAACTTATTGTAATGGGTGAGTTTATTATTAGAGTTACAGGTAAACTTACTGTAATGGGTAAGTTTATCATAAGAGTTAAAGGGAAACACTGTAATGGGTAAGTTTATCATTAGAGTTACAGGGAAACTTATTGTAATGGGTAAGTGTATCATTAGAGTTACAGGGAAACTTATTGTAATGGGTAAGTTTATCATTAGAGTAACAGGGAAACTTACTGTAATGGGTAAGTTTATCATTAGAGTTAAAGGGAAACTTATTGTAATGGGTGAGTTTATTATTAGAGTTACAGGTAAACTTACTGTAATGGGTAAGTTTATCATTAGAGTTAAAGGGAAACTTATTGTAATGGGTAAGTTTATCATTAGAGTTACAGGGAAACTTACTGTAATGGGTAAGTTTATCATTAGAGTAACAGGGAAACTTACTGTAATGGGTAAGTTTATCATTAGAGTTAAAGGGAAACTTACTGTAATGGGTAAGTTTATCATTAGAGTAACAGGGAAACTTACTGTAATGGGTAAGTTTATTATTAGAAATACAGGGAAACTTACTGTAATGGGTAAGTTTATCATTAGAGTTACAGGGAAACTTACTGTAATGGGTAAGTTTATCATTAGAGTTACAGGGAAACTTACTGTAATGGGTAAGTTTATCATTAGAGTTACAAGGAAACTTACTGTAATGGGTAAGTTTATCATTAGATTTACAGGGGAACTTACTGTAATGGGTAAGTTTATCATTAGAGTTACAGGGGAACTTACTGTAATGGGTAAGTTTATCATTAGAGTTACAGGGGAACTTACTGTAATGGGTAAGTTTATCATTAGAGTTACAGGGAAACTTACTGTAATGGGTAAGTTTATCATTAGAGTTATAGGACAACTTACTGTAATGTGTAAGTTTATCATTAGAGTTATAGGGAAACTTACTGTAATGGGTAAGTTTATCATTATAGCTACAGGGAAACTTACTGTAATGGGTAAGTTTATCATTAGAGTTAGAGGGAAACTTACTGTAATGGGTAAGTTTATCATTAGAGTTACAGGGAAACTTACTGTAATGGGTACGTTTATCATTAGAGTTACAAGGAAACTTACTGTAATGGGTAAGTTTATCATTAGAGTTACAGGGAAACTTACTGTAATGGGTACGTTTATCATTAGAGTTACAGTAAACTTATTGCAAAGGGTACGTTTATCATTAGAGTTACAGGGAAACTTACTGTAATGGGTAAGTTTATCAGAGTTACAGGGGAACTTACTGTAATGGGTAAGTTTATCATTAGAGTTACAGGGAAACTTACTGTAATGGGTAAGTTTATCATTAGAGTTACAGGGAAACTTACTGTAATGGGTAAGTTTATCATTAGAGTTACAGGGGAACTTACGGTAATGGGTAAGTTTATCATTAGAGTTACAGGGGAACTTACGGTAATGGGTAAGTTTATCATTAGAGTTACAGGGAAACTTACTGTAATGGGTAAGTTTATCATTAGAGTTACAGGGAAACTTACTGTAATGGGTAAGTTTATCATTAGAGTTACAGGGGAACTTACTGTAATGGGTACATTTTTCATTAGAGTTACAAGAAAATATCTTTCTATTTTAGAAAACAGAATTATTTGGTTTATAAAGAGCAACACTTACAGGATTAGTGATTTCTCTTGGACTATTATTATTCCTGAACCATAATAACCAATATTATGCAAAATAAAAGAGAAAAATATATATGTGTATTTATTTTTATAGGATTAATTTTTTTATAGGATTTTTATAGGATTAATTTATTTAATAAGATTTATTTTATTTTGTTAGATTTAAATTATATTTAACTTAGGGGGGGGTTAGGGTTAGACTTAGCTTTAGGGGTTAATAACTTTATTAGAGTAGCGGCGAGGTCCGGTCGGCAGATTAGGGGTTAATACTTGAAGTTAGGTGGCGGCGATGTTAGGGAGGGCAGATTAGGGGTTAATTCTATTTATTATAGGGTTTTTGAGGCGGGAGTGAGGAGGTTTAGGGGTTAATACATTTATTATAGTGGCGGCGAGGTCCGGTCGGCAGATTAGGGGTTAATAAGTGTAGTTAGGTAGCGGCGACGTTGGGGGGGGCAGATTAGGGGTTAATAAATATTATGTAGGTGTCAGCGATGTTAGGGGCAGCAGATTAGGGGTACATAGGGATAATGTATGTTGCGGCGGTGTGCGGTCGGCAGATTAGGGGTTAAAAAATTGAATTAGAGTGGCGGCGATGTGGGGGGAACTCGGTTTAGGGGTACATAGGTAGTTTAGGGGTGTTAGTGTACTTTAGAGCACAGTAGTTAAGAGCTTCATGAACCGGCTTTAGCCCAGAAAGCTCTTAACTCCTGACTTTTTTCTGTGGCTGGAGTTTTGTCGTTAGAGTTCAAATGCTCACTTCAGCCAAGACTCTAAATACCAGCGTTAGAAAGATCCCATTGAAAAGATAGGATACGCAATTGACGTAAGGGGATCTGCGGTATGGAAAAGTCGCGGCTGGAAAGTGAGCTTTAGACCCTTTCCTGACTGACTCTAAATACCAGCGGGCGACCAAAACCAGCGTTAGGACCCCTTGGCGCTGGTTTGGACGGCTAACGCAAAACTCTAAATCTAGCGGTTATTGTAATGGGTAAGTTTATCATTACACCCTGTTCCAAATTATTATGCAAATTCTATTTCAGTGTGACAAAGATTAAATATTTTTTTTTTTCAGTTTAACTCATGTATTGCATTGTGTCTCAGGTCTCTTTTGATCACTGAAATCAATCTCGGACACCTGTGATAATTAGATTGCCAGGTGAGCCCAATTAAAGAAAAACTACTAAAGGAGGGTGTTCCACATTATTAAGCAGAGCACCATTTTCAAGCAATATGGGGCAGAAAAAGGATCTCTCTGCTGCCGAAAAGAGTGAAATAGTTCAATGCCTTGGACGAGGTATGAAAACATTAGCTATTTCACGAAAACTTAAGCGTGATCATCGCACTATTAAGAGATTTGTGGCTGATTAAGAGCACAGATGGGTTCGTGCAGATAAAGGCACATTGAGGAAGATTTCTGCCAGATCCATGCATCGGATCAAGAGAGCAGCTGCTAAAATACCATTACA
The DNA here is from genome assembly GCF_027579735.1 of Bombina bombina. Classification (NCBI taxonomy): domain Eukaryota; kingdom Metazoa; phylum Chordata; class Amphibia; order Anura; family Bombinatoridae; genus Bombina; species Bombina bombina. The sequence continues at coordinate 43,757,511 of NC_069509.1, forward strand.
TAGCAGCAAACAGATATTTGAAGCTGCTGGTGCCTCTTGAGTCCCAGGGACATCAAGGTGTAGACAGAGTCCTCCAGAGTCTTGCAACTGTGAATAAACCTTCCATTCGGCCACCACTAGCCAATGCTCACAAGCAGAAATGGCTGCATTGGGCAGAAAAATACATGAAGACTAATTTTCAAACAGTCCTGTTCACTGATGAGTGCCGTGCAACCCTGGATGGTCCAGATGGATGGAGTAGTGGATGGTTGGTGGATGGCCACCCTGTTCCAACAAGGCTGCAACGTCAGCAAGGCGGTGGTGGAGTCATGTTTTGGGCTGGAATCATGGGAAGAGATCTGGTCGGCCCCTTTAGGGTCCCCAAAGGTGTAACGATGACCTCTGCAAAGTATGTGGAGTTCCTGACTTGACTGACCACTTCTTTCCCTGGTACAGAAGGAAGAACTATGCTTTCCGTAATAAAATCATCTTTATGCATGACAATGCACCATCTCATGCTGCAAAGAACACTTCTGCATCAATGGCTGCTATAGGGATAAAAGGAGCAAAAGTCATGGTGTGGCCTCCATCCCCCCTGACCTAAATCCTATTGAGAACCTTTGGAGCATCCTCAACCAAAAGATCTATGAGGGTGGGAGGCAGTTTACATCCAAACAGCAGCTCTGGGAGGCTATTCTGACATCTTGCAAATAAATTCAAGCAGAAACTGTCCAAAAACTCACAAGTTCAATGGATGCAAGGCTTGTGAAGCTGCTATCAAATAAGGGGTCCTATGTTAAAATGTAACGTGACCTGTTAAAATGTTTAAAAAGTTAAAATGTTGTTCATCAAAGTTTGATTTAAATAGCTTTTGATTTCAGTAAATATTCTGCAAACACAACAAATGACAATTTTCAGTTCTTTGCAACCTATAAAGTGTTTTGAAACTTACTGTGCATAATAATTTGGAACAGTGCATTGTAAGTTTTTTATTTAAAAAAAAAACTGTTATCATTAGGAGGTTTGTTCAATAAAATTTGAATTGTACTCTTAATAGTTGATAACATGAGAATTATGCTGACTGTTGTTTACATCAATTATCTAGGTAAATGAGAAAGATATCATTGGCATAATAATTTGGAACAGGGTGTAGATTTACAGGGGAACTTATTGTAATGGTTAGTTTTATCATTAGAGTTACAGGGAAACTTATTGTAATGGGTAAGTTTATTATTAGAGTTACAGGGGAACTTATTGTAATGGGTAAGTTTATCATTAGAGTTACAGGAAAGCTTACTGTAATGGGTAAGTTTATTATTAGAGTTACAGGGAAACTTACTGTAATGGGTAAGTTTATCATTAGAGTTACAGGGATAAACTGTAGTGGGTAAGTTTATCATTAGAGTTACAGGGAGACTTACTGTAATGGGTAAATTTATCATAAGAGTTACAGGGAAACTTACTGTAATGAGTAAGTTTATTATTAGTTACAGGGCAACTTATTGTAATGGGTAAGTTTATCATTAGAGTTACAAGGAAACGTACTGTAATGGGTAAGTTTATCATTAGAGTTACAGGGGAACTTAGTGTAATGGGTAAGTTTATCATTAGAGTTACAGGGAAACTTACTGTGATGGGCAAGTTTATCATTAGAGTTACAGGGAAACTTACTGTAATGGGTAAGTTTATCATTAGAGTTACAGGGAAACTTACTGTAATGGGTAAGTTTATTATTAGAGTTACAGGGAAACTTACTGTAATGGGTAAGTTTATCATTAGAGTTACAGGGAAACTTATTGTAATGGGTACGTTTATCATTAGAGTTTAGGGGAACTTATTGTAATGGTTAAGTTTATCATTAGAGTTACAGGGAAACTAATTGTAATGGGTAAGTTTATCATTAGAGTTACAGGGGAACTTATTGTAAAGGGTAAGTTTATCATTAGATTTACAGGGGAACTTACTGTAATGGGTACGTTTATCATTAGAGTTACAGGGAAACTTACTGTAATGGGTAAGTTTATTATTAGAGTTACAGGGGAACTTACTGTAATGGGTACATTTTTCATTAGAGTTACAAGGGAACTTACTGTAATGGGTACATTTTTCATTAGAGTTACAAGAAAATATCTTTCTATTTTAGAAAACAGAATTATTTGGTTTATAAAGAGCAACACTTACAGGATTAGTGATTTGTCCCGGGCTCATGTTATTTCCTGAACAATTATAACCAATATTATGCAAAATAAAAGAGAAAAATATATATGTGTATTTATTTTTATAAGTATAAAATATACAATCTAAAACACCATAGACCATTGACATGTTTATTCATATGTAGAGAAATCTTAAAAGCCCCCACTTTTGCTGTATTTTTAATAGTTTAAACAAAATAGTGTCCCCCTTAGAAAAGGAAAAAATCATGGTGCAGCAAAAATGATTTTAAACTATTACTCTAAAGGCAGGAGAGTCTCTTCTGCAGATAGAAAAGGGTCCAGATGTTTAGATTTACATTTTTTAGACTGGAAATATTTCATAAGTTCAAATTTACACTATTCAGTAGCTAAATCCAACAATTTTATGGGCAGTTGATTATTTCCTGTGCCAGCCAGTAAAGATCTAGGGGCCGAAATATCAAGCTCCGAATGGAGCTTGATGCCCCTTTTTCTGCGCGAGCCTTCAGGCTTGCCGGAAACAGCAGTTATGAAACTTCTCCATAATTGGTCCCCCTGCTCTGAGGCTGCGGACATCAATCCGCCCGTGATTGACACCCCCTGCTAGCGACCGATTTGCTGCGAATCTGCAGGAGGTGGCATTGCACAAGCAGTTTACAAGAACTGCTTGTGCAATGATAAATTCCGACAGCGTATGCTGTCGGCATTTATCAATGTGCGGTGGACATGATACGCTACATCGTATCGTGTCTGCTCGCACTTTCATAAATTGGCCCCCTAAGCTTCATTTTGGTTCTTGGCCAATCTTGACCCCATAAAATATTAATCTTAAAAAAAAACATTTTTTTTCTGTTGGCTTGTTATAACTTTATTTAAAGGGACATTCCATTCAAAATTTAAAGGCACATAGTTGAATTACATCTTTGAATTGAAAAATATTTACAATATACATGTATTGGCAAAAATGCTTCTAGAAAAAGTTACCACTGTTTTAGTGTTAACATTTTTCCCTGCACATGCATGAGAAGCATAATATTCAAAGTAACAGATGAGACATAAGGATACCATAAAATTATTTACAATCATAATTTTGTACAAAATAAAAACAACACAGTAATCCTGTTGTGTGAAATATGTGTCCTATACAGGTAAACATCTAAATAAGACAACTTACAATTGTCAGGGTAAGAAATACATTGCCAGCAAATCTACACAATATCATTGCCAGTATTGGTTACCTCTTTTCTTTAGGAAAAAATTCAAATGAAAAAAAAAAAGGAAGGAAAACCCCCAATTCTTAAATTTGTCTCTAAGATGAGGGGAAGCTTTCTGATTGAATTAATTGTAAAAAAAAAAAAGGAAGAATTATGAAACGGAGAAATAATCTGCAGCTGAGACTCAGTGGGGAATGACATAATCACTTTATACCATTTGTTCAAAAAAGCTATAAGTTTGTTTTCAGTAAAGATTCTGGGGTCATATTGATCTCTAATCATTTGATCATGCATCTGTTCTACAATAACAGAGACGCTTGGGGAGTTCTTCCTTTTCCATGAAATGAAGATATTTCTCTTGTTAAGTGTATCCAGTCCACGGATCATCCATTACTTATGGGATATTAACTCCTCCCCAACAGGAAGTGCAAGAGGATTCACCCAGCAGAGCTGCTATATAGCTCCTCCCCTAACTGCCATTACCAGTCATTCTCTTGCACCCAACGACTAGATAGGATGTGTGAGAGGACTATGGTGATTATATTTAGTTTTATACCTTCAATCAAAAGTTTGTTATTTTATAATAGCACCGGAGTGTGTTATTCCTTCTCTGGTAGAATTTGAAGAAGAATCTACCTGAGTTTTTACTATGATTTTAGCCGGCGTAGTTAAGATCATATTGCTGTTTCTCGGCCATCTGAGGAGAGGTAAACTTCAGATCAGGGGACAGCGGGCAGATTAATCTGCAAAGAGGTATGTAGCAGCTTATTATTTTCTGACAATGGAATTGATGAGAAAATTCTGCCATACCGATATAATGTAAACTCAGCCTTAAATGCAGTAGCAGCATCTGGTATCAGGCTGTCATGTATGTATATTTTACACTTCAGTATTCTGGGGAATGGCACTTCACTGGAATTATACTGTGTGCATAAGACTTTAGCCTAATTTGCAGGGACTGGCAACAGGCTCTTTAATAACACTTAATTTATGTTAAACGTTTTTTGCTGGCATGTAAAATCGTTTCATTTTCTGAGGTACTGGGTGAATAAAATGTTTTGGGCATTATTTTTTCCACTTGGCAGTTGTTTTATTTAATTTATGACAGTTTACTGATCTCTCTCACTGTTGTGTGTGAGGGGGAGGTTAAAAAAATTCAGTCAGAAGCTCATTGTATTTCCTGCATGATCCGGTTCATCTCTACAGAACTCAGGGGTCTTCAAAACTTGTTTTGAGGGAGGTAATCATTCACAGCAGAGCTGTGAGATTGTAGTTGACTGTGATAAAAAACGTTTATTTCTGTAACCTTTTTTTCTGCTATCAGGGTTAGTTATCCTTCGCTAATGGGAACAAGCCTTTGCTAAAATTGTGTTTTTTACAAAGATTTGATGCTATAACCTTTCAGTTTATTAACTTTCAACTGTCATAACTCTTTCTGTGCTTCTTATAGGCACAGTACGTTTTCATATTATAGTAAATTACTTGAAAAGTATTTCCAAGTTGCTAGTTTATTTGCTAGTGTGTTAAACATGTCTGATTCAGAGGAAGACATCTGTGCTATATGTGCTAATGCCAAAGTGGAGCCCAATAGAAATTTATGTACTAACTGTATTGATGCTACTTTAATAAAAGTCAATCTGTACAAATTGAACACATTTCACCAAACAACGAGGGGAGAGTTATGCCGACTAACTCGCCTCACGTGTCAGTACCTGCATCTCCCGCTCGGGGGGGTGCGTGATATTGTGGCGCCGAGTACATCTGGGCGGCCATTACAAATCACATTACAGGATATGGCTACTGTTATGACTGAAGTTTTGGCTAAATTACCAGAACTAAGAGGTAAGCGTGATCACTCTGGGGTGAGAACAGAGTGCGCTGATAATGTTAGGGCCATGTCAGATACTGCGTCACAACTTGCAGAACATGAGGACGGAGAGCTTCATTCTGCAGCTGACGGTTCTGATCCAAACAGATTGGATTCAGATATTTCAAATTTTAAATTTAAGCTGGAAAACCTCCGTGTATTACTAGGGGAGGTGTTAGCGGCTCTGAATGATTGTAACACAGTTGCAATACCAGAAAAAATGTGTAGGTTGGATAAATATTTTGCGGTACCGTAGAGTACTGACATTTTTCCTATACCTAAGAGACTTACTGAAATTGTTACTAAGGAGTGGGATAGACCCGGTGTGCCGTTCTCACCCCCTCCGATATTTAGAAAGATGTTTCCAATAGACACCACCACACGGGACTTATGGCTAACGATCCCTAAGGTGGAGGGAGCAGTTTCTACTTTAGCTAAGCGTACCACTATCCCGGTGGAGGATAGCTGTGCCTTTTCAGATCCAATGGATAAAAAGTTAGAGGGTTACCTTAAGAAAATGTTTGTTCAACAAGGTTTTATATTGCAACCCCTTACATGCATTGCGCCTGTCACGGCTGCAGCAGCATTTTGGTTTGAGTCTCTGGAAGGGACACTTGAATCAGCTCCATTAGATGAGATTACACACAGGATTAAAGCTCTTAAGTTAGCTAACTCATTTATTTCAGATGCCGTAGTACATTTAACTAAGCTTACGGCTAAGAATTCCGGATTCGCCATTCAGGCGCGCAGAGCACTGTGGCTAAAATCCTGGTCAGCTGACGTTACTTCTAAGTCTAAATTTCTTAATATACCTTTCAAAGGGCAGACCTTATTCGGGCCCGGATTGAAAGAAATTATCGCTGACATTACAGGAGGTAAAGGCCATGCCCTGCCTCAAGACAGAGCCAAACCTAAGGCTAGACAATCTAATTTTCGTTCCTTTCGGAATTTCAAAGCAGGAGCAGCATCAACTTCCTCTGCTCCAAAACAAGAAGGATCTATTGCTCGCTACAGACAAGGCTGGAGACCTAACCAGTCCTGGAACAAGGGCAAGCAGGCCAGGAAACCTGCTGGTGCCCCTAAAACAGCATGAATTGAGGGCCCCCGATCCGGGAACGGATCTAGTGGGGGGCAGACTTTCTCTCTTCGCCCAGGCTTGGGCAAGAGATGTCCAGGATCCCTGGGCGCTAGAGATAATATCTCAGGGATACCTTCTGGACTTCAAATACTCTCCCCCAAGAGAGAGATTTCATCTGTCAAGGTTGTCAACAAACCAAATAAAGAAAGAGGCGTTTCTACGCTGCGTACAAGAGCTTATATTAATGGGAGTAATCCATCCAGTTCCACGGTCGGAACAGGGACAAGGGTTTTACTCAAATCTGTTTGTGGTTCCCAAAAAAGAGGGAACTTTCAGGCCAATCCTGGATTTAAAGATCCTAAACAAATTCCTAAGAGTTCCATCGTTTAAAATGGAGACTATTCGGACAATTTTACCCATGATCCAAAAGGGTCAGTACATGACCACAGTGGATTTAAAGGATGCTTACCTTCACATACCGATTCACAAAGATCATTACCGGTATCTAAGGTTTGCCTTTCTAGACAGGCATTACCAGTTTGTAGCTCTTCCATTCGGATTGGCTACGGCTCCGAGAATCTTCACAAAGGTTCTGGGTGCTCTTCTGGCGGTACTAAGACCGCGAGGAATTGCGGTAGCTCCGTACCTAGACGACATTCTGATACAAGCTTCAAGCTTTCAAACTGCCAAGTCTCATACAGAGTTAGTACTGGCATTTCTAGGTCGCATGGATGGAAGGTGAACGAAAAGAAGAGTTCTCTCTTTCCACTCACAAGAGTTCCCTTCTTGGGGACTCTTATAGATTCTGTAGAAATGAAGATTTACCTGACAGAAGACAGGTTAACAAAGCTTCAAAATGCATGCCGTGTCCTTCATTCCATTCAACACCCGTCAGTAGCTCAATGCATGGAGGTGATCGGCTTAATGGTAGCAGCAATGGACATAGTACCCTTTGCACGCCTACATCTCAGACCGCTGCAATTGTGCATGCTAAGTCAGTGGAATGGGGATTACTCAGACTTGTCCCCTACTCTGAATCTGGATCAAGAGACCAGAAATTCTCTTCTATGGTGGCTTTCTCGGCCACATCTGTCCAGGGGGATGCCATTCAGCAGGCCGGACTGGACAATTGTAACAACAGACGCCAGCCTACTAGGTTGGGGCGCTGTCTGGAATTCTCTGAAGGCTCAGGGACAATGGAATCAGGAGGAGAGTCTCCTACCAATAAACATTCTGGAATTGAGAGCAGTTCTCAATGCCCTTCTGGCTTGGCCCCAGTTAACAACTCGGGGGTTCATCAGGTTTCAGTCGGACAACATCACGACTGTAGCTTACATCAACCATCAGGGAGGGACAAGAAGCTCCCTAGCAATGATGGAAGTATCAAAGATAATTCGCTGGGCAGAGTCTCACTCTTGCCACCTGTCAGCAATCCACATCCCGGGAGTGGAGAACTGGGAGGCGGATTTCTTAAGTCGTCAGACTTTTCATCCGGGGGAGTGGGAACTTCATCCGGAGGTCTTTGCCCAAATACTTCGACGTTGGGGCAAACCAGAGATAGATCTCATGGCGTCTCGACAGAACGCCAAGCTTCCTCGTTACGGGTCCAGATCCAGGGATCCGGGAGCGGTTCTGATAGATGCTTTGACAGCACCTTGGACCTTCGGGATGGCTTATGTGTTTCCACCCTTCCCGATGCTTCCTCGATTGATTGCCAGAATCAAACAGGAGAGAGCATCAGTGATTCTAATAGCGCCTGCATGGCCACGCAGGACTTGGTATGCAGATCTAGTGGACATGTCATCCTGTCCACCTTGGTCGCTACCTCTGAAACAGGACCTTCTGATCCAGGGTCCCTTCAAACATCAAAATCTAATTTCTCTGAAGCTGACTGCTTGGAAATTGAACGCTTGATTTTATCAAAACGTGGTTTTTCTGAGTCAGTTATTGATACCTTAATACAGGCTAGGAAGCCTGTTACCAGAAAGATTTACCATAAGATATGGCGCAAATACTTATATTGGTGCGAATCCAAGAGTTACTCATGGAGTAAGGTTAGGATTCCGAGGATATTGTCTTTTCTACAAGAAGGTTTAGAAAAGGGTTTATCCGCTAGTTCCTTAAAGGGACAGATTTCAGCTCTGTCCATTCCTTTACACAAACGTCTGTCAGAAGTTCCGGACGTTCAAGCTTTTTGTCAGGCTTTAGCTAGGATCAAGCCTGTGTTTAAAACTGTTGCTTCACCATGGAGTTTGAACTTAGTTCTTAATGTTTTACAAGGGGTTCTGTTTGAACCCCTTCATTCCATTGATATCAAGTTGTTATCTTGGAAAGTTCTGTTTTTAATGGCGATTTCCTCGGCTCGAAGAGTCTCTGAGTTATCTGCCTTACATTGTGATTCTCCTTATCTGATTTTTCATTCAGACAAGGTAGTTCTGCGTACTAAACCTGGGTTCCTACCTAAGGTGGTCACTAACAGGAATATCAATCAAGAGATTGTGGTTCCATCTTGTGTCCTAATCCTTCTTCGAAAAAGGAACGTCTGCTACACAATCTAGATGTAGTCCGTGCCCTGAAATTTTATCTACAGGCAACTAAGGATTTTCGACAAACGTCTTCCCTGTTTGTCGTTTATTCTGGTCAGAGGAGAGGTCAAAAAGCTTTGGCTACCTCTCTCTCCTTTTGGCTTCGTAGCATAATACGGTTAGCCTATGAGACTGCTGGACAGCAGCCTCCTGAAAGAATTACAGCACATTCTACTAGAGTTGTGGCTTCCACTTGGGCCTTTAAGAATGAGGCTTCTGTTGAACAGATTTGCAAGGCTGCAACTTGGTCTTCTCTTCATACTTTTTCCAAATTTTACAAATTTGACACTTTTGCTTCTTCGGAGGCTGTTTTTGGGAGAAAGGTTCTTCAGGCAGTGGTTCCTTCCGTATAAAGAGCCTGCCTGTCCCTCCCGTCATCCGTGTACTTTAGCTTTGGTATTGGTATCCCATAAGTAATGGATGATCCGTGGACTGGATACACTTAACAAGAGAAAACATAATTTATGCTTACCTGATAAATTTATTTCTCTTGTAGTGTATCCAGTCCACGGCCCGCCCTGTCACTTTAAGGCAGGTAATTTTTCCATTAAACTACAGTCACCACTGCACCCTATGGTTTTCCTTTCTCTGCATGTTTTCGGTCGAATGACTGGTAATGGCAGTTAGGGGAGGAGCTATATAGCAGCTCTGCTGGGTGAATCCTCTTGCACTTCCTGTTGGGGAGGAGTTAATATCCCATAAGTAATGGATGATCCGTGGACTGGATACACTACAAGAGAAATAAATTTATCAGGTAAGCATAAATTATGTTTTTGTCTTGCTATTAATATTGCTGTATTTATTAAATCCTTGTTATGCAGAAGAGGATCCTTAACTAAGAAAACATATTTGGACAGGGCTGAATTTGATTTTTAGAGATAGAAATTTATTGAGCCAAAGGGCCACTTTGTTCCAACATTTTTGGAGTTAAGGACATGACCAAACAACATGGATAAATAGATATAGCTAGATATTCTTAGTGCAACAGCATTTTAATACTGCAGCTGCTCAGAATGCAAGTGGGGTTGTATCATGTCAGCAATTAACCAATTGAGCCATTACCAGATGGAGCAAGCACCTTAGGCTCTCTGAGCAAGTGTTGTGTATAAAGTGCTGGTGCACGGTGCATACTTAAATACACTTTTGAAACAGCTATAACTTTTATTAGAAGCATTTTTCCTAATACATGTTTATTACACAAATGCTTCTTTTTAAAACCGAAATGCATCCATGTGAATTCCATTTTTTTGCTAGAATGTCCCTTTAAGTTTATGCTACTGTTCAGCTGCTCCTCTGCTTCCCTAAAGACATTCCCCATAGGAAATAAAGGGTTAATGAATATCTGTTAAGGAACAAATAATATTGTCAAAATTCAGCTGAACCAAATAACCCCCAGAACTAATTTAGGATGGAACAACGTTTTTATGACAAATTTATTTGAAACTTTTTTTTTGTCTCTCTAGAATATTTTCTGGAACCCAAAATTAAAATATAAATTGTAGTTAGGAGAGAGACAGAGCGCCGATGATCTAAACCTCAAGTTCAGACAAGCGATTTCATGCCGACCCTCACAGGCGCTGCCGTAGTGAAATAATCATAAAAAAGAGGCAGTCACTGCAAGTGGTGAGATGTCTCCTTTTGATAGTAACGGAGCTTGCTGGAAAGGGACACTTCCCCTGCAATCTGCTAACTTTAAACATTAAATGCTGCAGCCAATATAAATCTCATTACACTGCTTTCTGCTTATAGCATCTTACAATCACCTTTATTTTCATATTCTTGTGTCTCAGTGGCAGACCTAATTAATGGAGGGCCCTGATGCAATAATTTTATTGGGGCCCCCAAGACATCCTGCATATAGGGTAGCCAGCTTTGCCGGAAAAATATACCACCTATTTTAATAGCATTTAGAGGAAAGCACAATTTTAATATTAATACATATAAAATATATGTATTTAAACATTTTTTTTAATATATATACAGTGGATATAAAAAGTCTACACACCCCTGTTAAAATGTCAGGTTTCTGTGATGTAAAAAAAATAGACAAAAATAAATAATTTCAGAACTTTTTCCACCTTTAATGTGACCTATAAACTGCACAACTCAATTGAAAAACAAACTGAAATCTTTTAGGTAAAGGGAAATAAAAATAAAAAAATAAAATAATATGATTGCATAAGTGTGAACACCCTTTTATAACTGGGGATTTAGCTGTGTTCAGAATTAAGCAATCACATTCAAAATCATGTTAAATAGGAGTCAGTACACACCTGTCATCATTTAAAGTGCCTCTGATTAACCCCAAATAAAGTTCAGCTGTTCTAGTAGGTCTTTCCTGACATTTTCTTAGTTGCATCCTACAGCAAAAGCCATGGTCTGCAGAGAGCTTCTAAAGCATCAGAGGGATCTCATTGTTAACCCCTTAATGACCACAGCACTTTTCAATTTTCTGTCCGTTTGGGACCAAGGCTATTTTTACATTTTTGTGGTGTTTGTGTTTAGCTGTAATTTTCCTCTTACTCGTTTACTGTACCCACACATATTATATATCGTTTTTCTCGCCATTAAATGGACTTTCTAAAGATACCATTATTTTCATCATATCTTATAACTTACTCTAAAAAAAATATAAAATATGAGGAAAAAATGGAAAAACACACACTTTTTCTAACTTTGACCCCCAAAATCTGTTACACATCTACAACCACCATAAAACACCTATGCTAAATAGTTTCTAAATTTTGTCCAGATTTTAGAAATACCCAATGTTTACATGTTCTTTCCTTTTTTTGCAAGTTATAGGGCCATAAATACAAGTAGCACTTTGCTATTTCCAAACCACTTTTTTTTTTAAAATTAGCGCTAGTTATGTTAGAACACTAATATCTTTCAGGAATCCCTGAATATCCCATGACATGTATATATTTTTTTTAGAAGACATCCCAAAGTATTGATCTAGGCCAATTTTGGTATATTTCATGCCACCATTTCACCGCCAAATGTGATCAAATAAAAAAAAATATTCACTTTTTCACATTTTTTTTTTACAAACTTTAGGTTTCTCACTGAAATTATTTACAAACAGCTTGTGCAATTATGGCATAAATTGTTGTAAATTTTTTTCTGGGATCCCCTTTGTTCAGAAATAGCAGACATATATGGCTTTGGAGTTGCTTTTTAGTAATTAGAAGGCCGCTAAATGCCATTGCGCACCACACATGTATTATGCCCAGCAGTGAAGGGGTTAATTAGGGAGCATGTAGGGAGCTTTTTGGGGTAATTTTAGCTTTAGTGTAGTGTAGTAGATGACCCAAAGTATTGATCTAGGCCCATTTTGGTATATTTCATACCACCATTTCACCGCCAAATGCGATAAAATAAAAAAAAACGTTAAATTTTTCCAAATTTTAGGTTTCTCACTGAAATCATTTACAAACAGCTTGTGTAATTATGGCACAAATGGTTGTAAATGCTTCTCTGGGATCCCCTTTGTTCAGAAATAGCAGACATATATGGCTTTGGCATTGCTTTTTGGTATTTAGAAGGCCGCTAAATGCCACTGCGCATCACACGTGTAGGTAGCTTGTAGGGTTAATTTTAGCTTTAGTGTAGAGATCAGGCTCCCACCTGACACATCACCCCCCTGATCCCTCCCAAACAGCTCTCTTACCTCCCCCACCCCACAATTGTCCCCGCCATCTTAAGTACTGGCAGAAATTCTGCCAGTACTAAAATAAAAGGCATCCTTTTTTCTTTCTTTTTTTTCCCCCTGTGCATATTTACATATGCTGCTGTGTAGGATCCCCCCCTTAGCCCCCAACCTCCCTGCCCCCCCCCCCAACAGCTCTCTAACCTCCCCCTCTACCTTCTTGGCAGCCATCTTGGGTACTGGCAGCTGTCTGCCAGTACCCAGTTTACAATATTTTTACTCTTTTTTATTTTATTTTTTTCTGTAGTGTAGCTTCCCCACGACCAACCCCCACCCCCACCCCCTCCCAGATCCCTTAGATTACGTTTTTGGGGCATTTATTCCCCCTCTTCCTCCCACTTATACAACATCATTTCTGTAGTGTAAGCGGTTCCCACCCGCTCCCTCCCCGTGCACGCGCCCGCCCGCCGCCCCTGTGCACGCGCGCATGTCTGTGCGTGCCCCTGACTGTCCCGCCCCCGATCCCGCCCCCCTCTGTGTCTCAGAAACCATCGATGGCCGCCCACCTGCCTCCCACTGCAGCTCCCACCCACCAACGAATGCGGCCATCGATGTCCGGTGTAGAGAGGGCCACAGAGTGTCTCTCTCTGCACCGGAGGGGTACAAATTGTTATTGCAGGATGCCTCGATATTGAGGCATCCTGCAATAACCGGAAAGCAGCTGGAAGCGATGAGGATCGCTTCCAGCTGCTTTCCAAACCGAGGACGTACGCCATACGTCCTCAGGCGTTAACTGTATTTTTTCTGAGGACGTATGGCGTACGTCCTCGGTCACTAAGGGGTTAAAAGGTATTAGTCAGGAGAAGGGTACAAAAGAATTTCCAAGGCATTAGATATACCATGGAACACAGTGAAGACAGTCATCATCACATGAAGAAAATATGGTGCAACAGTGACATTACCAAGAACTGGATGTCCTTTCAAAATTGATGAAAAGACGAGAAAAAAACTGGTCTGGGAGGCTGCCAAGAGGCCTACAGCAACATTAAAGGAGCTGCAGGAATATCTGGCAAGTACTGGCTGTGTAGTACATGTGACAACAATCTCCTGTATTCTTCATATGTCTGGGCTATGGGGTAGAGTGGCAAGACGGAAGTCTTTTCTTACAAAAAAAAAAAAATTCAAACCCGGCTAAATTTTGCAAACACACATCTGAAGTTTCCCAAAAGCATGTTGCAAAAGGTGTTCTGGTCTGATGAAACTGAAGTTGAACTTTTTGGCCATAATTCCAAAAGATATGTTTGGTGCAAAAACAACACTGCATATCACCAAAAGAACACCATACCCACAGTGAAGCATGGTGGTGTCAGCATCATGCTTTGGGACTTTTTTTCTTCAGCTGGAACTGGGACCTTAGTCAAGGTAGAGGGAAAAATGAACAGTTACAAATACCAGACAATATTGGCATAAAATCTTCAGGCTTCTGCTAGAAAGCTGAACATGAAGAGGAACTTCATCTTTCAGCATGACAACGACCCAAAGCATACATCCAAATCAACAAAGGAATAGCTTCACCAGAAGAAGATTAAAGTTTTGGGATGGCCCAGCCAGAGCCCAGACCTGAATCCAATTTAAAATCTGTGGGGTGATCTGAAGAGGGCTGTGCACAGGAGATGCCCTCACATTCTGACAGATTTAGAGTGTTTTTGCAAAGAAGAGTGGGCAAATCTTGCCAAGTCAAGATGTGCCATGCTGAAAAAATCATACCCAAAAAGACTGAGTGCTGTAATAAAATCAAAAGGTGCTTCAATAAAGTATTAGTTTAACGGTGTTCACACTTATGCAACCATATTATTTTAGTTTTTTATTTTTATTTCCCTTTATCTAAAAGATTTCAGTTTGGTTTTTGAGCTGTACAGTTTATAGGTCACATTAAAGGTGGAAAAAGTACTGAAATTATTTATCTTTGTCTCAGGGGCGTATTTAGGTTTTGCACGCCCTAGGCACTCAAAATTCCCATAGGATAGCAATAGCCGGGCCAGCCATTTAAGTCATTACTAATTGGTTGATTTAGCCACCCAGCCCTGAGTTCAGTAGAGTGGCCCTAGGGACTCAAAATTCTGCTGCCCCTTAAAAATCTACTGTCCTAGGCACCGGCCTTGTTGGCCTATGCTTTAATACACCCCTGCTTTGTCTCATTTTTTTACATTACAGTTAATATTTTAGAACTCTCGACTAGATTACAAGTTATGGCATTATGGCTGCTCACTAATTTCGTGTACGTTATTTTCATCGCTCACCTTTCATAGCGCTGCTATTACAGGTTAGCAAAAAGCAGGCTTGCGCGGACGTTATGGTTGCGTTGAGCTCCACGCTTCACCCAAATACAAACGCTGCTTTGACGTGATCGTGCACAATTTCCCCATAGACATCAATGGGGAGAGCAGGCAAAAAAAAGCCTAACACCTGCAATCGCGGAAATAAAAACTCCGTAATGCAGCCCCATTGATGTCTAAGAGGAAAGAAAAAGTTATGTTTAAACCTAACACCCTAACATAAAAACCAAGTCTAAACACCCCTAATCTGCCGCCCCGACATCGCCGCCACCTACATAAAACTATTAACCCCTAATCTGCCTCCCCAAATGTCGCTGCTACTATACTAAAGTAATTAACCCCTAAACCCCTGGCCTCCAACATCACTAACACTAAATAAATATATTAACCCCAAAACCTAACCCTAAGCATAACAATAACGTAACTCTAAGCATAACCCTAACCTTAAGCATAACCCTAACTTAACCCTAACACCCCCTAACTTAAATATAATTAGAATACATCTAAATAAAACTTACAATTATTACCTAAATAATTCCTATTTAAAGCTAAATACAAACTTACCTGTAAAATAAAACCTAAGCTAGCTACATTATAACTAATAGTTATATTTAGTGATGTTGCAAACTGTTTGCCGGAGAACAGTTCCCGGCGAACAAAGCTTGTTCGCGTTCACCGCTGTGGGCGAACATATGCGATGTTCGATCCGCCCCCTATGTGTCATCATTGAGGAAACTTTGACCCTGTATGTCACAGCCTTCTGACACATTAGAGCCAATCAGCATCAGACACTCCCTCACAGACCCTCCCAGCTTCTTGGCAGCAGCCATTTTAGACTCATAACGATTTTGCTTTGTTAGAGAGAGGACCTTTTGTGTTGCTTCTGCTGATATTATAGGGAAATAGATAGCTAGGCTAGTGTATATACGGCTAGATTTGGAGTTTGGCGGTAAAAGGGCTGTTAACGCTCCGCGGGTTTTTTTCTGGCCGCACCATAAATTTAACTCTGGTATCGAGAGTTCAAACAAATGCTGCGTTAGGCTCCAAAAAAGGAGCGTAGAGCATTTTTACCGCAAATGCAACTCTCGATACCAGAGTTGCTTACGGACGCGGCCGGCCTCAAAAACGTGCTCGTGCACGATTCTCCCATAGGAAACAATGGGGCTGTTTGAGCTGAAAAAAAACCTAACACCTGCAAAAAAGCAGCGTTCAGCTCCTAACGCAGCCCCATTGTTTCCTATGGGGAAACACTTCCTACGTCTGCACCTAACACTCTAACATGTACCCCGAGTCTAAACACCCCTAGCCTTACACTTATTAACCCCTAATCTGCCGCCCCCGCTATCGCTGACCCCTGCATTACACTTTTAACCCCTAATCTGCCGCTCCGTAAACCGCCGCCACCTACGTTATCCCTATGTACCCCTAATCTGCTGCCCTAACATCGCCGACCCCTATGTTATATTTATTAACCCCTAATCTGCCCCCCACAACGTCGCCGACACCTACCTACACTTATTAACCCCTAATCTGCCGACCGGACCTGAGCGCTACTATAATAAAGTTATTAACCCCTAATCCGCCTCACTAACCCTATCATAAATAGTATTAACCCCTAATCTGCCCTCCCTAACATCGCCGACACCTAACTTCAATTATTAACCCCTAATCTGCCGACCGGAGCTCACCGCTATTCTAATAAATGTATTAACCCCTAAAGCTAAGTCTAACCCTAACACTAACACCCCCCTAAGTTAAATATAATTTTTATCTAACGAAATAAATTAACTCTTATTAAATAAATGATTCCTATTTAAAGCTAAATACTTACCTGTAAAATAAATCCTAATATAGCTACAATATAAATTACATTTATATTATAGCTATTTTAGGATTAATATTTATTTTACAGGTAACTTTGTATTTATTTTAACCAGGTACAATAGCTATTAAATAGTTAAGAACTATTTAATAGTTACCTAGTTAAAATAATTACAAATTTACCTGTAAAATAAATCCTAACCTAAGTTATAATTAAACCTAACACTACCCTATCAATAAAATAATTAAATAAACTACCTACAATTACCTACAATTAACCTAACACTACACTATCAATAAATTAATTAAACACAATTGCTACAAATAAATACAATTAAATAAACTATCTAAAGTACAAAAAATAAAAAAGAACTAAGTTACAGAAAATAAAAAAATATTTACAAACATAAGAAAAATATTACAACAATTTTAAACTAATTACACCTACTCTAAGCCCCCTAATAAAATAACAAAGACCCCCAAAATAAAAAATTCCCTACCCTATTCTAAAATACAAAAATTACAAGCTCTTTTACCTTACCAGCCCTGAACAGGGCCCTTTGCGGGGCATGCCCCAAGAATTTCAGCTCTTTTGCCTGTAAAAAAAAACATACAATACCCCCCCCCAACATTACAACCCACCACCCACATACCCCTAATCTAACCCAAACCCCCCTTAAATAAACCTAACACTAAGCCCCTGATGATCTTCCTACCTTGTCTTCACCATGCCAGGTTCACCGATCCGTCCTGGCTCCAAGATCTTCATCCAACCCAAGCGGGGGTTGGCGATCCATAATCCGGTGCTCCAAAGTCTTCCTCCTATCCGGCAAGAAGAGGACATCCGGACCGGCAAACATCTTCTCCAAGCGGCATCTTCTATGTTCTTCCATCCGATGACGACCGGCTCCATCTTGAAGACCTCCAGCGCGGATCCATCCTCTTCTTCCGACGACTAGACGACGAATGACGGTTCCTTTAAGGGACGTCATCCAAGATGGCGTCCCTCGAATTCCGATTGGCTGATAGGATTCTATCAGCCAATCGGAATTAAGGTAGGAATTTTCTGATTGGCTGATGGAATCAGCCAATCAGAATCAAGTTCAATCCGATTGGCTGATCCAATCAGCCAATCAGATTGAGCTTGCATTCTATTGGCTGTTCCGATCAGCCAATACAATGCGAGCTCAATCTGATTGGCTGATTGGATCAGCCAATCGGATTGAACTTGATTCTGATTGGCTGATTCCATCAGCCAATCAGAAAATTCCTACCTTAATTCCGATTGGCTGATAGAATCCTATCAGCCAATCGGAATTCGAGGGACGCCATCTTGGATGACGTCCCTTAAAGGAACCGTCATTCGTCGTCTAGTCGTCGGAAGAAGAGGATGGATCCGCGCTGGAGGTCTTCAAGATGGAGCCGGTCGTCATCGGATGGAAGAACATAGAAGATGCCGCTTGGAGAAGATGTTTGCCGGTCCGGATGTCCTCTTCTTGCCGGATAGGAGGAAGACTTTGGAGCACCGGATTATGGATCGCCAACCCCCGCTTGGGTTGGATGAAGATCTTGGAGCCAGGACGGATCGGTGAACCTGGCATGGTGAAGACAAGGTAGGAAGATCATCAGGGGCTTAGTGTTAGGTTTATTTAAGGGGGGTTTGGGTTAGATTAGGGGTATGTGGGTGGTGGGTTGTAATGTTGGGGGGGGGGTATTGTATGTTTTTTTTTACAGGCAAAAGAGCTGAAATTCTTGGGGCATGCCCCGCAAAGGGCCCTGTTCAGGGCTGGTAAGGTAAAAGAGCTTGTAATTTTTGTATTTTAGAATAGGGTAGGGAATTTTTTATTTTGGGGGTCTTTGTTATTTTATTAGGGGGCTTAGAGTAGGTGTAATTAGTTTAAAATTGTTGTAATATTTTTCTTATGTTTGTAAATATTTTTTTATTTTCTGTAACTTAGTTCTTTTTTATTTTTTGTACTTTAGATAGTTTATTTAATTGTATTTATTTGTAGCAATTGTGTTTAATTAATTTATTGATAGTGTAGTGTTAGGTTAATTGTAGGTAATTGTAGGTAGTTTATTTAATTATTTTATTGATAGGGTAGTGTTAGGTTTAATTATATCTTAGGTTAGGATTTATTTTACAGGTAAATTTGTAATTATTTTAACTAGGTAACTATTAAATAGTTCTTAACTATTTAATAGCTATTGTACCTGGTTAAAATAAATACAAAGTTACCTGTAAAATAAATATTAATCCTAAAATAGCTATAATATAAATGTAATTTATATTGTAGCTATATTAGGATTTATTTTACAGGTAAGTATTTAGCTTTAAATAGGAATCATTTATTTAATAAGAGTTAATTTATTTCGTTAGATAAAAATTATATTTAACTTAGGGGGGTGTTAGTGTTAGGGTTAGACTTAGCTTTAGGGGTTAATACATTTATTAGAATAGCGGTGAGCTCCGGTCGGCAGATTAGGGGTTAATAATTGAAGTTAGGTGTCGGCGATGTTAGGGAGGGCAGATTAGGGGTTAATACTATTTATGATAGGGTTAGTGAGGCGGATTAGGGGTTAATAACTTTATTATAGTAGCGCTCAGGTCCGCTCGGCAGATTAGGGGTTAATAAGTGTAGGTAGGTGTCGGCGACGTTGTGGGGGGCAGATTAGGGGTTAATAAATATAACATAGGGGTCGGCGATGTTAGGGGCAGAAGATTAGGGGTACATAGGGATAACGTAGGTGGCGGCGATTTGCGGTCGGAAGATTAGGGGTTAATTATTTTAAGTAGCTTGCGGCGACGTTGTGTGGGGCAAGTTAGGGGTTAATAAATATAATATAGGGGTCGGCGGGGTTAGGGGCAGCAGATTAGGGGTACATAAGTATAACGTAGGTGGCGGTCGGCAGATTAGGGGTTAAAAATTTTAATCGAGTGGCGGCGATGTGGGGGGACCTCGGTTTAGGGGTACATAGGTAGTTTATGGGTGTTAGTGTAGTTTAGGGTACAGTAGTTAAGAGCTTTATGAACCGGCGTTAGCCAGAAAGCTCTTAACTCCTGCTTTTTTCAGGCGGCTGGAATCTTGTCGTTAGAGCTCTAACGCTCACTGCAGAAACGACTCTAAATACCAGCGTTAGAAAGATCCCATTGAAAAGATAGGCTACGCAAATGGCGTAGGGGGATCTGCGGTATGGAAAAGTCGCGGCTGTAAAGTGAGCGTTAGACCCTTTAATCACTGACTCCAAATACCAGCGGGCGGCCAAAACCAGCGTTAGGAGCCTCTAACGCTGGTTTTGACGGCTACCGCCGAACTCTAAATCTAGGCCTTAGTGTCCACTACAGTCCTGAAGGACTCTTCTCATCTCTGCTGCAAGGACAGCACCCCAAAAAGCCCTTTTTAGGGCTATAACTTCAGTCGTTTTTTTTTTTTTTCTTTGTATTTTTATTTTCATTTGCCTGGTTTTCAGCCTGTGTGTGAGGCTCACAGCATATGCTGTGATTAGTGCCACCACTGATATCTGCCTAACAACATTAGTTTAAATTTAACCAACAAAAATTTGAAATTATTTTGCTAGTGTAATTTATTTTAATTTTCTATCAGGCCTGTGTCTCTCAGACTCACACAGCATATACTTCAGTTTTTTTCAGTCTTTTGGTTAATTGCTCTGTACCAGCCACCACTCATATCTGCTTAACCTTATTTTAAATTTAAAAAAAAAAAATTAAATCATTTTGCTAGTGTAATCTAATTTCATTTTCTATCAGGCCTGTGTGTTTTGCTGACTTACAGAGCATACTGTGTTTAATTGCTGCCCTCCCTAGTCTATCAGCCACGACTCATATGTTTTTAACCTTTTTTTAAATTCCCCAAAAAAAAACTTTAAATAATTTTGCTAGTGTAATCTAATTTTATTTTCTATTAGGCCTGTGTGTATCTGACTTACAGAGCCTACTGTTTTTAATTGCTGCCCTTCCAAGGCTATCAGCCACAACTCATATGTGCTTAACCTTTTTCTTTAAATTAAAAAAATAAATCTTTAAATAATTTTGCTAGTGTAATCTAATTTTATTTTCTACAAACAAAAAGTGGAGGTGATAAAGTCACTTCCACAAAAGAATGCGGTTTTAGCACTCACTGTCTTAACCTCATATGCGGCGTTTACTTCCAGAGTCTAAAACTTAACTTTTATTAGTTTAGTTAAAATAATTGGAGAAGGGGGAAAAAGAAGGGGGAAACATAAACGATTAAAAACCTAGGATAAAGTAGTCTTGTATAGATTGTGTTGTATACAATAATCTATGTAAATAGGCCTTTGGGGTATGATAGCCCAGATAATTATATTACAGTATAATCTATACAGAAATCTCTGCGGTACACCGGTTCAATTCTATAAGACTGAGTAGATGTAGTGTAGGTTATTATAACGATACCCAGTAGAGAGTTTACTTAAGCTCAGCTTGGTAGCACGGATGGCTTATACAAAAAGAAATCAGTTAAATACTGATACAATATGTTTATGTATAAATATTGTTGTTATCCATCCTCTGAGACTTTAATTTATATGAAATGATCTCTTACATATAGGATAATCTACACATAAAATGCTGGTTGTCTAGTGTAGGAAACGATAAATGTATTAGAGTACAGGGCTACTAGAATTCTCTAGAATATCTGAGATAAGATAGTTGCTGGTATTATTCTTCAGTTGTTTATTATTGTATCAATATAAGTCACTTAACAGTAGCTGAAATGTTGCTACTGCTATTTTTCCTTGCACTCTCTTTTATGTTTACTTATCATAGGGTTAATGTCAAGTAAATTGGTTTGTATGTAGTATAGTATCCCACTGCCTCATAGAAAATTTTATTTTCTATCAGGCCTGTGTGTATCTGACTTACAGAGCATACTGTTGTTAATTGCTGCCCTACGTAGCAGCCAGCCAGTGCCACCGCTCATATCTGCTTAACATTATTTTAAATTTAAAAGAAAAACGTTTAAATTATTTTGCTAGTGTAATCGAATGTAATTTTCTATCAGGCCTGTGTGTTTCTCACTTACACAGCATACTGTGGTAAATTGCTGCCCTACCTACCAGCCACGACTCATATCTGCTTTACATTATTTTAAAGTAAAAAAAAAAATTTAAATCATTTTGCTAGTGTAATTTAATTTCTTTTTCCATCAGGCCTGTGTGTTTCTGGCCCACATCATATAGTGTTACACAGATTAAATTTTTTTTCCACCACTTATATCTGGTGTAACAACATTAGTGTAAATTTTATGTAAAAATTTTTTTAACATCAGTCCTCTTCTAGTGTTATTAAATTTTAGTTGCCAGGCTGCCATTAGTGCCAGCCTGTGTGTCAGGCTGTCAGCATATACTGTGTCTACTTCCATCCTCAGTGCCAGTCCACCACTCCTATCTGTTGTAATATAACATGAAATGTTGTAAAAAAACCTTTTACATCACTCTTCGAGTGTTATTTAATATTAGTTCACAGGCCAGCCTGCCACCACTAGTGCCAGCCTGTGTGCCAGGCCCACTTGCCAACTAGTTACACCAATCATAGTTGTTGTAACAGTATTGTTAACATTTACAATTAAAAATTGTTAGACTGTGAATCATCAGTTTGCTCGTGCCATTGAATTGCACTTTCCTCCTGCCTGCCAGCCTCTGTGCCAGGCCCACTAGCCAATTAGTGCCACCAATCATATTTCTTGTAACAGTATTTAAAAAATTGTAAATCAGCACTTTTTTGACTGCGAATCTTCAGTCTCCTAGTGCCATTGAATTGCAGTTTCCTCCTGCCTGCCAGCCTGTGTGCCAGGCCCACTTGCCAACTAGTTACACCAATCATAATTGTTGTAACAGTATTGTTAATATTTATAATTAAAAATTGTTAGATTGTGAATCATCAGTTTGCTCGTGCCATTGAATTGCACTTTCCTCCTGCCTGCCAGCCTGTGTGCCAGGCTCACTAGCCAATTAGTGCCACCTATCATATTTCTTGTAACAGTATTGAAAAAATTGTCAATCATAACTTTTTTGACTGTGAATCTTCAGTCTCCTAGTGCCATTGAATTGCAGTTTCCTCCTGCCTGTCATCCTGTGTGCCAGGCCCACTTGCCAACTAGTTACACCAATCATATTTGTTGTAACAGTATTGTTAATATTTAAAATTAAAAATTGTTAGATTGTGAATCATCAGTTTGCACGTGCCATTGAATTTCAGTTTCCTCCACTAGCCACTAGTGCCACCAATCATATTTCTTGTAACAGTATAGAAAAATTTTTAAATCATCATTTTTTTGACTGTGAATCTTCAGTCTCCTAGTGCCTTTGAATTGCAGTTTCATCCTGCCTGCCAGCCTGTGTGCCAGGCCCACTTGCCAACTAGTTACACCAATCAGACCGCGTGTCTTGTTGTTATACTTTGTCAGGGTAATAATGCAGGCCATATAGCCCTCCCCCGATAGGAGGAGTTACAGGGATGAAAGTGCTAAGAATAGTTCTACTTTACACAACCGAGTTACCATGGGTCCCAGACCGCATGTTTAATTATTATACTTTGTCAGGGTAGTTATATATTTAACAAATCAATCTATTTCTCTTCTATCGATTCTATCTAACTATCAATCTATGTATATCTATCTATCTATCCTATCTATCTATCTTCTGTCCAGACTGTTTGGAGACAGCCACTTGTGTTTTGGACAAATTTGAAGTAGGACAGACCAATCACAGGGATTAAACTGCGAAGAATAGTAATACTTAAGAAAACCTAGTTATACCAGTACCACCATGGGTCCCAGACCGCATGTTTTGTTGTTATACTTTGTCAGGGTAATCATGCAGGCCATATAGACCTCCCTTGATAGGGGAAGTAACAGGGGTTAAAGTGCAAAGAATAGTACAACTTAACACAACCTAGTTAACATTAACAGTGGTTCCCAGACCGCATGTCTTGTTATTAGATTTTGCCAGGATAATCAGCCAGGCCATATAGACCGCCCCCGATAGGGGGAGGAACAGGGATTAAAGTGCTAAGAATAGTAAAAATCAACACAACCTAGTTAACAGTGGTTCACAGACCGCATGTCTTGTTGTTATATTTTGCCAGGATAATCAGGCACGCCATATAGACCTCCCCCGATAGGGGGAGTAACAGGGATGAAAGTGCTAAGAATAGTACTACTTAACACAACCTAGTTACCATGGGTCCATGACCGCATGTTTTCTTATTATACTTTGTCAGGGTAATCATGCAGGCCATATAGACCTCCCTTGATAGGGGGAGTAACAGGGATTACAGTTCTAAGAATAGTACTACTTAACACAACCTAGTTACCATGGGTCCCAGACCACATGTTTTGTTGTTATACTTTGTCAGGGTAATCATGCAGGCCATATAGAACTCCACCGAAAGGGGGAGTAAGAGGGATTAAAGTGCTAAGAAAAGTTTTACTTAACACAACCTAATTACCATGGGTCCCAGACCACGTGTCTTGTTGTTATACTTTGTCAGGGTAATCATACACGCCATATAGACCTCCACCGATAGGAGGAGTTACAGGGCTGAAAGTGCTAAGAATAGTACTACTTAACACAACCTAGTTACCATGGGTCCAAGACCGCATGTTTAATTATTATACTTTGTCAGGGTAATTATATATCTAACAAATCTATCTATTTCTCTTCTATTGATTCTATCTAACTATCAATCTATGTATATCTATCTATCTATCCTATCTATCTATCTATCTATCTATCTATCTATCTTCTGTCCGGACTGTTTTGAGACAGCCACTTGTGTTTTGGACAAATTTGAAGTAGGAGAACAGACCAATCATCTTCTTCAATCTCCCAGTTTGTAGTAAACTGCTAAGAATAGTACTACTTAACACACCACGGGTCACAGACCGCATGTCTTATTGTTATACTCTGTCAGGGAAATTATATATATTTCAAATCTATCTATTTATCTAACAAATCGATCTAACTATCAAACATATCTATCAAATGTAGATTGCATCTATTGATCAATGTAATTTGTATCTATAAAATGTATATTACATATTTTGGTTGATGTAATTTGTATCTATCAAATGTATATTGCATCTTTGGATCGATAACATTCGTATCTATCAAATGGATATTGCATCTATTGATCTATGTAATTCGTATCTATCAAATGTATATTGCATCTATTTATCTATGTAATTTGTATTGATCATATGTATATTGCATCGATTGAGCTATGTAATCTATGTATCTATCTATCTATCAAATCTATCTATCTCATGGTTGTGCAAATGGACTGTTTGCGGTTGTTTGCGGTGCGTTACACTTGGAGTTTGCTCTGTCACTGTGAAGTGGCCGTAACACTTACACTACCTGATAGATACGACATCATAACTGATGTTTTAAAGCACGTTATTGCAAACAATTTGGGAATGTTAGGTGATTTAGGCCCTTTATGGGTTAAAAGCAGACTCTGCATCAACTATGTAATTTTCCATGGGAGTTTTGCCATGGATCCCCCTCCAGCATGCCACAGTCCCGGTGTTAGTCCCCTTGAAACAACTTTTCCATCACTATTGTGGCCAGAAAGAGTCCTTGTGGGTTTTAAAGTTCGCCTGCTTATTGAAGTCAATGGCGGTTCGTGCGGTTCACGGTTCGCGAACAATACCGGAAGTTCGAGTCTGCCGTTCGCAAACCGAAATTTTTAAGTTCGCGACATCACTAGTTATATTGTAGCTAGCTTAGGTTTTATTTTTATTTCACAGGTAAGTTTGTATTTATTTTAACTGGGTATACTAGTTAGTAAATAGTTATTAACTATTTACTAACTACCTAGTTAAAATAAATACAAAGTTACCTGTAAAATAAAACCTAACCTGCCTTACGCTAAAACCTAACATTACAATAAAATGAAATAATTTAAACTAATAAAATACAATGTACTAAATTACAAAAAAAATAAACACTTAATTACACAAAATAAAAAATGAAATTATCAAAAATAAAAACGAATTACTCCTAATCTAATAGCCCTATCAAAATAAGAAAGCCCCCCCCCCAAAAAAATAAAAAAAACCCTAGCCTACACTAAACTGCCAATGGCCCTTAAAAGGTCCTTTTGCGGGGCATTGCCCCAAAGATATCAGCTCTTTTACCTGTTAAAAAAAATACAAACAACCCCCAACAGTAAAACCCACCACCCACACAACCAAACCCCCTATCCTACATGCTCTCTGCACACACTACCACTTAAGACTGCTTTATATTTTAAACATCACTATTGCTCGCATTTCTCTCTGTAGCGACTTTGGAGAGGCAAATAAGCTAATAAGTAGTTGGCCACTACTATTTTCTATTGTTTCAAAAGAACGCATTAGGAGAGACTTTGTTACCAAGTATATTGACATTTCATCTGTCAAAAAAAAAGGGGGCATCACAATATTGTTACTAATACAATATACTAAGAGAGACTTCTTCACTAAATTCATTTAAATTCCATCTGAAAAAGGTGGTATCGCTACACTGCTATATAAATTTGGGCTGTTGATATTCTATAATCACTCATACAAGGAGTTCCTGAATTATATATAAGCATAATTTTTGCAACAAGATTATATGCATAATTTTTACAACAAGAGAATGTTTAAGTGAAAACTGTGTTTTTAATTACTGTTCATATCTATATCGTAGTCATAGGTCTAAAATTTATATTTTTGTTCTAGATCTATGAATTGTATATATTTCTGTTTCTCATAAGTATTATAAGTAAATATGGATTCTTAAAAGACTGATTTATTTATTTTTCTCTAAGTCAGAATAAGAAGTTTAGGAGTGGTTTAACAATTGACATAACAATTATACAAAGTAAAAATCTATATTGAAAGACACCATAATTGACACAACAATTATATATACAAAAATCTTTATTAAAGGACATATTAACAAAAATCTTTATTGAAAGACACCATAATTGACACAACAATTATATAAATATAAATCTTTATTGAAGGACATATTAACAACGTCAAAAAATATTATACACATCAGGTTATATCTATTTCTTACTCAAACCTTATCTACCATAATAGAATTATCTTCATTGGAAGACATTGCAAAAAATAAAATATATTAAGGCTATTCCCTCCTTTACCATTAAAACCATATTCACCACAATATAACATATCCCTGCCTTTCTGTCTTTAATGCTTAGAGCTTGTTTAGCGCCTTCTTAAAAAATTCTCAATTTATTCAATACATTGTTCTTCTGTCTAGGAGGAGGACAGTAATTAAGGAGACTTAAGCATTTTAAGTCCAGTGCTATATACACTACACACCCTTTGTAAAACTAAAAATAAAACCCACCCAATAAACCCTTAAAAAAACCTAACACTAATCCCCAACGATCCGCTTACAGTTTTCAAAGACCGGACATCCATCCTCATGCAGGCGGCAGAAGTCTTTATCCAAGCGGGCAGAAGTCCTCATTGAAGCCGGCAGAAGTCTTCATCCAAGCGGGCAGAAGTCTTCATCCAGACGGCATCTTCTATCTTCATCCATCCGGCGCAGAGCGGGTCCAGTGGCGTCACGAGGGTTGACACACTAGGGTCAGACACACTCAAAAACACACTCAGATGCACACACAAACACTCAGAAACACACTCAGACACACACACAAAAGCACACACACAAAACACTCAGGCACACACACAAAAACACTCAGGCACACACACAAAAACACTGACACACACACACAAAAACACTCAGACACACACACACACACAAAAACACACACACACACACACAAACATTTAGACACACACACAAACAATCAGACACACACACATAAAAACACTCAGTCACACACACAAAATCTTATACACACACACATACAAAATATGTAAAGCTCATGCTTAGAGCTGCTCCCTGTCTCAGTAGAGCATCAAATTAAAGATAAACAGTGCACTCTAAAAATAAATCACTAAAGAAAAGGTTTAGGCATACAAACTATGAAAATTCTGCTCTCTGACTCTGTTCCAAGTCTGTCAGTGCACAGCCCCGGGCTGCGTGCCTACCGATTCTTATGGCCAATAACCTCTGCCCACCCCCAGACTCCCGCCCACCCTCCCCTCCTACCTCTTAAGTGTGCACTTAGTGTACCGTAACTGTACCGGTCTGGTGGGCATCATACATGGCTCCTTCACTTTAGAGACAGTGTCAGACAGTCATGCAGTCAGGTGCCAGGCATTTCCCTCCCGATTTCCCGGTTCCCTTTTAGAGAGACAGCACAGCAGTGAGTGACTCCACTGCTCCACATGTCACTGAGCAGTGAGCACAGATAGGCAGGCAGGTTTAGGCTAGCAGCGCAACTTTGCAAGCCCCACGGCACGCCCTCAACATTCATAGTGAAATTGGGCAGGGGAGGAGCAAAGTAAAAACAAGCAAAAGCAGCCGGGAAAAATATTTGTGGAAATTGCAGCGCTAGCTCAAGGGGCAAAAAAAATAAGTGTCTACAACTTCCCCAGTCTCACTAATGTTCACAAATGCTGGCCCCTCTCATAAAAAATTCTGGTGGTGTCACCCCTGGAGGGTGTCACCCGGGTGCGGCCCGCACCCCCTAGTGACGCCACTGAGTGGGTCCATCTTCAAGAAATCCAGCGCGGAGCATCCTCTTCTTCTGATGGTCAATGTAGAATGAAGTTTCCCTTTAAGGTACGTCATCCAAGATGGCGTCCCTTACATTCCGATTGGCTGATAGAATTCTATCAGCTAATAGGAATTAAAGGGGAAACAATCCTATTGGCTGTTGCAATCAGCCAGTAGGATTGAGCTTTCATCCTATTGGCTGATCCAATCAGCCAATAGGATTGAGCTTGCATTCTATTGGCTATTCCAATCAGCCAATAGAATGCCAGCTCAATCCTATTTGCTGATAGAATAAAGACTTCTGCACGCTTGGATGAAGACTTTTGCCGGCTTCGATGAGGACTTCGGCCTGCTTGGATTAAGACTTCTGTCAGCTTTGATGAGGACTTCTGCCGCTTGGATGAGGATGGATGTCCGGTCTTCGAAAACTGTGGATAGTCGGGGGTTAGTGTTAGGTGATCGTCGGGGGTTAGTGTTAGGTTTTTTTAAGGGTTTATTGGGTGGGTTTTATTTTTAGCTTAGGGTTTGGTCGATGTAAAAGAGCTAAATGCCCTTTAAAGGGCAATGCCCATCCAAATGCCCTTTTCAAGGCAATGGATAGCTTAGGTTTATTTAGATAGGTTTTTATTTGGGGGGTTTGGTTGTGCGGGTGGTGGGTTTTACTGTTGGAGGGTTGTTTGTATTTTTTTTTACAG
This sequence comes from Bombina bombina, assembly GCF_027579735.1. NCBI lineage: Eukaryota > Metazoa > Chordata > Amphibia > Anura > Bombinatoridae > Bombina > Bombina bombina. The sequence continues at coordinate 43,786,582 of NC_069509.1, forward strand.
GTAAAAGAGCTTATTTCTTTGGGGCAATGCCCCGCAAAAGGCCCTTTTAAGGGCCATTGGCAGTTTAGTTTAGGCTAGTTTATTTCTTATTGTGGGGGGGGGGGGTTATTTTGATAGGGCTATTAAATTAGGAGTAATTCATTTTTATTTTTGATAATTTTGTTTTTTATTTTGTGTAATTTAGTGGGTTTTTTTGTAATTTAGATAAATGTATTTGATTAATTTATTTTATTGTAATGTTAGGTTTTAGCGTAAGGCAGGTTAGGTTTTATTTTACAGGTAACTTTCACCTAGATTACGAGTTTTGTTGGTAAAGCCGTGTGTTGCTAATGAGCCTATTTTTTCACCGCTCACTTAAAACAACGCTGGTATTACGAGTTTTCTGCAAGCCGGCGTTAGCCTTAGAAAAGTGAGCGTTGAGCAAAATTTAGCTCCACATCTCACCAGTGAGCTGGCTAAACGTGCTCGTGCACGATTTCCCCATAGGAGTCAATGGGGCTGAGGCGGCTTAAAAAAAAACTAACACCTGCAAAAAAGCAGCGTCCAGCTCCTAATGCAGCCCCATTGATTCCTATGGGGAAATACATTTTATGTCTACACCTAACACCTTAACATGAACCCTGAGTCTAAACACCCCTATTCTTACACTTATTAACCCCTAACCTGCCGCCCCCGACATCGTCCCCACCTGCATTATACTATTAACCCCTAATCTGCCACTCCGGACACCGCCGCCACCTACATTATCCCTATGAACCCCTGATCTGCTGCCCCCAACATCGCCAAACCCTACATTATATTTATTAACCCCTAATCTGCTGTCCCCAACGTTGCCGCCACTATAATAAAGTTATTAACCCCTAAATCTAAGTCTAACCTTAAACCTAACCCCCATGACTTAAATATAATTTAAATACATCTAAAGAAAATTACTATTATTAACTACATTATTCCTATTTAAAACTAAATACTTACCTATAAAATAAACCCTAATATAGCTACAATATAACTAATAGTTACATTGTAGCTATTTTAGGATTTCTTTTTATTTTACAGGCAACTTTGTATTTATTTTAACTAGGTACAATAGTTATTAAATAGCTATTAACTATTAAAATAAATACAAATATACCTGTAAAATAAACCCTAGCCTAAGTTACAATTACACCTAACACTACTCTATAATTTAATTAATTACCTAAACTAACTACAATTAATTACAATTAAATTAAATAAACTAAATAAAAAAAAAAAAAACACTAAATTACAGAAAATAAAAAAATAATTACAATTTTTTTAAACTTACACCTAATCTAATCCCCCTAATAAAATAAAAAAGCCCCCCAAAATAATAAAATTCCCTACCCTATACTAAATTACAAATAGCCCTTAAAATGGCCTTTTGCAGGGCATTGCCCCAAAGAAATCAGCTCTTTTACCTGTAAAAAAAAAAATACAGTACCCCCCAACATTACAACTCACCACCCACACACCCAACCCTACTCTAAAACCCACCCAATCCCCCCTTAAAAAAATCTAACAGTAACCCCCTGAAGATCACCCTACCTTGAGACGTCTTCACCCAGCCGGGCACAAGTGGTCCTCTAGATGGCAGAAGTCTTCATCCGATCGGGGCTGAAGAGGTCCTCCAGACGGCAGAAGTCTTTATTCAGGCGGCATCTTCTATCTTCATCCTTCCGGAGTGGAGCGGGTCCATCTTGAAGACATTTGACGCAGAGCATCCTCTTCTTCCGATGGCCGATGACTGAATGAAGGTTCCTTTAAGTGACGTCATCCAAGATGGCGTCCCTTGAATTCCAATTGGCTGATAGAATCCTATCAGCCAATCAGAATTAAGGTAGGAAAAATCCTAATGGCTGATGCAATCAGCCAATAGGATTGACCTCACATTCTATTGGCTGTTTCAATCAGGGGGTGGTAGGGTTAAACTTAGGCTTAGGGCTACATTAGGGTTAGGTTTAGGGGTTAATATATTTATGTAGTGATGTGGGAGGCTAGAAGTTTAGGGGTTAATAATTTATTTTAGTATATTTCGTTGTGAGGGTCTTGCGGTTTAGTCGTTAATAAGTTTATTATAGCGGCGGTGTGGGCGGATGGCAAATTAGGGGTTAATAATATTTTAATAGTGTTTGTGATGCGGGAAGGTGGCCGTTTAGGGGTTAATAATTTTATTATAGTGGCGACGATGTTGGGAAGTGGCAGAATAGGGGTATATACATTTTTTAAGTGGCGGCGATGTTAAAAGCGGCAGATTAGGGGTTAAAACATTTATTATAGTGTTTGCGATGCGGGAGGGCCTTGGTTTAGGGGTTAATAGGTAGTTGATGGGTGTTAGTTTACTTTGTATCAGTTTATCATATCTATCATATGTTTTATGTTACAGCTTTGTAGCGTAACACTCATAACTACTGACTTTAGATGACGGTACATAATTTTAGGCTGTACTGCTCACTTTTTGGACTCACAGCAAAACTTGTAATACCGGCGCTATGGAAGTTTTATTGAAAAATGACTTTTCTTAAAGTGCGGTACTGACGTTGCATGATGGCCAAAAAGGTGTGGTACAGCTATACCAACAAGACTTGTAATAGCGATGTTAGTGTAAAGGCATCTTTATGGGCCATAAAGATGCTTTTTGAGTCATAACACAAAACTCGTAATCTAGCTGTCTGTGAGGTGGTTAAAGGGATTCTGAACCAAATTTTTTTTCCGTTCATGATTTAGATAGATCATGCAATTTTAAGCAACTTTCTAATTTACTCCTATTAACAATTGTTCTTTGTTCTATTGGTATCTTTATTTGAAAAAGCAGGAATGTAAGCTTACGAGCCGGCACATCTTTGGTTCAGCACCTGGGTACAGTTGGCTAAATGTACCTACCTATCAGCAAGCGCTATTCAGGGTGCTGAACCAAAAAAGTGCTGGCTCGTACGCTTACATTCCTGCTTTTTAAATAAAGATACCAAGAGAATGAATAACAATTGATAATAGGAGTAAACTAGAAGTTGCTTAAAATTGGGCTCTCTATCTGAATTATGAAAGAAAAAATTGGGTTCAGTATCACTTTAATCCCTTTGCGACCAAGGATGTGGCAGCAACGTCCTACAAAATAATACCACTAACGACCAAGGACGTTCCTGGCACATCCGGGAGCGGCGGTTTAGGGGTAAAACAGTATAGTATAGTGTTGGTGCTTAGTGACAGGGTAGCAAGAAAGCCTGTGAAAAAGCCGAAGAGCAGCGAGATCGATGACTGTTAGTTAACAACAGTCCGCTGCTCATCGCTCCGTACTTGGTGTGTGGCTTTTTGACAGCTTTTTTGATAATTTTGGAGAACGTATTCAGGTCCGCGGCGGCAATGTTAGTCAAAATTAGGCGAGCGTATTGGGGCCATCGAATGCAAGAAAGTCGACGGCTTGATACATAGGGGCCTGTTTCTGGCGATCCATTCACTACCCCCTCCCTGTTGTTGTTAAAGTATGCGTCCCCCGATCCATTCACCACCCTCTCCCTATTGTTGTTAAAGACTGTACCCGGCGATCCATTCACCACCCCCTCCCTTTTGTTGTTAAAGACTGTGTCCCACGATCCATTCACCACCCCCTCCCTGTTGTTGTTAAAGACTGTGCACGGTGATCCATTCACCACCCCCTCCCTGTTGTTGTTAAAGACTGTGCACGGTGATCCATTCACCACCCCCTCCCTGTTGTTGTTAAAGACTGTGCACGGTGATCCATTCACCACCCCCTCCCTGTTGTTGTTAAAGACTGTGCACGGTGATCCATTCACCACCCCCCCCCTGTTGTTGTTAAAGACTGTGCATGGTGATCCATTCACCACCCCCTCCCTTTTGTTGTTAAAGACTGTGTCCCCTGATCCATTCACCACCCCCTTCCTTTTGTTGATAAAGACTGCACGCCGATCCATTCACCACCGCCTCCCTGTTGTTGTTAAAGACTGTGCCCGGCGATCCATTCACCACCGCCTCCCTGTTGTTGTTAAAGACTGTGTCCCACGATCCATTCACCACCCTCTCCCTGTTGTTGTTAAAGACTGTGTCCCACGATCCATTCACCACCCTCTCCCTGTTGTTGTTAAAGACTGTGCCCGGCGATCCATTCACCACCCCCTCCCTGTTGTTGTTAAAGACTGTGCCCGGCGATCTATTCACCACCACCTCCCTGTTGTTGTTAAAGACTGTGCCTGGCGATCCATTCACCACTTCCTCCCTGTTGTTTTTAAAGACTGTGCCCGGCTATACATTCACCACCCCCTCCCTGTTGTTGTTAAAGGTTGTGTCCCCTGATCCATTCACCACCCTTTCCCTGTGGTTGTTAAAGACTATGCCCGGCGATTCATTCACCACCTCCTCCTTGTTGGAGCGGAGCAGGTCGCTCAGTGTGTGGCCTCCCTCCTAGCTGTTCACTGCCACTCTCCCCAGAATACAGAATTATGCTGGGATTAGAGATTATGCTTCATATTTTGTACTTAAAAATAAAAATGTCTTGCTTTTTTTGCACATCCAGTGTACTTAAATTACAATTTGCCCTGTGCATATTTAATACTATTTATTACTGTGTAATTTACATACAAAGTTTAACTTTTTTATAAAATACAAAATATTAACAATTTTGTTATGCTTTTTGATGCAGATTAACCATACAGTTTTTCCCTGCTTATTTTTGTGTGAATGGTTCAAATATTCATTTTGTTTGATTTTTAAAATATGAATTTTATTGCTCACTTTTCATACAAAACTGACACCATGTTTTCAGGGTAAAAAGTTGTTTTATATCTTTCCACCAGGGCCAGCTTTAGGTCATCGGGCCCACAGAGAGAGACAAAGGGCCCTATGATCTAGCACTCTCTGGGCTGGGGAGATTATTAAAGAATGCTCGCCAGTACTTCTATGTCCCTTGGTGAATGATCTAAAGCTACGGGGCCAGATTACAAGTCGTGCGGTAAATCTAAATTTACCGTTAGCGAAAACACACCGCTAATGATATGGTATTTGCGATTCTCGGGATCCGCTGGTATTACAAGTTTAAAAAAATATATTTTTTGCTAGCGGTACCTCGAGAAACGCAAACATTGCTAGATGAGTTTTGGCATGTGCATGCATGTGTTCCCCAATAGAAATAAATGTAGAAAAACAAAGTGAAAAAACCCTAACTCCCTACTTGCGAAACCAAAAAAAGGCAAAATAAACACCCTACCATAAGCCCCTAGCCTAATAAACCCTAAACTGCCATCCCATCACATCACAAAGTACCTAAATAAACTATTAACCCCTAAACCGCTATCCCCATATCACAAAATACCTAAATAAACTATTTACCCCTAAACCGCCACCCCCCACATCATAAAGTACTTAAATAAACTATTTACCCCTAAACCGTCACCCCCCACATCGTAAAGTACCTAAATAAACTATTAACCCCTAAACCGCCACACCCCACATCACAAATTACCTAAATCAACTATTAACCCCTAAACCGCCACTCCCCACATCGCAAACCACATAAATAAACTGTTAACCCCTAAACCGCTATCCCCATATTGCAAACCACATAAATAAACTATTTACCCCTAAACCACCCCCCCCACATTGCAAGTTATATAAATAACTATTAACCCCTAAACTGCCATCCACCAACATTGCAAACTACATATATAAACTATTAACCCCTAAACCTCCACCACCCCCACATCGAAAAGTACATAAACTATTAACCCCTAAACAACAATACCCCCACATTGCAAAGTAATTAAAATCTAAACCCCCTAAACCTAACCCCAATTAGTAAACCCATAAATTAATTGAAAAATATTCTTACTACCTTAAAATAAATAAAAAACTTACCTGTAAAATGCAATTAAAACCTAAGCTTACCCTAACAAAAAAAATGTACATTAGTTAAAAATAAAAATCCTACATTACAAAAAATAAAAAACTTACATTACAAAAAAAATAACAGAAGCTACCCTTACAAAAAAACAAACGAAATTACCAAAAATAACAAACGAAATTACCAAAAAAAAACAATTGGATTTAAAAGTTAACAGCTCTTTTGCATAAAAAAAAACAATTCTTCAAATTCAAATCAGCCAATAGGATGAAAGGAAAGCTTTTATCCTATTGGCTGATTTAAATTTGAAGAATCAAATCTGCCAAAAGGAATGCAAGGGTACCCCTATATAAAAGGGTTACCTTGCATTCAATCTTCAGTGTGCGGCTTTTTGGGGGGTATTAGAATAGGAATATTTTTTTAATTTTTTTTGGTAATTTTATTTGATATTTGAAGTAATTGTAGGTTTCTTTTTGTGTAAATGTTATTTTTTTTATTTTTTGTAATGTTATGGATTTTTATTGGGGGGTTGGCGGACTAAGGGTTAAATTTTTTATTTAGTACTTAAATGTGGGGGGGTGGCAGTTTATGGGTTAATAGTGTAGTTTATGGGTGTAAGTGTACTTTGTAATGTATTCTTGTTGTGTTTTGTGAAACTTTTTAGTTTCTGAAAACACTTTACCAGAGCTCTTAGATCGCAGAATGGATTAATGTGGAAAGGACTATTGCGGTAGCGCAATGCCTGTTCTACTGTCTTGTAATATCAGTGGAAGAAAAATAATTCATGAAATCGCTGTTGCGCTAGCGCAAATTTAATTTTGCATCACTTGTAATCTTGCCTTAAGAGTATTAACAATTTAACAAAATATGCCATATCATATTTAAGGGCATCAATGGGCAGGGGGCAGAAGGGAACACATTTTCAAAAGAAGCTTTATATTTTATTGGGAGATTGTACTTATTTAAAAATGGCAACTTTCCTATTTGTCCCATAATCATGCTGGTAATAGACAGTAAAATAATTTATCTCAGCCCCATGCAATTTAATTGTGACCCCTCATTAAAATGAAGAGCATATCCTCTGTTCTTAAGTCTCATTAGCACCTTTTTTCTGTGAAAATTAAAATGTTCTAATCTGTAAGGTATGAGGTGTAGAGAAATAAATTATTTATGTCACTAAATTTGTGCCGCTATCTCATCCAAAAAACAAGTTCATACAGGCATGAGATCAGTTATTTAAAGGAACATAAAACTGAAAAAAAAAAAGTAATATGTTAGAGCATTTTGTTATTGCACTATTGCTTGCATATACTGTAACTGTGTTTAGCCCCTGGAAATTGATTAAACACATAGTTAAAGTCAGTTCCAGAACAGCAATGCATTACAGGGAGCTAGCTGAACACATCTTGTGAGACAATGACAAGAGATACATTTGTGTAGAAACTAGTGGAGGCTTGTCTATCTGAGAAGTGTGGGCTCTGCCCCAACATTTAACTTGTGGGGCACTCTCTTATTTTTATCATAATCTTTTTCATGCCCATACAGTTTATTATTACTTTTAGACAAATAAATACTTATATAAGACAACACGTGTAGCATTAACCTATTGTAATCAGAATTCATCCTCAACACGATTAACCATATGAATTCCATTAGTATTTGGCCACTGCAGACGGACTATACAATAGCAATGAATAGATCTTTAATGAATCAATACTGTCTCCTATGCTATTTCCTTCTTCTTGCCAATACGCAACATAAAATGTTTTCAAATATTCTTATAATACTTGCAATGATGTTCAGAAGACAATTTTGGGTTTTTATCAAGTGCCTTGACGTGTTCAATTTTATAAAAGCAAAACTGATGCTGAAAAGTATCTTAAAAATGGATTGTGATCTGAGAATTTTCGGCCCCCTATTATTATTATCAGTTATTTGTAGAGCGACAACAGATTCTGTAGTGCTATGATATGCAGGTAACAATTATAGGAAACAAGTAGGTAGATGGCCTGACAAAAGTTGTACTGTTGTATATTAAAAAAAGCTGTTCTTGGGGAGAAATGCAGGTGTGAGAAATAGCCAGAAATGGTCTATTGTAATCAAAGCATAAAAAATATCGGAACAAAAGCCAAAAAGGCTTCAACCAGTAGATTCTAATCAACACTTAAATACCTAAAATTGTAGCCCAAAGCCTCTGACCACATCTGCCTTTTGTATAACTTTTTCTTTTACTTTACCATCAGTCAAGTAGTACTGATTATCAGTAATCAAGTGTAGATCATTCTTCACATATCTAACAGAAACCTCATATAAATAATAATAATAAAATAAACTCTGGTAGACCGACATAAGCAGCACTTGATACTGATGCAAGAATGTTTTTGTGTTTTTCACCATAGGGAATGACTGTGACTCACATGTCTAATGACACATTTATTAAAGCCAATCTCCCATCATTCCATTGTCCCTATGACCCTGTTCTTCATTTTCTATGGTGTCTCCCTAACCTCTCTGATCTCTCTCACTTCTAGTCTCTTTCACACCAATCACTCATCTCTTATCTCTCTTTACTCTTATGTCATTGTACCAGTGGTCCCTTTTATCTGGGCACCCCCACAGGAATGTCACGGCATTTGCGGGTGTCTGCACGGTTGCGCGCACAGGGATGCGCATCAGAGTGTGCACATGCACGGTTAACATGCATGACACATTCCTGGCTTCTGATAGGCAGGGGGAGTGTTCTGTGGTTACACCCTTATCTCCCATAGGTGCTCAGGTAACTGCTGCACCTGTGATACCTGAGCAACAGGGGCTTTCCTGGCCCTTGCAGGGTTTAAAGCCTGGACAACTCTCTTACTCATTGCCGAGTTATTCTGCTGGCTTATTCACAGAGACTAAACACTTATCCTACTTCCTCAACCTTGTATTCTGGATTTCTGGCATTTGACCTATGGCTTTTCTTTTGACATTGCTTCTTTGCTGCCTGCCCTGACCATGGATATTCTGGACTTTAAATTCTGCTTCAAACCTTGCCTGTTGTGACGCCTTGTACTTTGTTTTTTTATTGTTCTCTGCCACTGGGTTTCATTCCTGCTACTGGGAAGTTCCTCTTACTGCTACATAATTACTCAGCCTACCATGGAACCCACGAGAACACATGACCTGAGGGCTGCGCTTACCTATCAGCTGACCGCTATGACACAAGCCATTCAGCAGTTACAAGCAAGCCCTGAAAGCCTGTTGCAGAGAGAAAGAGACTGGGTTCAGCAGCTTTACCCCCCCCCCCCCTCCTCCTCAACCATCGCTCCTGTATGAGGCTTTTGTACCTGATCCCGAGAATTTCACAGGCAAGCGCTTTGACTACCATAGCTTTGTTACCTCTTGTGAACTACCGTTTTCACTTAAACCCCTCACCTACTTATGGACTTTGTCAAAGTGGGCACTGCCATCTCCCTGCTGTCTGGTCATCCACAGACATGGGCTCATAAATTGCTGCATACTAAAAGTCCTATCCTGGAGACCTAGAAGTCCTTCATAACAGCAATGAACACCCTCTATGATGATCCATTACATTCTGCCACAGCATGGAACACCCTCCTGTCCCGGAGAAAAAGACCAGTAGAGGAATACATAATAGAGTTCAGTGAAGTAAATCCTGATACTGCCCTTAACGACGTAGCCCTTATAGACCAGTACTGCCTTGGATTTAATGATCATCTGAAGGATGAGCTAGCACGGATTGCAGTTCCTGCCACCCTAGATGGTTTGATCCTCTCTGTCACACAATTGTATTCTTACCACGATACTGTCTAAAAGTTCTGACTCCTTCCTCCTGCTACCATTACATCCCCTTCGGTTGGGACTGAAGAGCAATGTGAACCAAAGCAGATCAGCTTGGTTCGTGGGCCACTGACAGCTATGGAAAGAGTCAGAAGACATACACTGATCCTCTGCCTCTACTGCACCAAGCCTGGCCATGTTCTGAAAGACTGTCCTGCAAGACCTCAGACGGGTATGTCAGCACTTCAAACCCTCTTTCTCAACCTTCCTATATATAATACCTCCTCTCACCTTACCATTCTTGTCATCTTACAGCTGGGAGATAATCCATCGAGCTGACTGCCATCATGGATTATGGAGCCAGTAGCTGTTTCCTAGATGCTACTCTTGCCTCTCAGCTTTCTGTGCCTACTCGTACCAAAACATACCATTCTCTATTACATATGGTAGATGGCAGCACACTGAAGACCAGTCCTGTCACCTTGTGGTCACATCCCTTGTTACTCTGTATTTAGAAGGAACACCAAGAACACATCATATGGGACATTGTTCCTTCTCCTTTGTTCCCAGTTATCTTGGGAATCACCTGGCTAAACAAACATAACCCATCTGTGGACTGGGTAACTGGCAGACCGACTTTCTCTGTGCCTTCTTGTGTCACCTTCAGTCTACATCCTTCTTCTGCAACCCCTGATCCTATTGCTACTACAGTAGGATCTATCTTTCCCTCAAAGTATAAGGCCTACATGGACGTCTTTGAGAAAAAAGGGACTGATATCCTACCATCTCATAGGCCATATGACTGTCCTATTGACCTGTTGCATGGAGAACCCTTGCCCTATGGGTGTCTCTATTCCCTGTCAGAGCCAGAATCCAAGATACTGAAGGAATACATAGAGGAGAGCCTAGCTAAATGGTTTATTCGTCCCTTTACATCACCTGCTGTTGCCAGCATATTCTTTGTTGTGGAAGAAAGATGGTGGTCTCAGACCCTGCATGGATTACAGGGTTCTCAATGCCATTACAAAGAAGAACCGCTATCCATTACCTCTAATTCCTGAATTGCTCAACAGAATAAGGGATGCATGGATCTTCAATAAGATTGACCTCAGGGGGGCCTACAACCTCGCCAGAGTGAATGACGGGCATGAATGGAAGACTGCCTTCCGTTCCCATTATGACCACTTCGAACACAATGTCATGCCCTTCGGGCTCTGTAATGCCCCATCAATCTTCCAATACTTCATCAGTGATATCTTCAGGGATCTCTTAGATACCTTTATTGTGGTGTATCTGGATGACATCTTCATCTTCTCCCCTTCCTTGGCCATACAAGAGACATGTGAAGACCGTATTGGCAGGCCTGAGACATCACCACCTATACGGAAAACTGGAGAAATGCCCTTCAAATTAGAGACCATTGAGTTCCTGGGGTACATTCTGTTACCAAGGTGCATACAGGTGTACCCGAAGAAAATACAAGCCATCTTGACTGGCCTGTGCCCAAGACCAATTGTATGGTGCAAAAGTTCATGGGCTTAGCTAACTTCTACAGATTGTTCATCCAAGGGTTCTCCTCCATATACAACCCTATCACAGCCCTGACCAAAATGGGCTCCACTTTCACCTGGACTTTTGCTGTGCAACATGCCTTTGATCACCTGAAAGAACTATTCATGAAAGCCCCTATCCTCATACAACCAGACGTGGCAAGTATCTTTTAACTGGAGAAAGATGCCTCTGAATCAGCGATTGAAGCTGTTCTGTCACAGAAAACAGGAGAGACCTGCGTCATCCAGTAGCCTACTATTCACGTAAGCTGACTAGTGCCGAACACACTATGAAGAAGGCGAGAGGGTATTACTGGCCATCAAAACAGCACTAGAGGAGTGGAGAAGCTGGCTCAAAGGCACTATGTATCCTGTGGTAGTATATACTGACCATAGAAACCTGGAATACCTGAAATCAGCAAAGAGTCTCTTCTTCTCCCGCTTCATCCAACAGATAACGTTCTGTCCAGGCTCCAAGACTATTTAATAATGTGCGAGTGGACATGATCCGATATTGTGGATCATGTCTGCCGCACATCGATAAATGCCGACAGCATACTCTCTCGGCATTTATCATTGCACCAGCAGTTCTGGTGACCCTCCTCCAGACCAGCGGGGCTGTTACAACCTTTACCTGTGCCAACACATCCATGGAGTGACATCTCCTTGGATTTTATAGTAGACCTGCCTCCATCCCAACAGCACAACACCATTATGGTGGTTGTAGACAGATGCATTAAAATGGCACACTTTATACCAGTTGCTGGTCTCCCTACAGCATGTCAAACCTCCAAGCTATTTATCCAACAAATATCCTGGCTTCATGGTGTACCCACATCTATTGTATCTGACGATGGCATGCAGTTCACCTCCCGGTTCTTGACCCAGTTCTGCCAGATCCTCTGTATCTCCCAATGCCTGTCCACTGCCTACTACCCTCAGTCAAATGGGCAAACAGAAATGACTAATAAAACCCTTGAGCAGTACCTCCACTGCTTTTCTACTCATTTGCAAAACATCTGGAAAAAGCAGCTATCTCATGCAGAGTTTGCAAACAATAACCAAAAACATGATTTTAGTGGAATGACCCCTTTTTACACTACAGCTACCATCCTAATACCCTACCTGATATCCCTGTTCCTAAAGTCTCCATACTTCTATGCAACCTCCGCTCTCTGCTCCACACCTTGACACAACAATTGATCACTTCCCAGGCACGACCAAAATGACAAGCAGACAGGCAAATTAAGTTGCCTCCACTTTATCATGTAGTGGGGCAAGGTGTGGCTCTCTACCCAACATCTCCACTTGGCTTGTCCTTCCAAGAAACTTGGACCATGATTCTTAGGTCCTTTCTCCGTGACAAAGCTAGTGAACCCCATGGCAGTTCAGTTGAGTGTACCTCCCATGCTTAACATCCACCCGGTGTTCCATGTGTCTCTCCTGAAACCATACCATAACAACCCATTTCCTGCAAGGACTGCTACTCCTCCTCCATCTATCCTAGTAGATGGTATTGATGAGTATGAGGTAAAAGAGATTGTGGACTCCAGGTGATGCCACGGCAGGATGGAGTATCTTGTCCACTGGAAGGGTTATGGTCCTGGGGAACGATCCTGGGAGCCTGTGGGTAATCTCCATGCCAATGCGAATGTACGGACCTTCCATCAGAGGCACCCTGACAGGCCTTTCCTGGTACATGTCCAGAGGCCACTCCTTGGTGGGGGACTTTGTTGTGGCACCAGGGGTACCCTCTCACCTGGGCAATGACCGGGGGCTCAGCGGGTGTGGTTGTCTCACCCCCCCCATGACTGTGATGGTGCTTTTGTGCATGACTCATTCTTGACTCTTGACAGGCAGGGGGAGTTTTCTGTGGTTACACCCTTGTCTCCCATAGGAGCTTAGGTAACTGTTGCACCTGCGTTACCTGAGCAATGGAGGCATTCCTGGCCTTTGCAGGGTTTAAAGCCCGGACAGCCCTCTCACTCATTGCTGAGTTATTCTGCTGGCTGGTTCACAGAGACTCTTATCCTGTTACCTCAACCTTGTATTCTGGATTTCTCTGGCTTTTGATCTTTGGTTTGTTTTTGATGTTGCTTCTTTGCTGTCTGCCCTGACCACAGATATTCCTGACTTTGATTTCTGCTTCAACCCTTGCTTGTTGTGATGCCTTGGACTTAGTTTGTTTATTGTTCTCTGCCACTGGGTTTCGTTCCTGCTACTGGGAAGTTCCTCTTCCTGCTACATCTTATATCTCTTTTTTATAATTATGTTTATTTCCAATACTAATTTCTTACCTTCTATATTTGCTACATCATCTCTCCCTCTTCAGATGACAAAACAAAACTACAGCACAAGATGAATGAGAATCACTGATCTTTAGTGACTTATGGCAGCTCATCTTATATGTGTAGTGCATCCGACTCTCTGGGCAGACTGTGCTGTTCTTAAAGGGACATAAAAGTGCAAAAAGAAAATGGTGTAATGCATTAGAAGAAGCACTATTGTGAAAAGCGCATCAGGGGTTAAGCTGAGAGCTCTGTCTTTTTCTTTTAACCGCATACCTTAGCCATAATTTGTTAAACATATAAGGACTATTTATGCATTCGGTTGGATAGGGAGATGGGGTAAAACTGGGCAAATGTCCTGAAAGTGTAATTCGTTTAGTAGAACAAATAGTTCTGTAGACATTTGTTTTGTACAATTGAATGTTGATAAGAATGAAAATCCATTAAAATTTGATAATTTTTTTATTTTATAATATATTTTTATTGAGGCAAATAGAAACATAAACATTGCAAGCAAAATTGCCAGAGCTTAAAGATTACAGACCTTAAGATAAAGTTCACATTGATAGAATAATGTACAGTCTTAGATACATATAATTTCAAAAATTAAGTAGGCAAAAAATAGCAATAACCTCATTTTTTCACATTTATAAACCTCCTCTGTAAGTAATAGGTCACTCTTGGACCATAATAAAATAATAACAATCAATGGAGGTGAGTTGATCCATGGCCACTCTTGGGCTGGCATTATTAATATATATATGAAAATAACAAAAAAAAAAAGGCCACTCTTGGACCCTAGGTGCATTGTATAATAATAAGCATCCACATCTTATAAGTAATATCGTACGAGACTACCCTAAAAAATGCATATAAACTTTAGACAAGCAAACATTGAAAGCTATAAGTAAAACAATTAGTGAGAACACTTTATTTTCCCCCAACTAAACATTGCTGGCCATTATAAGCAACATTACCATCTTATTAGCACTAGGAACAACTATTAAGCTATAATTCAACAACGCTAATCAGGTTTGGCATACTAAGTATATTATGTTATAAGACGGAAAACAGGCCTCATTCTTAGCTTACTACCTCTGGGCTTAAAACACAGTCCACTATATATAGGCTCCAGCCCAAAGTTTTTGTACTGGGTATTACATATTATTGTAGAGTATAGTAGAGACAATGTTCCCCTACAACACACTGCACTGGTATTAGTATTAGTGAATTTAACAGTTACAGTAAGCCTGCATCCCCTCCCATTGAATCTCAATTTACTTCCCTTACAAGTAGAAATTCTAACAGTAATTAGGACTATTTATGGGTGCCCTGTGTCTAGCATATATCCTAGAGGGAATGTAAAACTAATTAACACTCTAGACTTAAGAGTGAGTCTCAACATTAAGCTCCATAACACTCTAGCATGTGTAACAGCAAATTAGGGGGAATACAGACATATCTCTATGTTATATGACTTACTGAAAACCTTGGAAAAAGGGGGTTAACAACTCTACAGGTGAAATGGCATGTATATGCAGGAGCTATTAAATTATATACAGAGAATAACAGTATAATAAATGTTCAAAAGTGTTATCTAGACTAGAACATATGACTGTGCGGCCTAGTATGGGCCACTACCCCTACGTCCTCAGGGGGTCTTCTTCAAGCTTACAGAGCTGTAAATATATAGCAGCCATTCCCATTAATGCTAGGGATCAATAGACAGGGGGTAAAAATTCAGGCAGGTGCCTTCACTTGAGGATACAAATGTGTAATCATGCGTCTAAGTACATACATAGATAGTATATAACACTGACCACCATTGATTAGGCATAAATCGCCATCATTAGGGTAGGGCAGTTTACCACAGGAATGGGAAGTCTAGTATGCATTTTATGTCCAGGCCTGCTGCATAAGGTTCAGCCAATCCCTGACTTTCCTTGTTCCCATGCAGCAATCAGCAGGTTAAGAAAAAATGATTGCCGTTTGCTTGTTCCCCAGCAAGTGTCCTGTTCCCCGTCCTCCGTGAGGTATGTACTGACCTGTCGATGCAAAGGCAAGTTACTCTGGTAACTGTTCCAAGGTAGTGTATTGCCGAGAAGCGCAATATGAGGGGCATAAAATGTAACGTCACATTCTGTCAGTTCCACTCTTTTGCACTTGCTATCAGCACAATCCATATCGGCAGCAAGTAAGTCCAGCCACAGAGAGGGAGCCTGACTTAGAGCTAGAGCTCCGGATCGATGTGCCCTAGTTTGGGGTAGCTTGGCCTGAATTACCCGAGCGGGAACCTGGGAGACAGTCCCCCCTCCAGCATCCATACTCACAGCAATTTTCGGTCTGAGGTTTTCACAGACACTTGACTCCCTATTACCACCTAGAGTCTCCCGGTCTGAAGCTGAGGTAGGTACAGATCCTTCTGTGGAAAGTGTTGAATCTGTCAGGCTGCACAAGTGGGGTGACGTTATGCTGTCCGGCCTTGTCCTGGCGGCTTGTTGGACCCGGGTGTATTCCCTTGTTGGCGGCCCAAAAAATCCATGTAGATTGAGGAGTTTACCAAGCTCTTCCTCTAGACTTTGAAAATGGCTGTGTATCAGCTGGGTCACTGTGTATTCCCACTTGTCCAGCGCCTCCATGTTCAAAATGTGCGCAGTGGTAACTTGTTGGCAGAACGGTTACCGTTTCCTTCAAGGGTAGAAATTAAGCACTCATGTTACAAGAAGCGGATACCTTTTGGATGGTTAAATAAGGAAGGGGCAACTTCTTTGAGTTGCCAGTAACCCGGAATCCGTAGAAACCCGGGGGGGGTAAAATATGCGGCAGCCTTGACTACAAAGTTAGACAGAGTCACCAGAGAGGCCTGTTTGCCATGTGGTCGGTCACAATGCGGTCTAGCTGAGGAGCATAGGAAGATCCGTCTATGTAATATTATCTCACCAACTCCTCCAGGGTATCGTAGTGCACTTTAGCAAAGATGTCCAGCACAATATTTGTGTTTTTTTGTATAAAAATATATAGTTAAACCCAAGTGAGAATCAGGAGCTCTTCACATATACGTCCTTCCGCAACAGCTGTAGGCTCCGCCCCCCAACATTTGATAATTTAATTTTATTTCTGGTTTTCAAATGTTACTTTCATTTTCTAATGTTCATAATTAGATCAAATATACACATTTGAAATTTCAAATGTAATATTAGATTTAACAAATACTATTCAGAAGTTCAATAGTTCATGTGGTAGGGAATGTATTAAATTGATACATAACAGATACAAATATATCAATTTGAAAAAATTCAAATAGAATATTACATTTAAAGAAAGAATTAGAAATACTATTATATTAAACAAATGTTAGAATGTTTTACAAACATTCAAAACGAATGAACGAATGTGTTAAAATTCATTTCATTTTTCTCTACTTAAGACCTTCACTTGCAGAAAGTCTTGCACTGTAATGTTAATACTTAAAGTGAAAGTAAAGTTTAATGAATAAGTGCCCTGTTTTTAAAAAATACTCTTAAAATCAGGGCACTTTCATTCATTAAACTTTACATTGAAGCGTCTTTTTTAAAAATACTTACTTTTTCTTTATAAAAACAGACCGGCGATCCTCCACTCACAGCTACTGCTGTACTTAGCATATCGATGACGAGTCTGGTTTCCTCCAATCATTGCGTGGCCTCACAAGCTGGATGCCAATGAGGGTAGGCAACGATTGGAGGAAGCTGGATTCATTATTGCTGTGCTAACTACAGCAGAAGCTGCAGGCGGAGGATTGCCGGTCTGTATTCATAAAGAAAATGTAAGTATTTTAAAAAAGATTCTTCAATTTAATGAATGAAAGTGCCAGTTTTTAAGAGTATTTTTTAAAACCGGGAACTTATTCATTAAACTTTATATTCACTTTAATATAGCTCCCAGATTGTAGTAGCATAGCTTATTGTCATTAAGCAAGCTGCTGCAGTATAAAATAGTTTTATTTGTAACTCTCATATCTGAATGGTTATGATATTAATATTATGGCTAGCTATATAGCTAAGGTTTAAGTGCTTTTAATGTGTGACTGTTTCTTTACTTAATAAATATGATGTTTGTGTGATGATATTTAAGTTTAATTAGACTCATACTGCATCAAAGGCAGTAACTACTTGATAGAATACAGGGTCTGGTATTAGGTTATAGGTCTATTTACAATTATATGGTATTTTATTTTTATGTTAGTTCCCTTGCAGATTGTTCTAATGTCTACCCCAATCTCTTTTGTACCTAACTCTCAGTAGTTCATTGCTGCTCCTGAGCCTAATAGGTTTGCTCTTCAACAAAGGATCACAATAAATATAATAAATGCAGTAAATTGAACTTGTGAAGGTTTAATTCTGACTTTTATATCCCTTTAAATTAGAAAATGTTCCCATTATATTATTGCTTGTCTAAACCTATCGCCAGCTGTGTTCATCTCAGGCTCCTCTAGAGCTGACTTTAGCTATGTGTTTTCAGTATGTAAGCAATGTGCAATAAGTAAATATTCTCATTATTCTCCTTTGCTTGCCATACAACCTAAGCTAACATAGGGGTTGATTATAATCCTTTAGAAAAGTTTATTCAATTATTTTTCTACATAATTCACTATTAAAGGGCTATAATACCCAAATGTTTCAACACTTGAAAGTGATGCAGCATAGCTGTAAAAAGCCGACTAGAAAATATCACCTGAACATCTCTATGGAAAAAATAAAGATATTTTACCTCAAAATATTCTCAGTAGCCACATCCCATTGTAAAGGACTTCAAGCAACAAATCAGTATGTCTGTCCCGGGACAGCGGAAGGAGCGAGCTTACGAGCTTACTCTCATCTTATTTCCCTTAAGGAAGTTTACAATGAAATCTCATGAGAGTTAAAGGGACACTCAAGTTAAAATTAAACTTTCATTATTCAGATAGAGCATGCAAATTTAAACAACTTTCAAATTTACTTCCATTAAAAAAAAGTGCACAGTCTTTTTATATTTAAACTTTTTAAGTTACCAACTCCTACTGAGCATGTGCAAGAATTCACAGAATAAGCATATATGCATTTGTGATTGTCTGATGGCTGTCACATGGTACGTGTATGCATTTGTGATTGACTGATGGCTGTCACATGGTACAGGGGGAGTGGAAATAGACATAACTTTTAAAATTGTCAGAAAAAAATCTACTTTTCATTTGAAGTTCAGACTAAGTGCTATTGCATTGTATTGTTAGCTTGCATTTGTTGATTATGCAAATCTACTGTGTTGACTGGTCCTTTAAGTGAAATCTCATGAAATCACAGTAAAAGAGTTCATGACCTCAGCACTGCTGATGCTGATTGGCTGCTGTTCATTTCTTCATTTATTTATTTTTTCCCTGCAGCTGGGAGCAGCTGAGTATAACTTTTTACACAGCACTTACTCTGCTGAGCTGAGGAGATTGTGAGGTAAAATATCTTCCTTTTTTACATAGAGATGCTCAGGTGATATTTTCCTGTCAGCTTTTTACAGTTATACTGCATCAGTTTCAAGTGATTTAGCATATGAGTATTATGTCCCATTTATATTAGTGATTTAGCATATGAGTATTATGTCCCATTTATATTAGTGATTTAGCATATGAGTATGATGTCCCATTTATATTAGTGATTTAGCATATGAGTATGATGTCCCATTTATATTAGTGATTTAGCATATGAGTATGATGTCCCATTTATATTAGTGATTTAGCATATGAGTATGATGTCCCATTTATATTAGTGATTTAGCATATGAGTATGATGTCCCATTTATATTAGTGATTTAGCATATGAGTATTATGTCCCATTTATATTAGTGATTTAGCATATGAGTATTATGTCCCATTTATATGAGTGATTTAGCATATGAGTATTATGTCCCATTTATATTAGTGATTTAGCATATGAGTATGATGTCCCATTTATATTAGTGATTTAGCATATGAGTATTATGTCCCATTTATATGAGTGATTTAGCATATGAGTATTATGTCCCATTTATATTAGTGATTTAGCATATGAGTATGATGTCCCATTTATATTAGTGATTTAGCATATGAGTATGATGTCCCATTTATATTAGTGATTTAGCATATGAGTATGATGTCCCATTTATATTAGTGATTTAGCATATGAGTAGTATGTCCCATTTATATTAGTGATTTAGCATATGAGTATGATGTCCCATTTATATTAGTGATTTAGCATATGAGTAGTATGTCCCATTTATATTAGTGATTTAGCATATGAGTATTATGTCCCATTTATATTAGTGATTTAGCATATGAGTATTATGTCCCTTTTATATTAGTGATTTAGCATATGAGTATTATGTCCCATTTATATTAGTGATTTAGCATATGAGTATTATGTCCCTTTTATATTAGTGATTTAGCATATGAGTATTATGTCCCTTTAAAATCTAAGGGGATTTTTGTAGATAAACCATTTGAAAAAGCTTTTCTAAAGGATTGGGATCGACCCCTAATAATAAAAGTTATAATTTATTTTGTTGTTACAAATACTTGTACTAACATCTTGCAGGAATTTGTTTTGTTTATAAGCATAATTTATAATTAAAATCACTAATAATTTTATGTTTTTTCTTAAGCAAAACCGCAGTTCATGGAGTCCATAAAATACAATACTGATTCTTCTCAAGTTATATTCTCCCTGAACCTGCGAAGGTTTCACCCTAAGGAAATTGAGATCCTCTGGAAGCACGGTGATAAATTACAATATCAGGAAAAAGACAAAATCACAATAACACAGAATTCTGATCAGACATTTGATGCTGTAAGCGAGTGCTGCTGTCCTAAACAAATCTTAGATGATCCAACATATAAAATCAATGTGACTTGGAATCATGTGACCCTGGACAATCCTGAAACGAAAATACTGAAAATAAAAGGTAAGGAAATATAAATGGTACTGAGTTTGTGATAATACAATTAATAACACAACTGATTCTAATAGATCATTTATAAACCTACAAATTGTTATATGATCCAAGTTCCCCTGTATATAATGTGTATATGTCTGATATATAAATATATATGATGTGTATATGCCTGGCATATAAATATATATATAGTGTATATTTTCTTGTTTTTACAGTATATAATACATAATCTAGAAGTTGATTATTACAGCAATTACTGGAATTTACAAAATTTATAAGCAGTGCTGGGTCTAGCGCTTGTCAGAATAACCCTATTTAGCACAGCTTGTGCTTTACTGAGCTCTTTGAGTGACAGCTTCTACCTAGTGCCGCTCAGTCCACCCTCAGACCATGTGACCAGAAAAAGGAGCAACTTAACTCTCAGAGCAGCAGGGGGGTGACAGGCAGGTGTGAAACAGGTATAGCTGGTCACAGATTAAAAAGGGGGGGGGGCAGAAAGAGGACAATAACACAGCAATAAATCAATAGCAATTTTATAAGCAATCTACGTTATATAAGGTATAGAACATGGATTCTCATTTCTAGTACTCAGGGCACACTAACACACAAGATTTTTAGGATATCTGGAGGACATATTGGGCCCTGAGGACTGGAATTGAAAATCTTGATGTAGAATTATTACTGCTGAAATTACTATATAGGGGCCGATTTATCGATGCACGGGTGAGCTAAATATAAATAAACTAGAAGCTGTCCAAAGGAGGGCTACTAAAATGGTACATGGTGTAAAATATAAAACATACAAAGAAAGACTCCATGATCTAAATATGTAGAGCTTAGAGGAGAGAAGGGAAAGAGGTGACATGATAGAAACCTTCAAGTATATGAAGGGACTTAATAAAATAGAAGCTGAAAGCATTTTTCACAAAAAATAAATGCCAAAACAAAGGGTCACAATCTAAAGTTAGAGGGTAGCAGATTCAGTAGAAATTTGAGGAAGCATTTTTTTACAGAAAGGGTGGTGGATTCATGGAATAAACTTCCATTTGAGGTGGTAAACACAAAGACTGTAAAGGAATTTAAAAATGCCTGGGACATGCATAAGGCTATCCTAAGGAAAAAGTAACCTGTAATATGGGTAGACATGATGGGTCTTTTTGGTTCTTATCTACCGTCAAATTCTATGTTTCTATTTTCTAAATCCCTTACATAATAGGTAGCGCAGTAAAATTCATGTCAGATATCGCTCAAGTGCTTATGATGGTGCACAAAAATCCACTCAAGTAGTGAGTTCTTCGTGTAGTTCTGTGCTATACTATTTTAATAAAACATATGCATTAAACACTTCACACATACAAACACATAAACACACACATACACATAAATACTTCTTTTACCCTTCCAAGTCCTGCCCCTTGTCATATTGTCACGATCCGGTGTATATCCGTTCAGGAAACGGACCCTTGGGGCAGTGATAAGTAGTTGGGGACACCTACCCTTGACCCAGGAATCCTGGACGTGGATAGTTGAGATTTTAAGATTCATAATTGCAGGGAGTTATTGCAGGGTTCAAGAGCAGTAAACACATCTATGCAACATATTCAGGTTCCATACAAAACAGGTAGTATTGAGCTTCAGAGTACATGACTGCAGAGTTGACAAACACAGTGAAAGAGCTTGGAAGCTGATACATGTTGCAGGACACAGAGGGCTGGATTACAAGTGGTACAATGAGCTATGAATTTTTCAATATAGCTACTCATAGCTCATTGTATCAGTTGCCACTAGTGCACTATAATAATGCTTGTATGTATCTGTTTCCTTTGTAATCCAAGTGAATACATTTTTAAGAAAATATATATATTTTTATAATCTTGTTATATTCTTTTCTTTTTTAAGTATCACCAATCTATTAGTGATACTGCTCTTTCCTTGGCTGTTTTCTACTAGCTATTATACCCCAGCTGTTTCCATCAGCTACTAGCCTTCTATCACATACTTTAGCCCCCCCTGTTAGGCGCTCCCTCACACACATTTTGTTCTTAACATCTAGAACGATTGAGTTCGGTAATCGTTCCTCTTTGAAGTGAATTTGTATGGTTTACATTTGGCGCTGTCCTCTATTCACATATTTTTCATTCTAGATTACAAGTAGAGTTTGTATTACACGTTCCCAAAAAATGTATTTTGATCTAGCGTTAACCCAAATACCATGAAAAAACTAAATAGAATTTTCACGTGCATGTGCATGTATTCCCCCATAGAGATCAATGGAGAAAGAAAAGTGGAAAAAATAAACACCCGAGATTGCTCAAACTCTATTGCATTTTTTGCATTCCACACGAAAAAAGGATATGGCTAGCGCAAAACCGTTTGCACCTCACTTGTAATCTAGCTCCACTGAATGAGCAGAGCAATATAGACTTGTAACTGAGCTTTGTTGCAGAGTTCAGAATAAAATACAGTTGTAGCAGATGACTGAATGAGCACAGCAAATACAGACTTGTAACTCAGATTTGTTGCAGAGTTCAGAGTATACAAAATAGTTGTGTCCAGGATAACAAAGCAGAATACATCTGGGAACTTGCGGTTTGTAGAAAACAGGCATAGGTCATCAGACAAGAAAGTAAACTTGAAATCTCAAAGAAAGGCACGCTGGAACAGACACAGGCCCCTATGTATCAAGCCATCGACATTCTTGCATTCGACACCTAAGTTCGCCTAACATTGCCGCCGCGGACCTGAAAACGTTCTCCAAAATTATCAAAAAAGCTGTTAAAAAGCTGCGCAACAATTACGGGGCGATGAGCAGCGAACTGTTGATAACTAACAGTCATCGATCTCGCTGCTCTTCGGCTTTTTCACAGCTTTCTTGCTACCCTGTCAATAAGCACCCACACTATACCATACTGTTTACCCTCTAAACCGCCACTCCCGGACCCCGCCGCAACTCTAATAAATATATTACCCCCTATACCACCGCTCCCGGATCCCGCCGCAACTAAATAAAGTTATTAACCCCTAAACCGCCACTCCCAGAGCCCACCATCACCTACATTATACATATTAACCCCTGATCTGCCGCCCCCTATACCGCCGCCACCTACATA
Source organism: Bombina bombina (assembly GCF_027579735.1). Classification (NCBI taxonomy): domain Eukaryota; kingdom Metazoa; phylum Chordata; class Amphibia; order Anura; family Bombinatoridae; genus Bombina; species Bombina bombina. The sequence continues at coordinate 43,810,115 of NC_069509.1, forward strand.
AAGTTATTAACCCCTATCCTGCCGCTCCCGGACCCCACCACAACTAAACAAAGTGTTTAACCCCTAAACTGCCGCTCCCAGAGCCCACCACCACCTACATTATATTTATTAACCCCTAATCTGCCCCCCCTACACCGCTGCCATTATATTAAATTTATTAACCCCTAAATCTAAGTCTAACTCTAACCCTAACTTAAATATAATTTAAATAAATCTAAATAAAATTCCTATAATTAACTAAATTATTCCTATTTAAAACTAAATACTTACCTATAAAATAAACCCTAAGCTAGCTACAATATAACTAATAGTTACATTGTAGCTATCTCAGGCTTTATTTTTATTTTACAGGCAGCTTTGTATTTATTTTAACTAGGTAGAATAGTTATTAAGTAGTTATTAACTATTTACTAACTACCTAGTTAAAATAAATACAAATTTACCTGTAAAATAAATCCTAACCTAAGTTACAATTACACCTAACACTACACTATAATTAAATAAATTAAATAAATTAACTACAATTAACTACAATTAAATAAAATTAAATAAAATTAACTAAAGTACAAAAATAAACAAACACTAAATTACAGAAAATAAAAAAATAATTGCAAGAATTTTAAACTAAAAAACTAAAAACTTAAATCTAATCCCCCTAATAAAATAAAATAGTCGATTATAGTTCCTCGAAGACAGTTAGAGTATGCTAGATACCAGTGAGAACCCACTAGATCGAACAATCTTGTAGAGCACTGCTCAATCTAGTGGGTTCTTTCTGGTATCACTGGCAGTTGATAACATTGTGGGACTGTGCTTATCCTCTCTGGGATTATATATATCTATTGGCTGATCGGAAAAGCCAATAGAATGCGAGCTCAATCTGATTGGCTGATTGGATCAGCCAATCGGATTGAACTTGAATCTGATTAGCTGATTCAATCAGCCAATCAGATTTTTCCTACCTTAATTCCGATTGGCTGATAAAATCCTATCAGCCAATCGGAATTTGAGGGACGCCATCTTGGATGACGTCACTTAAAGGAACCTTCATTTGTCGGGAGTCGCCGGAAGAGGATGGATCCGCGTCGACTGCTTCAAGATGGTCCCGCTCAACGCCGGATGGATGAAGATAGAAGACGCCGCCTGGATGAACATGTCTACCGGTCCAGATGTCCTCTTCTTGCCGGATAGGATGAAGACTTCGGACCCTCTTCTGGACCTCTTCTTGCCGGATAGGATGAAGACTTTGGACCCTCTTCTGGACGGATCGGTGATACCCGGCGTGGTGAAGATAAGGTAGGGAGATCTTCAGGGGCTTAGTGTTAGGTTTTTTAAGGGGGGTTTGGGTTAGATTAGGGGTATGTGGCTGGTGGGTTGTAATGTTGGGGGGGTATTGTATGTTTTTTTTTAAATGCAAAAGAGCTGTTTACTTTGGAGCATGCCCCGTAAAAGGCCCTTTTAAGGGCTGGTAAAGTAAAAGAGCTGTTAACTTTTTATTTTAGAATAGGGTAGGGCATTTTTTTATTTTGTGGGCTTTGTTATTTTTTTAGGGGGCTTAGAGTAGGTGTAATTAGTTTAAAATTCTTGTAATCTTTTTTTATTTTTTGTAATTTAGTGTTTGTTTGTTTTTGTAATTTAGTTTAGTTGATTTAATTGTAGATAATTGTAGATAGTTTAGTTAATTAATTTATTGATAGAGTAGTGTTAGGTTTAATTGTAACTTAGGTTAGGATTTATTTTACAGGTAATTTGGTAATTATTTTAACTAGGTAGCTATTAAATAGTAAATAACTATTTAATAGCTATTGTACCTAGTTAAAATAAATACAAAGTTGCCTGTAAAATAAATATAAATCCTAAAATAGCTACAATATAATTATTCATTATATTGTAGCTATATTAGGGTTTATTTTACAGGTAAGTATTTAGCTTTAAATAGGATTAATTTATTTAATAAGATTTATTTTATTTCGTTAGATTTAAATTATATTTAACTTAGGGGGTGTTAGGTTAGGGTTAGACTTAGCTTTAGGGGTTAATAACTTTATTAGAGTAGCAGCGAGGTCCGGTCAGCAGATTAGGGGTTAATAAGTGTAGGTAGGTAGCAGTAACGTTGGGGGAGCAGATTATGGGTTAATAAATATAATATAGGGGTCGGCGATGTTAGGGGCAGCAGATTAGGGGTACATAGCTATAATCTAGGTTGCGGCGGTGTACGGAGCAGCAGATTAGGGGTTAATAATAAAATGCAGGGGTCAGCAATAGTGGGGGCGGCAGATTAGGGGTTAATAAGTGTAAGGTTAGGGGTGTTTAGACTCGGGGTACATGTTAGGGTGTTAGGTGCAGACTTAGGAATTGTTTCCCCATAGGAAACAATGGGGCTGCGTTAGGAGCTGAATGCTGCTTTTTTGCAGGTGTTAGGTTTTTTTTCAGCTCAAACTGCCCCATTGTTTCCTATGGGGATATCGTGCACGAGCACATTTTTGAAGCTGGCCGCGTCCGTAAGCAACGCTGGTATTTAGAGTTGAGTGGTGGTAAATTATGCTCTACGCTCCCTTTTTGGAGCCTAACGCAGCCCTTCAGAGAACTCTAAATATCACTTTATTTTTTGTTCTTCCTGTACTGGTCACTGTTACTTAAAATCATAGATCATTTCCTTTGTGTTCTTAGGAAAAAATCTGTTTGCAGTTTATTGAACTGGGATTCTATAATGACTGATTTTTTATTTATTTTTTACGTTTGGTAAAATTAAACAGAAAGTTTAACAGGCAAATACATTATAACATTTTTTCTGTTTATCTACAGATTTACATGACACACAGCTATAAAAAATATAATTGCATCAAAACCAGAATCACAGACCACCCTATTGTAAAGTTTCCAAACCTTTACCCACTAAACTGACTGTTGATTTTTTTAATAAAGGAGACAAAGTATTATGGTGTCTGCACTGTCTAATGGTTCTTGTAAAAAAATCTGTTCTTATTTGCTCTCTTGACCTGGGATTATATACATTTATATAATGTATTTTCTATTGATTTATTTTTACATCTTGTGATATTAAATAGGTAATGTTACAGGCAAATACATTACAATGTTTCTTCTCTGTATCTACAGATTTGTTTGGCACGTCCACATCAAAAATATAATTGCATCAAGATTATAATCAAAGACCACACTGTATTGTAAAGCTTCCAAACCTTTACCAGCTAAACTAATCATTGGTTAATAAAGAAGACAGGAAGTGTTAAGGCGTCTGCAATGTCTATCGGTTATCGGATCAGCAAGACACAAACAAGTGAGGATAAGACACAATCCTGTGAATCTTAGGCAACATTTACCCCAAATTCAAACAAACCACAAATTGTAGAATTTATAATACGTGGTTGTAACTTCACTGAGGAGGAAACAAAGTCTTAAACAGAACCAAATTTAGAAAAGCTACAAAAGACTATTTTATAGAAAGTACTTTTGATCTTACAGCAAGAGAACCAACAACTTCTCATTAACTGATACAGACGTCATGTGGATTCAGGAAAAGCTCAACTCTCTGGAATGCAAAAAATGTCTTACTCAAATTTGTGTTGTCCTATTGAATGTATTAAGTCTACAAATCTACTGCATACGATATTTGTCACTTGAGAACTCTGCAAATGCCTTATACATGCAGAGGATGCAAAAGTTACTAATACAGCGCACTGGGATCACATTAGCATTGATGTTCAATAAATACAGTTTGGGCATGAACTGGGGATTCTGATTAAAATGTAAAGAAAAAAATGTATATATCTCAGACTGGAGACCCCAGAATGAATAAGGAGCCTAAATAATTTTTCATTTTTTTATTTTCCCAGTTGTATTTACTTGCTCATAGACAATAAAATAACAAATGCTAGTACTATAGTAGTGCCCCCTTAATTTATGAATATCTAGGTGCATAATTAAAGCCATAATCACTGATAAAAGTAAGTAGAAATTAAATTAAGATATATTGGTGCTAAGAACCTGAATAACAGAAGGATAAGAATGAAATTGATGCTATTTTTCTTTGTTGATTCTAAACATTTTTTTTTAAAGGAATTGCAAATAAAAATGTACTACTCTCCAGAATAAAGGTAGCTCCGTTTTTATGCATGTGGAGATGAGTGCATGTTCACAAATAGAGTTGTGGGAGTTATCTTTATCCAGCCAGTAGGCCATGAGTCCTTAGGTATGCATCATGGATTTCTTGATGGATCATGCACAAATAAAATAATGTTAAATTACTTCTTTTTTTATTGTGCTTTTAAGGACACAGGAATGGTTTAACAGAATGTGCTAAAAGTAAAGACTAGTGGCGTGAGTGTAGTAATGAGCAATGACGTTTTAGGGGACACCAAGACAGATATATACTGTATATGATTTGCTTCTCTCCTGAGTCATTCCAACATATTTATATTACGGGATCAGAATGATTAAGGATTAACCACAGTGTATTGTTTGTAAAACCATAAGGTAGAAAATACAATAGTCTTATTACCCTTTACTTACTTACCCAGCTCCTGGCTGATTACTCTTCTGCTGTCACTCTGCAGTCTGCATGCTCTCCCTCTGCTTTCCCCACCTGCCGCACAAAGGTCCTTCAGTCATGTGCCATCCATCAGCACAAAAAAAAAGCTGGCTTAACCTCCTGTACGCACTTTCAAATGTTATGTGCGCACGCCGACGGTAGGGCTCTCCAATCCCCCCCCCCCCCCCTACAGCAAATGTTCTGGTCTGTGCAGTGTTTTGAAGATTTATTAATTTATATAAAAAAAACATGGTCTACATTAAATTGCCCCCTCCAATCTGCTGCCCTATGCACATGCCGTGTTGGACTAGGCTATAATACATAGATTAACACATTAACATCTTAAACTAATAATGCACTTGAAATACAATATAATGTTAATAAAGGGGTACATGTGCACCTAAATAAAAAAATTTCTCTTTTCTTTGTTCAATATATAATCATAAAATAATAAAGTTTTAAAAAGCTTGACGTGTATTTTTTGTTGATATAATTACTCACTCTCTCAAGATGCATAAAATAGTAACCTAGATAGCTTTTGTAATTTAGCACCAAATCTTGCAACGTGCAACTGCAGTTTTGAAATGATATACTTTTTCATATATCTATAATGTCAAATTTAAGTCCATATTTCAATTTGCCCCTATATACTTTGATATTTATCTCCTTATGAAATAAAAAATATCCCTTTAGGAGAACGGATATCAAAAGGGCTAGGATATGCTGCTAGAATAGAGCTTGAGAAAGGCTTTGTGAAGCCGAAACGCGTAGCTATATTATTTCATTTGTCTTCCCTTCACGGCATCCGTAGTAACATAGCAGTCAGCTTTAACTTTGACTACACACTGAAAGAAGGCTTGCTAGGGAAAAGCGTTTAAAGGGACATGAAACCCACATTTTTTCTTTCATGATTCAGATAGAGAATACAATTTTAAACAACTTTCCAACTTACTTATATTATTTTATTTACTTCCTTTCACTTCTTTGCTGAAATATTTAGCTAGGCAAGCTCAGGAGCAGCAGAGATCCTAGGCTCTAGCTGTTGATTGGTGGCTGAATATATATATATATCAATTGTGATTGGCTCACCCATGTGTTCAGTTAAAAACCATTAGGGCATTGTTACTCCTACAACAAATGATACCAAGAGAATGAAACAAATTAGATAATAGAAGTAAATAAGAAAGTTGTTTAAAATTGTATTCTCTATCTAAAATTTGGGTTTCATGTGCCTTTAAGTCTTTGGAGGTTCCCAGATGGCTCAAGGTGGTGGTCTATATCTGGAGGTCCTAAGCTCGCTCTGACACAAAGTAAAGCATCCGTTGTAAGTAACTAAGGGCTCCTTTGTTTATAAACATTTTATATTTGCCTAAAAAGGATCTCTTTTTGTTGTTTATTTGTCTGCAGCTAACTAACAACAGCAAAGAACCTGCTAAAACCTGACCCTTATTGAATCTATTAATACCTGACCGTATCGCATCTCAAATTAACCAACATATTTGTGCTTCAATACAGACTTTTTAAGGACTTTTAACTTTTTAACTCTTTATTGCACTTTTGGTTTGATTTTATGTGATCCATATGTGTATGTGATATGATTTGTGAATGTTATATACTTTATATTCTTGATTGTTTTGTTACATATTATTGGTACCATATTAAAATCTATATACTGTATTATATATTGTATTATAAAAACTCATACTCATATATATGTCATTTTGTCAAGCCCATATAGGGAATCTTTACTAAAATCAGCTACTACACATACATTCAGCTTCTTTTGAAGCGCAAGTGCATCTTTCTTTATACCTGTTTTTCAGGTGTTGAGAATCCATTTTTTCACAGTATTTGATTTAAGGAGAGAGGGGTTTTAATTATATTCACTTGTATTGTATGCAAATTTAATTCAGCACTGTGGCACTTCTCTGTTTCATAACGTGCAACTGCAATCCTGTCATTAAATGTCACTATGATCCATTAAGTACGTACTATTAAAAAAAAGTAATAAGTTTATTTTTGGGCATAGAGGAAATTATATCACAAGTGTTGTTATTTTAATTCATCTTACTCTCTGTACAAATATATTGTGTTCTTTATCTAAATCATTTCAGTTCATTATAACATAGTTCATTTGAATTGGCAAAAAAAAATGTACAATAAGTGAACAACAGAACAAAAATAAAATCTAAGAACAGCAAACAAAAACATGTGTTGTAAGAATTTCAATGTTTTTTTTTTTATTTTGCACATTGATTATGATTATTGTATTTTAGTTTTCGTATTTTAGATTTTTAACATATTATAAAACTAGGTAAAATGGTTTATTCCATCAACTGAACTGAGAAAAGAGATAAGTAGGTCAAAATAAATTCTTTAAAAAAAAAAAAAATAATAATAATAATATAACTTTCCAATTTATTTCTATTATTTTTTTGTTGTTGTTTTTATAGGTTTTTAAAACAGAACAATATTACAAAACAATAAAGCGTCAATGTACACATGATTACAAGTGTGTTTGTTTGTTGATAAACATATTTGTCTCAATCATAAATTGTTCAAGGTGATCACTCGTATACACATAATAGGTGAGGTAGCAAAGGCTCTTTACCACATCCACTTAGTAGCGAAACATACCGTTCTCAGGTAGTGTCTGAGTTATTCTTGTTGTCAGGACTTCAGGTGAGGGGGGGAGAGACCCCCCCACTAAGGGGGAAGAGAAGAAGGGTAGTGGGAGGAGAGAGCTTGACGTAGGGGAAAAGAGTCTACCTCTGAGGATTGAGAAAAGGACTGGAGTAAAGGTAAATTACGTTTTCTATGCAGCCAAGTATCTCAGATAGATCAATAAGTTTCCATCTGGCCAATTGAGTTATAGAAATATTTTTCCATTGTGGCCCTATAATCGACCATTGTGCTTATCTCAGCAAGATATGGAGGGTCTGGCCATTTCTAAGCTCGGATAATGCACAGTTTAGTAGCTGTTAGGATAAAAATCATCAGTCTCTTTGACGCATTGGGGATACCCTCCTCTATGACATGTAGTAGGGCGCTAGAATGGGTCAGAGTTGAAGTGAGGCATGGAAGTCAAAATAGTTTTTAAAAAGATTAAAGCTATTACAATAGAAGATTACAGACTCATGCCAAACACTGCTAGAAAGTTGTGCAATTAAATTTTTCTCAATGTAAATTGTGTCAATGGAGAACACAATAATCAGGTTTACTAATATTTGTCCAGCTGCCTACTTTTCAGAATTACAAGTTTCACCCGTATTTTTAATATATGTATCATACCTTCCAACATTAGCTGGATGCCCTCCTGGACTGGGAGGCCTAGGCGGAGGGAGGAAGATTAGTGGATTTAATTATGGGTGTATTATGGACAGAGTCATGACCATCGTGGGTGGATTTGAAGTTAGCAGGTAACTTTGAGCAAACAGTGACAGCCATACAATATTTAGAGCAGCTGGGAGTTCTGGTGTAATGTAGCAGGGTCACAGAGATCAGGTATTTGAGTAGGAGAATGGAGCTGTCTGTATTTACAAAATTAAACAGATTACTTTAAGGTGCCTCTTAGCTCATTAATTCACTAGTTAAATGGAGGATGCAAGCTGTAAACTCACTGACACCAACAGATAATGACACAAAGACAGAAAAAGGTTTTATTTATTTTATTTTGTGTTTGCTGAAAGGCTGCTCCTTGGATGTCTATTTCTTTAATAAATAAATAAAGAAAGAGATTTAACTATTCTGTCTAGACTCACAGGGCTGGTGCTAAGATTTTTAGCTACACAGGTGACACATTTTGCCCCCCCCCAAAGAAATTATATACCCTGCAATTATTGGACTAGATTACGAGTTTTGCGTTATGGTCAAAGGCAAAGTTATCAGGTCATAACGCTGCTTTTTCACCACCGCTGCTATTACGAGTCTTGCAGGTTTAGGGGCACCGCACACTTTTTTGGCCATAATTAAATTATTAACCCCTAATCTGCCACTCCCAACATCCCCGCCACTAGAATAAACCTATTAACCCCTAAACTGTTTCACTCCCGCATTACAAACACTAGTTAAATATTATTAACCCCTAATCTGCAGCCCCTAACATCGACGCCACCTATCTACATTTATTAACCCCTAATCTTCTGCCCCCAATGTCGCTGCCACTATACTAAAGTTATTAACCCCTAACCCTAAGCCTAACCCTAACCCTAACACCCCCTAACTTAAATATAATTAAAATAAATCTAAATAAAACCTACTATTAATAACTAAATAATTCCTATTTAAAATGAAATACTTACCTGTAAAATAAACCCTAAGCTAGCTACAATATAACTAATAGTTACATTGTATCTAGCTTAGGGTTTATTTTTATTTGACAGGCAAGTTTGTATTTATTTTAACTAGGTAGAATAGTTACTAAATAGTTATTAACTATTTAATAACTACCTAGCTAAAATAAATACAAATTTACCTGTAAAATAAAACCTAACCTGTCTTACGCTAACACCTAACCTTAGCCTACAATTAAGTCAATTACCTAAATGAAATACAATTAACTAAATTCAATACAATTACCTAAATTACAAAAAAAAAAACACTAAGTTACAGAAAATAAAAAACAAATTACAAGATATTCAAACTAATTACACCTAATCTAATAGCCCTATCAAAATAAAAAAGCCCACCCAAAATAAAAATAAAAACCTAGACTAAACTAAACTACCAATAGCCCTTTAAAGGGCCTTTTGCGGGGCATTTCCCCAAAGAAATCAGCTCTTTTACCTGTAAAAAAAAAATACAAACAACCCCCCAACAGTAAAATCCACCACCCACACAACCAACCCTTCCAAATAAAACCCTAACTAAAATAACCTAAGCTCCCCATTGCCTTGAAAAGGGCATTTGTATGGGCATTGCCCTTAAAAGGGCATTTAGCTCTTTTGCAGCCCAAACACCAAATCTAAAAATAAAACCCACCCATTACACCCTTAAAAAATCCTAAAACTAACCCCCGAAGATCCACTTACAGTTTTGAAAAGCCAACATCCATCGTCTACGAAGCCGGGAGAAGTCTTCATCCAAGCGGCAAGAAGTCCTCAATGAAGCCGGCAGAAGTGGTCCTCCAGACGGGCAGAAGTCTTCATCCAGACGGCATCTTCTATCTTCATCCATCTGGTGCGGAGCAGGTCCATCTTCAAGACATCCAACGTGGAGCATCCTCTTCTTCCAACGACTCCCGACGAATGAAGGTTCCTTTAAGTGACGTCATCCAAGATGGCGTCCCTTAGATTCAGATTGGCTGATAGAATTCTATCAGCCAATCGGAATTAAGGTTGAAAAAATCCTATTGGCTGATTCAATTAGCCAATAGGATTGAGGTTGCATTCTATTGGCTGTTCCAATCAGCTAATAGAATGTGAGCTCAATCCTATTGACTGATTGCATCAGCCAATAGGATTTTTTCAACCTTAATTCCGATTGGCTGATAGAATTCTATCAGCCAATCAGAATCTAAGGGATGCCATCTTGGATGATGTCACTTAAAGGAACCTTCATTCGTCGGGAGTCGTCGGAAGAAGAGGATGCTCTGCGTCGGATGTCTTGAAGATGGACCCGCTCCGCGCCATATGGATGAAGATAGAAGATGCCGTCTGGATGAAGACTTCTGCCCGTTTGGAGGACCACTTCTGCCGGCTTCGTTGAGGACTTCTTGCCGATTGGATGAAGACTTCTCCCGGCTTCGTTGACTATGGATGTCGGCTCTTTAAAACTGTAAGTGGATCTTCGGGAGTTAGTGTAAGGATTTTTTAAGGGTGTATTGGGTGGGTTTTATTTTTAGATTAGGTGTTTGGGCTGCAAAAGAGCTAAATGCCCTTTAAAGGGCAATACCCATCCAAATGCCCTTTTCAGGGCAATGGGGAGCTTAGTTTTTTTTAGTTAGGGTTTTATTTGGGGTGTTGGTTGTTTGGGTTGTGGGTTTTTCTGTTGGGGTGGCTGTTTGTATTTTTTTTTACAGGTAAAAGAGCTAATTTCTTTGAGGCAATGCCCCGCAAAAGGCCCTTTAAAGGGCTATTGGTAGTTTAGTTTAGGCTAGGGTTTTTTTTTTATTTTGGGTGGGCTTTTTTATTTTGATAGGGCTATTAGATTAGGTGTAATTAGTTTAAATATCTTGTAATTTGTTTTTTATTTTGTATAATTTAGTGTTTTATTTTTTATGTAATTTAGGTAATTGTATTGAATTTAGTTAATTGTATTTCATTTAGGTAATTGATTTAATTGTAGGGTAAGGTTAGGTGTTAGTGTAAGAAAGGTATACACTATTAAAGTAGCGGCGATGTCCGGTCGGCAGAGTAGGGGTTAAACATTTTATTTAAGTGTTTGCGATGTGGGGGGGGCTCGGTTTAGGGGTTAATAGGTAGTTTATGGGTGTTAGTGTACTTTTTAGTACTTTAGTTAAGAGTTTTATGTTACAGCGTTAGCCCATAAAACTTTTAACTACTGACTTTTAAATGCGGTAGGAGTCTTGACAGGAGAGGGTCTACTGCTCACTTTCTCCAAGACTCGTAATACCTGCGTTAGGAAAATCCAATTGAAAAGATAGGATACGCAATTGACGTAAGTGGATTTGCGGTATGTTCGAGTCGCGGAAAAAAAGTGAGCGGTACACCTGTACCTGCCAGACTCGTAATACCAGCGGGCGTTAAAAAGCAGCGTTGGGACCTCTCAACGTTGCTTTTTAAGGCTAACGCAAGACTCGTAATCTAGACGTATATTAGTTTAATTGTTAGTTTAAACTTAGTTCTTTTAATTTGACAGGTAAGATTTAATTTAAATTAGGGAAATTTTAATTTAAAGTTAGGGGGGCGTTAGGTTTAGGGGTTACTAGTATATTTCGTTGTGGGGGGCTTGCGGTTTAGGGGTTAATAGGTTTATTATAGTGGCGGCGGTGTAGAGCTTAATAACTTTAGTATAGTGGGGGCGATGTGGGCGGAACTAATTACACCTAATCTAATAGCCCTATCAAAATAAAAAAGCCCACCCAAAATAAAAAAAAAACCCTAGCCTAAACTAAACTACCAATAGCCCTTTAAAGGGGCTGCAAAAGAGCTAAATGCCCTTTTAAGGGCAATGCCCATACAAATGCCCTTTTCAGGGCAATGGGGAGCTTAGGTTATTTTAGTTAGGGTTTTATTTGGAAGGGTTGGTTGTGTGGGTGGTGGATTTTACTGTTGGGGGGTTGTTTGTATTTTTTTTTTACAGGTAAAAGAGCTGATTTCTTTGGGGAAATGCCCCGCAAAAGGCCCTTTAAAGGGCTATTGGTAGTTTAGTTTAGGCTAGGGTTTTTTTTTATTTTGGGTGGGCTTTTTTATTTTGATAGGGCTATTAGATTAGGTGTAATTAGTTTAAATATCTTGTAATTTGTTTTTTATTTTGTATAATTTAGTGTTTTATTTTTTCTGTAATTTAGGTAATTGTATTGAATTTAGTTAATTGTATTTCATTTAGGTAATTGATTTAATTGTAGGGTAAGGTTAGGTGTTAGTGTAAGAAAGGTTAGGTTTTATTTTACAGGTAAATATGTATTTATTTTAGGTAGGTAGTTATTAAATAGTTAATAACTATTTAGTAACTATTTTACCTAGTTAAAATAAATACAAACTTGCCTGTAAAATAAAAATAAAATCTAAGCTATATACATCGTAACTATTAGTTATATTGTAGCTAGCTTAGGGTTTATTTTACAGGTAAGTATTTAGTTTTAAATAGGAATTATTTAGTTATTAATAGTAGGTTTTATTTAGATTTATTTTAATTATATTTAAGTTAGGGGGTGTTAGGGTTAGACTTAGGTTTAGGGGTTAATAAATTTAGTAGAGTAGCGGAGATGTTAGGGTTGGCAGATTAGGGATTAATAAATGTAGGTAGGTGGCGGTGATGTTAGAGGCTGCAGATTAGGGGTTAATAATATTTAACTAGTGTTTGTGATGCGGGAGTGCTGCGGTTTAGGGGTTAATATATTTATTATAGTTGCGGTGATGTTCAGAGCGACAGATTAGGGGTTAATAAGTATAATGTAGGTGTCAGCGATGTCGGGGCCGGCAGATTAGGGCTTAATAAGTGTAAGATTAGGGGTGTTTAGACTCGGGGGGGTTTTAGGGTGTTAGGTGTAAACATAAATTGAGTTTCCCCATAGGAATCAATAGCGCTGCGTTACTGAGCTTTACGCTGCTTTTTTGCAAGTGTTAGCCTTTTTCTCAGCCGGCTCTCCCCATTGATGTCTATGGGGAAATCGTGCACGAGCACATACAAACAGCTCACCGCTGACATAAGCAGCGCTGGTATTGGAGTGCGGTATGGAGCACAAGTTTGATCTACGCTCACTTCTTGTCTTTAACGCCGGGTTCATAAAACCTGTAATACCAGCGCTGTAGGTAAGTGAGCGGTGACAATAAAGTGCAAGTTATTACCGCACCCCTCATAACGCAAAACTTGTGATCTAGCAGATTGTTTCTTAACAAAATGTTCTAGTGAGGTGTTAAGCAGCTATAGATAATGGTTTTATCTATAATGATAGAGAAAATGGATTTCCGTTATCACATCAAATTCTTGACTTTTAATCTGATTTATTATAACTATAATATATATTATGGTTATAACGTACCCTATATGGTGGCTTTGCACAATGTAGTAAATCAGTGGCGGCTCTGCATAATGAATCAAACAGTGGTGACGATATATAAAATACACAAACCTGGAGGCAGGATGACCTCTTATACCTAGACTGATACTAGCATGTCTAACAGAAAATTGTATCAAGCTGCAGGCAGACACGTTCTCAAGAACAGAACCTTTCCACCTGCCTGCAATTTTGTCACTTGGAAAAATTTAAGATTGCAGAAGAGCTCTGATAGCATATATGTTGCACTGTATAATGGTGTTGTGGATATACAGTATATACTAAAAACCAGAACAGGCTGCCCTGTATAATGATGATGGATAAATATAAAAAAGTGTTTAAATATTACCCACAGTGCAACAAAATATACATATAGTATAACAAACCAATTGGATGAGTGAAAAAAAGTCCTTTTATTAAAGTGGCCCTTAACAATATTCAATCCTCAAAAGAAAAAAGGAGAATACAGGAACATAGCCCAACACTGTAACATAATAGACAATCCACTTTATACAAACACTGGTACTCACCATCTTCTGAGCTACAATTAGATCAAAGATAATAACTCTATAAAACAACTCTCAGGAATCCAGGTCTCATTTATACAATATTTATTAAAAACAATTTAAAATACAGGGAATATTGAGAATTTCTCTGGGTACTAATGCCGTTAAATGCGTCTCTAGAACTCCACCCACTTGGGGACTGTATAAAGAGCGGAGTTCTATCACATCATATTGTGGTACCAGTAACTCCCTTCAGGCTTCTTCCTATGCTAATATATGTATATTTTGTTCACTATTGATAATATTTTAACACTTTTTTTATATTTGTTCCTGATTATATTGAGATATTGCGTCTCAGTTGTGTATTTTATTCAAAGGGTGTTACACTATTGTTTTTATTGCACTATAATTATGATGGATGCTTAAACACTGATGGTGAGCACTCTGTGTTGCATAATGGCGCAGAGTATTTATACAGTGCGTTACGGATCTTGTCGTTTTAAGCTGTAACGCAGGTTTTTTAACCTCACCGCAAAATTCATAATGGCAGCGCTATTGGAATCCCATGAAAAATCCTAATTTTTATGAGTGCAGTACTGACATTGCGTTACAGGCTAAAAGGCTTGCGGTTCAGATATACCGACAAACTTGTAATGGCTGCAGTGCGGTTTTAACGCTGAAAATGCCATATTTTCACTGTTAAAAGACGAAAGCAAAACTCGTAATCTAGCTCTTTTTTTTTTTTTAGTTTGATCACTTATGTTTTTCTGTTTTTTATTATTATTTTATGTCTATCACTTAATGTCATATTGTTTTTATTAATCTCAAGTACGCCATCTAAAAGCAGTAGTCATGAGTTTTACGCTACAAAACTGTTACATAAAACTGCTACAAAGTACACTAAACACCCATAAACTACCTATTAACCCCTAATCTGAGGCCCTCCCGCATCGCAAACACTATAATACATTTATTAACCCCTAATCTGCCGCTCCCGTCATCACCGCCACTAAAAAAATATTAACCCCTACTCCGCCACTCCCGATATCGTCACCACTATAATAAACATATTAACCCCTAGACTGCTGCCCTCCCGCATCGCAAACACTATTTAAATATAATTAACCCCTAATCTGTCTTCCGCCCACATCGCCCCCACTATACTAAAGTTATTACGCTCTACACCGCCGCCACTATAATAAACCTATTAACCCCTAAACCGCAAGCCCCCCACAACGAAATATACTAAAGTAAACTATTAACCCCTAAACCGAAAGCCCCCACTTCGCAATTAAACTAGTAACCCCTAAACCTAACGCCCCCCCTAACTTTAGATTAAAATTTCCCTTATTTAAATTAAATCTTACCTGTCAAATTAAAAGAACTAACTTTAAACTAACAATTAAACTAATATACGTCTAGATTACGAGTCTTGCATTAGCCTTAAAAAGCAACGTTGAGAGGTCCCAGCGCTGCTTTTTAACGCCGGTATTACGAGTCTGTCAGGTACAGGTGTACCGCTCACTTTTTTTCCGCGACTCGAACATACCGCAAATCCACTTACGTCAATTGCGTATCCTATCTTTTCAATTGGATTTTCCTAACGCCGGTATTACGAGTCTTGGAGAAAGTGAGCGGTAGACCCTCTCCTGTCAAGACTCCTACCGCATTTAAAAGTCAGTAGTTAAGAGTTTTATGGGCTAACGCCGTAACATAAAACTCTTAACTAAAGTGCTAAAAAGTACACTAACACCCATAAACTACCTATTAACCCCTAAACCAAGTCCCCCCACATCGCAAACACTTAAATAAAATGTTTAACCCCTACTCTGCCGAACGGACATCGCCGCTACTTTAATAAATATATTAACCCCTAAACCGCCGCACTCCTGCCTCGCAAACACTAGTTAAATTTTATTAACCCCTAATCTGCCATCCCTAACATCCCCGACACCTACCTACATTTATTAACCCCTAATCTGCCACCCCCCCAACGTCGACGACACTATACTAAATGTATTAACCCCTATAGCTAAGTCTAACCCTAACCCTAACACCCCCCTAAATTAAATATAATTTTAAAAAATCTAAATAAAATTACTACAATTAAATAAATTATTCCTATTTAAAACTAAATACTTACCTGTAGAATAAACCCTAAGATAGCTACAATATAACTAATAATTACATTGTAGCTATCTTAGGGTTTATTTTTATTTTACAGGCAACTTTGTATTTATTTTAACTAGGTACAATAGTTATTAAATAGTTATTAACTATTTAATAGCTACCTAGTTAAAATAAATACAAAAGTACATGTACAATTACACCTAACACTACACTATAAATAAATTATCTAAATTAAATTAAATTAAATTAATTACAATTAAATAAAATAAACTAAAGTACAAAAAACAAAAAACACTAAATTGCAGAAAATAATAAAATAATTACAAGTTTTTAAAACTAATTACACCTAATCTAATCCCCCTAATAAAATAAAAAAGCCCCCCAAAATAAAAAAATCCCTACCCTATACTAAATTACAAATAGCCCTTAAAAGGGCCTTTTGCAGGGCATTGCCCCAAAGTAATTAGCTCTTTTACCTGTAAAAAAAATTACAATACCCCGCCAACATTACAACCCACCACCCACACACCCAACCCTACTCTAAAACCCACCCAATCCCCCCTTAATAAAACCTAACACTAACCCCTTGAAGATCACCCTACCTTGAGACTCGCCAATAGGAACAGCCAATAGAATGCAAGCTCAATCATATTGGCTGATTGGATCAGCCAATAGGATTGAACTTCAATCCTATTGGCTGATTGCATCAGCCAATAGGATTTTTCCTACCTTAATTCTGATTGGCTGATAGAATTCTATCAGCCAATCGGAATTCAAGGGACGCCATCTTGGATGACGTCATTTAAAGGAACCGTCATTCATCGGGTAGTCGTTGGCCAGGATGGATGCTCCGCGTCGGATGTCTTCAAGATGGAGCCGCTCCTCGTCGGATAGATGAAGATAGAAGATGCCGCCTGGATGACTTCTGCCCGTCTGGAGGACCTCTTCTGCCCGGATTGGATGAAGACTTCTGCCCGTCTGGAGGACCTCTTCTGCCCAGTTGGATGAAGACTTCGCCCTATTGACAAACAATTTACATAATAGTATAAATGCATCTTTCCATTGCTTAAAATATTTCAGACTGAATTTCATAAGGCACACATTCAATCATAAATGAAGATGCATTTAAAATTTCATAAATACTTCTTAATTCATGAAGAAATCGTTAAAAGTCCATAAAAATTCCTAAACAAATCCTAAAAAATTCATAAAAAAGATAGAGATTCATAGCCACTTCCTAAAAAATTCATAAAAATAAAAATTCATAGGAAAAATTTTATAGGAAAAATCTTTTTATAAAATTTCATAAAAAACACACAATTCATAAAAAAACAACCCAGATCAAAGTCAAGATTTAGCCCTTTAGGGGGCTAAGGTTTTTAACTCATAAATCCATTTGGCTTCTAATCTGAGTAGTTCCTTGTGAATATTGCACCCCCTCCAATTTTGATTAACTTGATCTATTTTCATATAATGTTGATGGATCAAGTTAAACCAAATTGGAGGGGGTGCAGTATTCAAAAATTCAATTTTTTTAATACATTTTGAGTGTGTTGTTTATGAAAAAAAAGCTTTTTCCTATTATTATTTTTTTTTTTTTTTTTTTTTTTTTTTTTTTTTTTGGTTTTAAAAGCTTTATTAAAGATTAGAAAGAAGAACAGTACATGCATTGAAAAAGGAATGGTAATGTACATAACGTAAAGGCCCTATTATTATTTTTTATTATTATAATTATTATCAGGTATTTGTTAAGCGCCAACAGGTTCCACAGTGCTATGAACATGGGGGGTATATAAAAAACGATTACAGGGATCAAATGGGTGAAGGGTCCTGCCGAGAGTTGCACTGTTGTAGTCGGCTCTTATGAAGGTGGACTACAAACAGCTGAGCTCATAGGCTTACATGCTATTGGGTTTAAGGGGATAGCAGTGGAGATAGGAAGGTTAGTGTAGGTTGTAAGCGTCCCTGAATAGTAGAGTCTTCAGGGAGCACTTGAAGCTTTTAAAACTAGGGAAGATTCTTGTGGAGCGAGGCATAAAGTTTCATAAAATGGAAGCCAGTCTTGAGAAATCTTGTAGACAGGAATGTGAGGAGGTAACAAGAGAGGAGGAGAGTAGGAGATCATGAGCGGAGTGAAGGGGACAGGAGGGAGAGTATCTGGAGACAAGGTCTGAGATGTAGGGGTGAGCAATGCAATTGAGGGCTTTGTATGTCAGAGTGAGAATTTTGTGTTTAAACCTGGAAGCAAGAGGAAGCCAGTGAAGGGATTGGCAGAGAGGTGCGGTAGACGAAGAGCGATGTGCAAGGAAGATGAGCCTGGCAGAGGCATTCATTATGGATTGTAAAGGAGCCAGGCAGCAGCTAGGGAGACCAGAGAGGATAGAGTTGCAATAGTCAATGTGGGAAAGGATGAGAGAGTGGATTCAAATCTTTGTTGTGTCTTGTGTAAGGAAATGTCTAATTTTAGCGATGTTTTTAAGGTGGAAGCGGCAGGCTTTTGCAAAGGACTGAATGTGAGGAGTGAAAGAAAGATCTGAGTCAAGTGTGATCCCAAGACATTGGGCATGTGAGGTTGGGGTAATGATGGAGTTGTCAACAGTTATAGAGACATGGGGGGTGGAGATTTTTGAAGAAGGGGTGAAATAAGGAGCTCAGTTTTGGAGAGATTTAGCTTGAAGTAGTGAGAGGACATCCAAGATGAGATATGAGAGAGACAGTTAGTGACACGGGTTAGCAAGGAAGGAGATAATTCTGGTGCAGAGAGGTAGATTTGTGTATCGTCGGCATACAAATGATAATGAAACCCGTGGGACTTTATTAAGGAACCTAGTGAGGACATGTAGATTGAGAAGAGAAGGGGACCGAGGACAGAGCCTTGCGGTACCCCAACAGAAAGAGGTAACGGGCAGAGAATACCCCAGAGAAGGCTACACTAAAGGTACGGTTAGACAGATAGGAAGAGAACCAAGAGAGAGCTGTGTCACAGATGCCAAAGGATTGGAGGGTATAGAGCAAAAGAGGGTGGTCGACAGTATCAAAGGCTGCAGACAGATCAAGGAGGATAAGTAGAGAGAAGTGGCCTTTTGATTTTGCTATAAGTAGGTCGTTGGTAACCTTAACAATTGCTGTCTCTGTTGAGTGAAGGGGGCGAAATCCAGATTGCTGTGGGTCAAGGAGGGAGTTTAATGTAAGGAAATGGGATAGACGTGCATATACTAGCTTTTCAAGAAGTTTTGAGGCAAGAGGTAGTAAGAAAATAGGGCAGTAGTTGGATGGGGAGGTTGGATCGAGAGAAGGTTTTTTGAGGATAGGTGTGACTAATGCATGTTTAAGAGATGTGGAAACTATACCAGTGCTGAGGGAGAGGTTGAAGATGTGTGTGAGTATAGGGGTAAGGGTAGAAGAGAGAGAGGGATGTAGTTGTGAGGGGATAGGGTCGAGGGGACAGGTAGTGAGGAGAGAGGAGAGTATAAGGGCAGAAACGTCATCCTCTGTAACAGGGGCAAAGGAGCTACATTTATGGCTATGTGGGTTTTGGATGATTGTGAGCTTTTGAGGGGGTGGGAGACCGGTAGTATGTTGAGAGCTGATTTCAGTTCTGATGGAGTCGATTTTGTTGTTGAAGTAGCTGGCAAAATCTTGGGCTAAGAGAGAAGTTGTGGTGGGAGGTGGAGGTGGGCGGAGAAGAGTATTGAATGTGGAGAACAGACGTTTTGGGTTTGAAGAAAGAGTAGACATAAGAGCAGAGAGGTAGTGTTGCTTATATACATTAAGGGGGGCAAATTAGTAAGAGTTCAAGATGAACTTATAGTGAAGAAAGTCAGCAGAACTCCGAGATTTCCTCCAGTGTCGCTCAGCAGTATGGGAACATCTGCGTAGGTACTGTGTCAGAGGAGTATGCCAGGGCTGAGGATGACTGTATGTTTTCCGAGCTATGGTAGGTGGGGCCAGAAAAGGGATGTATTTGTTGAAAGGTGCAACAAGAGGAAAGTAAAATACCAACACCACCTCCTTCTCTATTGTCAGACCTAGAAGTGTGGCTGAAGTGGAGACCCCCATGTGACAGTGCAGCAGAGGAAGCAGTGTCTGAAGGAGAGAGCCAGGTTTCTGTGAGAGCCAGAAGATTGAGAGAATGGGAGATAAAGAGGTCATGGATAGAAGTGAGCTTGTTGCAAACAGAGCGAGAGTTCCAAAGTGTGCACGTGAAGTTAGTGGTGGGTTTAGATGCAAGAGGAATGAGATTAGGGTTACCAGAGTTTTGTATTTGAAGTCTATTGAAGGGTACACATGGGTGTGCAGGGCAAGGAAAATGTGGGGGACCAGAATTAGGGGAGATGTAGCCAGCAGCTAGTATGAGCAAGAGGGAGAGTGACAAGAGATGAGATGCAGATTTGCAGTAGTGAGACTGTTTTCGTGATGAGTTGCAAGTGGGAGAGAGAGTCTTTAGGATTGTGTGAAGTTCATGAATACAGAAGTAAGGTCAGGTTAAGAGGGATGGGCTAATGAGCAGTGCAGGTGGTGAGGGGTAAGGAGTAATTGAGTAAAGTAGTTTGTTAAACAGACAAAAGGTGCAAAAAGGAATATGAAGATATTTAGCATTTTTACAAAATAGTCAGACAGTGTATAAAACTCAGTATTAAAACAGAACCTGCCTTATCCCTTGTCCAATCCTTATTGAATTCTTGTATAATTCATTATTCCTCACTTATAAATGTTCACTTAAGAGATGTTGTCAGATCTTACAGTATTGCTGTCTAACCTACATTGCTAAACCCCTTCATTGCTTTCCCCATAGCAGTGTTAAATTTATAGGCCAGAGCATTCAGCTGAATGCAATAAATTAGGTATTTATTCATTTATTTGTAAAGCGCCGACAAATTCCGTAGAATTTATTCCTATGAATTTGTATTTTTATGAATTTTTAGGAAGTGGCTATGAATCTCTCTCTTTTTTTAGGAATTTTTATGGACTTTTGACGATTTCTTTATGAATTAAGAAGGATTTATGAAATTTTAAATGTATCTTCGTTTATAATTGATTGTGTGCCTTATGAAATTCAGTCTGAAATATTTAATGTCATTTTTCTCCTTCTGTATCAAGAGCAATGAAAAGATGCATTTATACTATTATGTAAATTGTTATTGTATTATGAGTGAATGACAGCCACTGTATTTTTGCTAGCTACACAGGGTATATTAAAGTAATTGTGCTTAATTATTAATTATTAATTGTGATATTTATTTTCTTTCTTTTATTCTATATTTTAGCAGCCACTACTGCGCTCTCTAGTTCTCTTTTGTTTTATTACTATTTTGCCTTTTAGGGTTTTGGGAGAGCCCTAATTTTGCTTGGGAGTTTGTGTAGCATATTATTCTTGGCGTTGACCATATTTATCTCTTGGTTTTGCGTTTCCTCTTCTCCCTGCTCAGTGTGGTACACAGAGACACACAACAGAAAGGTTTAGTCAATTTTTCACCATTTTAACTGGTTACCGGTGTGATTTCTATATAGTCAGCACCTGTTAATTCATACAGGTGAGTTTAATTACAAATTACAGGAGCATCACAAACTTGGAATGCAATTATTTCTTACAATTTTGAGAAGGTGCCAATAATTCAGTTTTGGAGTTTTGCGTAAAATCTGTCAGATTTGGCTTTTTTTCTCCACTTTTTGTGTCATACCAATATAAACAAAAGAAATAAACATGGGAATGCCTAAACATTTGTAATTGCAACAATTTACTGGGCAAAGTGGTGCATTATCTGACAGAAATGCAGGGGTGACAATATTTTTGGCCATGACTGTATTTATACCTGTATATATTCATATAGATATATAGGCATAGATATATATTTAAAAAAAATAATAATCATGTATATAGAAATATATATTTTAAAATAAAAGATTATTTTTTACATAAAGTACATTGAAATGTAAAATATTTATAACTACCTTCAGGTTTATCACTGTAGGTCTAATACAGTGTCAATAGTTCTTCAATGATCTACATTGAAGTCTATGGGGAAAAGAATTTTATGACGTTAGCGCACATCAGATTGCTCACGTGCAAACAATGTACTTTCAACTTGTTATACAAGCGCTTACCCGCCTGAAATAAAAGTTTACTTTCAGCTGTATTTGCACGCAAGCGAAAATAATATTTAGCATTCAAAATGGACTCACCATTTGTCTTTTTGCTCAGATTACCCTGAAGTTCCCTTTCCTAGCCTGTAATGTAACACAGAATAACTTTCATGTGCATCTATATTTTTCATCTGCAAACCCTCATTAGTTTATTATCATTATGATTATATAAAGCCAGCAATGAACATGTGACTAATAGACCAATGTTACCATCATATTATCTTTAACTACTGAACTTCTTGATGTCAAAATCTGATGATGTTTGTGGCCTGAACTAAACACATAGGGGCCAAATTATCATAGTGCGAGCGGACATGATATGATCTAGCGTATCATGTCCGCCGCACATCGATAAATGTCGACAGCATACGCTCTCAGCATTTATCATTGCACCAGCTGTTCTTGTGAACTGCTGGTGCAATACTGCCCCCTGCAGATTCACAGGCCAATGGGCCGCTAGCAGGGGGTGTCAATCAACCCGATCACATCTGATCGGGTTGATTTCTGTCCGCGCCCTCAGAGCAGGCGGACAGGTTATGGAGCAGCGGTCTTTAGACAGCTGCTTCATAACTTTTGTTTTCTTCTGTTTCCGGTGAGAATAAAGGCTCGCCAGAAACACGGGGCATCAAGGTCCATACGGAGCTTGATAATTCGGCCCCATGGAGCACAAAGAATCATTTGAATTGGTATCTCTATGCTTTGATGAAGCATAAAACATAAGTGGAATAAGATATATGGGGTGTGTAATAATTAACCTGCTGTGAGAGAGCAGTGACACTTTGTAAAGCCGCATTTTAAGATTAAAGCTTATACTGGTTTTCATTTCTACAAGTGGAGTAGAATGCAGTCCATTTTTTATAAACATTCTACATTTGATTTTGTTGTTCCTGCACTGGATTGGTTGGAAGCCATCTTGTTTCCATATGATCCTATGATGGAGCCAGCTGTGAGACTTGTGATAAATTCCAGGGACATATGCTTAGGAGCCGGCCCATTTCTGGAGCACTATATGGCAGTCATTTTGCAAGAATGTAATCCATTTGCAAGAGCACTAATTGGCAGCACTATTTACTGCCATGTAGTGTCCAGATGCCTACCTAGGTATCTCTTCAACAAAGAATACCATGGGAATGACGCAAATTTGATAATAAAAGTGGAAACTTTTTTTAAATGGTATGTTTTGTCTGAATCATAAAAGAAAACATTTTTTTTTTATTGAGGTTTTGAGAAGTAACAATCAATAAAATAAGTCTGCAAGGCAGTTCCAACAAAGTAATAACATGCATATACATATCAAACAAGATATCGGCTTATGAGATAACATCCAATTATCAATATGGTGGTCCCATCCACCCTGTGTAAAGCATTATGTAGCTCTATCCTTGAGTAATGATAATCATTGAACAGTAACAAAGTGCTTTCTTAAAGGGCCATAATACCCAAATGTTTAAACACTTGAAAGTGATGCAGCATAGTTGTAAAAAGCTGATTAGAAAATATCTCCTGAACATCTCTATGTAAAAAAGAAAGTTATTTTACCTCAAACGTTCCTCAGTAGCCACCTCCCATTGTAAAGGATTTCTAAGCAGCATTTTAGTGTGTCTGTCCTGGGACATCTTAGGGGCTGAGCATCGTGCACTCTCATATTATTTCACCAATCAGGTAAAGGAAGTTTACTATGAAATCTCATGAGAGTTAAGTCAAATCTCATGAGATCACAGTAAGAGTTCATGACCTCAGCACTGCTGATGCTGATTGGCTGCTGTTCATTTCTTCATTTATTTTTTATTTTTACCTGCAGCTGGGAGCAGCTGAGTATAACTTTTTACACAGAACTTACTCTGCTGAGCTGAGGAGATTGTGAGGTAAAATATCTTCCTTTTTTACATAGAGATGCTCAGGTGATATTTTCCTGTCAGCTTTTTACAGTTACACTGCATGAGTTTCAAGTGATTTAGCATATGAGTATTATGTCCCTTTAAATAGAGTGGATAACTGTTATTATATGCCATGGTACTAAATTACATATTCCTTGTGGATATTCAGGGTGGGAGTACCGTGATTAATGTGTGCTGCAGGAAATCATCTAGGACCTAGAACCATGAAACCTCATTTTTATTTTTGTGCAAATAGTATTCCATCAGATGGTAATAGAAGGGGACAAGCCACTAGAACCTGTTTGGGCTTATGGCATCGTCTTTATAGGAGTAGATATGATTGAGTGCGTCTCTGGTAGAAAATAAGTAAGGTGAAATTGAACTAGAAATACTAATAGACAGGTACCTCTATACCAGTTATGAGAGAAAAAATAAAAAAGAAGAGTAATCTAAGGCTGTATGGCATAGTAGTTTATCAGGCGCCATCTGATGGTGGTTAGAAGGGAATTAGACAGCGGACAAGAGCCGCTCAAAATGGGGGGAGAGGTGGGGCTTTTTAGGTTATATGAGAGGGTTTTAGAATATATGAGGAAAGGGGTGTTTGTACTACAAAGGAGTACAAAGGAGTAGAGGGGGATATACAAAATACAATATCTGACCATACACTACACTGGAGGCATGTACTACCAAACTCGTGTATCCTTCACCACTATTCTAGTGGGAAGCATTGAGGTCTTGGATGAAACAGGTATATATGTATATAGGGGTCAGAGAGATTGTAAAGAGCTCAGATAACCATAGTAAAATATATATATAAAAAAAAAAGAAGAATAGGTAGTTTATGATATAAGGCATGAAATATGTTCTGTCTCTATAGAAACCCTTAAGCTATATACTATCAATCCTAAACAATAAAGTACCTAGAAGCCTGGGCAAATGGCTTAGAGCTATACAGTATCACACAAAGTAGTTGGACTATGAGTAGAATACGTCACATTAGTAGCAATGGTAAAATAAATTTCCACTATAATATATACATCGAAGTCTCTTATCTCTTCAAACCAAGATGTGCAGATGGTGTACCGCATATGATAGTATGACCATAAACCCCTGAATTATCTCCCACATTGTATTAGAAACAATAAGAGCATTCATAAAGTAAGACCCTCAGCTTAATTCTACCTACTAATTATCCTCTAGCTAGGCTCTCAATGAAGACATTAAAAACATACATAAGTAGGACAAGAGTTTGACATAGAGGTATAAGACATTCGGGTAGCTGTACATGTGAGGACACTTTAGGTTTGAAAGCAGAGGAGTATGGTGTACACCTTAGTATTGGCAGACTGGATGGGGAAGGCAGTGCGTAGATTTATCTCTAGGTAGATATCTTGGGGGCACCTAAGTTTTATAGGGGAGTAGATAAAAGTATTTTAGCCTGGATTCAATTGTCACTAGGTATATGGGTCTAGGGACAGTGAGTGCTAGCGATCTATATGATGCCCTCTAAGGATCTTAAACTAATGTGGCATAGTTAGTTAAACAAGGGGCGTAAAAATCATTTGGTAGTAAGGGCAAATAAGTTGTATACATCTGGGTAGGTTCATGTTGGGTGTCTATAAATAGATATCTATATCCCCAGGGGAGAGTTTGATCGCACTTAATTAGGCAGGCAGTAACTTAATAGAAGTCATGTATATAAGCATGGAAATGTTTGGGAAAAAACAACCACATAGCTACAATAAGAACCTGTTAAAACATAAGAACCCCAGAGCTAACTTAATGGGTAGAAACACATAGGTTAACAAACAAGCATTTAAACTATGTTATGGTAGTGCGGGACACAACCTGTCCTCCTATGCTGTATGGGAAAGAAAAAGGGTAGCATGAATATTAGCATAGGTGGGTGATGAGATGCTCTATAATGGAGTTATCATAGACGGTAGTCCCTTCATCCAAAGCCTCTCTTTGGGAGATGAGACAATCCACGGAGGCCGCGGGGTGGTAAAACATATATACTGTAGACCGGCCAAAAGTTCGATAGGAGCCATTTGTTGTAGAGTGAAGGTAGACTCAACAGGGTATATGAGCTGTGGGATATGGATGTCTTGATGTCCGCGTTGTATGTGCGGTACTGAATGTCTTTTCGTTCCCCCGTGGTACCTGGTGTTAACTCGGTGGTTCCCCTCTCTCTGACCGAGGTCTTCCTGTATGCCCGGTGGCCAGCCACATTAACCCGGGTCACAGCTGCAGAGAACTCCGGTGGAGGGTTATTAAGCCTGGCGGATGTGGGGGGACCAAACGAGGACGACGGAGGTATGAACTCTCTGTGGCAAGAATCAGGACCCAGTTGTTTTGGTGACTCTCTTGTCTGACTTTCAGAATCCAGCTTGGGGGAGGAGGTACAGCTCTCGTCTCCGTATGTCATATCATATGGCAAATAGACTCCCTTTCTATCCGCCATCTTAGCCGAGTCTCCATGCTCCCCCTCTCCGGTCATTCTAATGATATCTGTGAGGTCTTTGAAGTAACTGCCCATTCGATGGTCTAAGCTGCTCAGTACTGCCCTTATCTGTTGGGCGAGATCCTCCTCCATGGATGACTTAGATCGAGATGGTATTAAACCCTATAAAAATATCAAAAAAGAAAATACGCTCTCCCGGGTAGCCCACACACCGGAAGAGGGGGGGTAGATGGTATTGTGAGATGAGCCACAACGCTCCGATTTGAGTGAAATAAATTAACCCTCCAGCTTGAGTTAATCACGATAAGTTTAGTAGATCCAGGATCAGGATTGCTTCTTTGTGCAGTTTAGAAGGCTATTATGTGAAGAGCTTGAGATATTAACACAAAAGCCAATAGTTTCTGCAGGTTAGATTCGGAGCTACATTATTCTGTGTCTTCTCATGGCTGTGGCTTGGTCACGCCTCCCCCAAAGAAAAAATTTTTAATACTGGAATCATTTTGAAAGTTAATGCACAATCAGCTAGATTATGAGTTTTGTGGTATGGCTATTAACGCTGAAAAATTGGCCATTACGCTGGAATGGCCAGGAAAACATATTACAAGTTGTATAGCTATAACGCAAGCATTTTAGCCTGCAACGCAACGTCCATTCCGCACTCCAAAAAAATGACGTTTGAGTGCAGGATTTACCATAGCGTCGTATTACAGGTTCTGCGATCCGGCTAAAATGATTGCGTATACAGCCTATACCGACACAATCCATACCGCCATCTGAGACCAGTAGTTATGGATTTTGCAAAACCAAAATGTTTCACAAAACTCATAACTAAAATGTTACAAAGTACACTAACACCCATAAACTACCTATTAACCCCTAAACTGCCACCATCCCGCATCGCAAACACTATATTAAATGTATTTACCCCTAATCTGCAGCCCACCCACATCACTGACACTTAAATAAAACTATTAACCCCTAATACTCCGCTCCCTGGCACTAACTATAATTATTAACTCCTAATCAGCTGCCCCCGACATTGCCTACACCTAAATAAACCTAATAACCAGGGATAGGCACGAGCCAAGACTGTGGCGGACATTTTCTAAAGTAAAGACCTTTAGTGAAGGACACCAAGGTACATTTACAATTAAAACTATTATTTTATAGTGCTGAATTTTATTATACAGATGCAGAAGATACACATCCAGTATTTCACTCAGGCTTTATTTATTCCATAACTTATCACCCAATATTGCTAGCAGTCTCTTGACAAGCCACTAATTTTATTCTCACTAAATATTTTCCCTTTCCTATTATTTAATCATAAAGAAAAGATATAGGGGGGTAGTTATCAACGCGTCTACTTTACCTGCCTTCGCCGGCCCAATACGCCCGCCTAAGCTCGCCTACCATCGCTGCCGCGGACCTTCAAAATTTCGCCTAAGTTATCAATAAAGCTGTCAAAAAGCCGCGCACCAAGTACGGGGCGATGAGCAGCGGACTGTGAGAGTTATCACTCATCCGATCTCGCTGCTCTTCGGCTTTTTCACAGCTTTTATTGCTAGCCTGTCACTAAGCACCCACACTAACTACACTGTTCTACCCCCTATACCGGCTCCCCCAGAGCCCCCCGCAACTCAATAAAGTTATTAACCCCTAAACCGCCGCTCCTAGACCGCGCCGCAACTCTTATAAATGTATTAACCCCTAAACCGCCGCTCCCGCACACCGCCGCCACCTACATTATACCTATTAACCCCTATCCTGCCCCCCCTATACCGCCGCAACCTATAATACATTTATTAACCCCTATCCTGACGATCCCGGACCTCGCCGCAACTAAATAAATTGTTTAACCCCTAAACCGCCGCTCCCGGACCCCGCCACAACCTATATTAAACTTATTAACCCCTAATCTGCCCCTCCTACACCGTCGCCACCTATAATAAGTTTATTAACCCCTATCCTGCCCCCCCTATACCGCCGCAACCTATAATAAATGTATTAACCGCTATCCTGCCCCCCCCTACACCGCCGCCACTGTAATAAAATTATTAACCCCTAAACCTAAGTCTAACACTAACCCTAACACCCAACTAACTTAAATATTAATTAAATAAATCTAAATAATATTTCTCTTATTAAATAAATTAATCCTATTTAAAACTAAATACCTTTAAAATAAACCCTAAGATAGCTACAATATAAATAATAATTATATTGTAGCTATTTTAGGATTTATTTTTATTTTACAGGCATCTTTCAATTTATTTTAACTAGGTACAATAGCTATTAAATAGTTATTAACTATTTAATAGCTACCTAGCTAAAATAAAGAGAAATTTACCTGTAAAATAAAAACTAACCTAAGTTACAATTACACCTAACACTGCACTATACTTAAATAAATTAATCCTATTTAAAACTAAATACTTACCTGTAAAATAAACCCTAAGATAGCTACAATGTAATTAATAATTACATTGTAGCTATTTTAGGATTTATATTAGAATGCGAGCTCAATACGATTGGCTGATTGGATCAGCCAATCGGATTGAACTTCAATCTGATTGGCTGATTGCATCAGCCAATCAAATATTTTCTACCGTAATTCCGATTGGCTGATAGAATCCTATCAGCCAATCGGAATTGAAGGGACGCCATCTTGGATGACGTCCCTTAAAGGAACCTTCATTCGTCGGTTGAAGAGGATGGATCCGTGTCGGCTCCTTTGAAGATGGCTCCGCTCCGGATGGATGAAGATTGAAGACGCCGCCTGGATGAACACTTCTACCGGATGGAGGACCTCTTCTTGCCCCGCTTGGATGAAGACTTCTACCGGATGAAGGACCTCCTCTGCGCAGCTTGGATGAAGAATTTGGCTCGGCTGGGTGAAGACAACTCAAGGTAGGATGATCTTCAGGGGGTTAGCGATAGGTTTTTAAGGGGGGTTTGGGTGGGTTAGAGTAGGGATATGTGGGTGGTAGGTTGTAATGTTGGGGGGGTATTGTATTTTTATTTTCAGGTAAAAGAGCTGATTACTTTGGGGCAATGCCCCACAAAAAGCCCTTTTAAGGGCTGGTAAAAGAGTTGATTACTTTGGTAGTTTAGAATAGGGTAGGGCATTTTTTTATTTTGGGGAATTTTTTATTTTATTAGATTAGGTGTAATTTTATTAGATTAGGTGTAATTAGTTTAAACTTCTTGTAATTCTTTTTTATTTTTTGTAATTTAGTGTTTGTTTGTTTTTGTATTATAGAATAGTTTATTTTATTGTATTTTAAGTTAGCTAATTGTAGGTAATTTATTTAATTAATTTAATGATAGTGTAGTGTTAGGTGTATTTGTAATTTAGGTTAGGATTTATTTTACAGGTAATTTTGTACTTATTTTAACTAGGTAGCCATTAAATAGTTATTAACTATTTAATAGCTATTGTACCTAGTTAAAATAAATACAAAGTTGCCTGTAAAATAAATATAAATCCTAAAATAGCTACAATGTAATTATTAATTATATTGTAGCTATATTAGGGTTTATTTTCTAGGTAAGTATTTAGTTTTAAATATGATTATTTAATTTAATTTTAGGAATATTATTTCGTTTAATTTAAATTATATTTATGTTAGGGGGGTGTTAGGGTTAGAGTTAGGTTTAGGGGTTAATAATTTTATTATAATAGTGGCGACGGTGCGGGCGGGAGATTAGGGGTTAATAATTGTAGGTAGGTGGCGGCGATGTTAGGGAGGGCAGATTAGGGGTTAATACTATTTATTCTAGTGTTTGCGAGGTTGGAGTGCGGCGGTTTAGGGGTTAATAATTGTAGTTAGGTAGCGGCGACGTTGGGGGGGGCAGATTAGGGGATAATAAATATAATATAGGGGTCGGCGATGTTAGGGGCAGCAGATTAGGGGTTCATAGCCATAATGTAGGTGGCGGCGGTGTCCGGTTGGCAGATTAGGAGTTAAAAATTTTTATTAGAGTGGCGACGATGTGGGGGGGCCTCGGTTTAGGGGTACATAGGTAGTTTATGGGTGTTAGTGTACTTTGTAGCACAGTAGTTAAGAGCTTTATTTTCACGAGTTAGCCCATAAAGCTCTTAACTACTGACTTTTTTTGGCGGTAGGAATCTTGTCGGTAGAGGGTCTACCGCTCACTTCTTCCAATACTCCAAATACTGGCGTTAGGCAGATCCCATTGAAAAGATAGGATACGCAATTGGTGTAAGGGATCTGCGGTAGCCTGGAGTCGCGGTGAGTAAGTGAGCGCTAGACCCTTTCCTGGCTGACTCTAAATACCAGCGGGCGGTAAAAAGCAGCGTTAGGACCCCTTAACGCTGCTTTTGACGGCTAACGCCAAAGTCTAAA
The DNA here is from genome assembly GCF_027579735.1 of Bombina bombina. Classification (NCBI taxonomy): domain Eukaryota; kingdom Metazoa; phylum Chordata; class Amphibia; order Anura; family Bombinatoridae; genus Bombina; species Bombina bombina. The sequence goes on from NC_069509.1 coordinate 43,840,835, forward strand.
TCTAGGTGATAGTCTTTATTCCTTTCAGCAATTTTAAAAACAGCAACATCAATTAGAAATCAGAGGGAAGTGGAAGTGTATAAGGTCAAACATGTTTCGTCTTCTCAACGTAACTTCCTCAATGACCCATAAAGTTAGGTACTCCTATGCACACCTATATAGGGAAGAAGTACACGCCCCTTTAATTGGTAATATAATTAACCCTTTATTTGCAAAATGCATTTCATATAGTGTGCAAATGTAAGTATCTAAACTTAAATTGGCTACTATCTAAATACTTTAGTATTTAAATATGCTATGCATACATAAAATCCAACTATTAATATTGCTATGTTATTTGGTAATTATAACCTATTATAACATTAATTGCAATTCCTTCAGTATAATACATGTAATGCAAGCACAAAATTGAATGAGAGCTGTATTTACAAAGTCAAATATTTTTCAACCCAATCTACACAGTGAGAATGGAATGAAGGCTATACAAAATATTTACAAAATTTACAAAGTTACCATATTGTCTTGCTCAATTCTTTTTATACCACAAGGATTAAATGATATAACACTTTCAGATATTCATTTTAGAGATTTAAGAGATTTTTTAGAGATTTTTTTAATCATTTAGTCCACAAACAGTTTCACATCCCATTCACTATTGAGACCTATGGGTATTCTAGTTCCCAGAGTAAAGATCCAAAAGACCTCTTGTTGTTTCAATGTTTTGATCCTATTTCCTCCTCTGGGATGTCTCAATACATGTTCTATACCCTGTACTTGCAGTAAAGAGCTATTAGATGCATGAAATGTATGGAAATGTTGTGCTATAGGTGTAGTTGATTCTGGATCTTCAATTGCAGGTAAGTGCTCTAAAAACCTGTCTTTAAGACTTCTGGTCATGTGACCAAAGTACTTTTTTCCACAGCCCTTGCATGTCAATAAATATACCACAAATTTTGTATTGCAGTTGATGTATTGTTTAATTTTATAAACCCTGGTTTCATCCTGTGATTTATACTCATCTCCTAGAATTATATAAGAGCATGTTTTACATCTTGTACTACCACATCTATGATACCCTGGTTTCTTACTCAACCAATTCTTCTTATTCTCTGAGGGTAACATAGAAGGTGACAGCACGTTACCCAATGTTCTAGACTTTCTACTTGCATATATAAGACCTGAGTCTATAATTTTGCTAAAAACACCATCAGTTCTCAGAATAGGTAATGCATTTTTAATGATTTTACATATTTGACCATACTCCTTACTGTATGTGGTTAAAAAAAAAGGTTTTGGCTTTCTTTCTATTTTTATTTGTATTATATTTCTGTCAGGCACAACTAAGAAAGAAAAAAATGTGTGCAGCTTAGTTATTTGGACCACAACTGCTGGGAATGAAAAAAACAATAAAAATTGTATGGTTGTTTGCAACAGAGTGATAAGGTAAAACAAAAATTAGGAATTAGGCAGCTATGTAAAACCTTATTCCTTATTGCAATGTTTTAATATACAGGCAGTAATTGAGCATATTCCCTATGGCTGCCACATGTGTCTGGGTAGTCACTGTGAGAAAGTAAATGCAGCAGGGATATGCTCAGATAAACCTGAGATTTTACCATTAATGAAGGAAAAAATAAATAAGCAAGGAAAAAATGGTACTATGATCATAGAAAAAAAATAAGCAATTGCTATTGTGTACAGAGTTATGGTAAAACAGCAGGATATGAGGGAATGAAAATAAAAGTCACAGAAAAATAACAGCAGCAACTGAGATACTAATCTTAGAGTATAGCAGCAAAGTAAAATACAGAGACTGGCTTACCCCTAACAGGACTGTTATAATGATAGTTGCGAACACCGGGTTGTAATGGCGACTTGCCAGAGGGAGCAGGGAAGCTCAGTAGCAGCTGGCTGATGACGTCACAGCATGAGGAAGTGGAGCTCAGTGAAAATTGAATCCCAAGGCCGGTGAGCTGCAGGGGAAACTGAGTTAGAGGTAAAGGTATGAATGAGGCTTTTGAAATAGCTGAATCTTCTTGAGGGAGAAGCAGGCAGGAAGGAGAGGATGACAACAAAAATCCAGCTAGCAGGTGTAGAGGAATCCAACAAACAGAAGTAGTAAGGTAAATCTTACAGAGAGCAGGCTCAGGTTAAGGTTTAAGACAAACTTCAATACTAAGCAATGTGAAAATGCTGGGAGGGGCCTTAAATAGGTTGATGTTAATGAGAGCAGGATGCTTTAAAGGGACAGTGCAGAGAAATAAGTAACCATTATCCTGACAGAATCCCCCCTCCAAGGAGCCACTCCAGAGGCTCAAGGCCCAGGACGATCCGGATGTCTTTGGTGGAAATGAGATATCAAACGAGGAGCGGATATGTTGGTAGCTGGTTCCCAGGAATCATCATCTGTAGAGAAACCCTTCCAACGAACAAGATATTCAATACGTCCCCTACGGAAACGGGAATCCAGGATTGAGTGAACTTCATACTCCATTTCAGGGTCGAGAGAAATAGGTGGAAGAGACGTTTGTAAAGAGAAATCCCTGAGATCCTTATAGGGTTTGAGAAGGGATACATGGAATGTGGGATGAACTCTTAAATTATCGGGTAATTTAAGCCGGACAGCATTGGCATTAATGACAAGTTCAACAGGGTATGGACCAATGAACAAAGGAGAAAGTTTTTTCGAAGGGGTTTTCAAACTTAGGTGTTTGGTGGATAGCCAGACTAGATCACCTTTGGTGTAGACAGGAGGTGGAGTTCTGCGGCGATCATAATACTGTTTCTGGAGTTGTTTTGCTGCTATGATGTTGGACTCGATGGTTTTAAAGTTGGAAGAGATGGAATTAGACAAATCTGATATACTAGATACTGGAACAGTAGAAGATGGTAGGATGTGAAACTTGGGGTGAAAACCGTAGTTTGCGAAGAAGGGAGTTTGACCAGTAGTGGAATGAATAGTGTTGTTGTAACAAAATTCAGCGTAATGCAGGAAGTCACTCCAAAGATGTTGTTGAGAGGAACAGAAGAGTCTTAAAAATTGTTCCAACCACTGGTTACAACGTTCCGTTTGACCATTACATTGCGGGTGGTAAGCAGTAGTCAACTTTCTCTCAACAGATAAAGTTTTACAGAAATGGTACCATAGTCTGCTAGAAAATTGACTGCCACGATCACTGAGGATTGAAGTGGGAAGTCCATGATACTTAACAATATGTTTTAGAAGCAAATGTACTGTCTCCAAAGCGGTAGGAAGTTTGGAGAAGGGGATGAAATGGCACATCTTCGTGAAGAGATCTACAACGACAAGGATGGTGGTATTCTTTGAAGAGACTGGCAAATCTACAATAAAGTCTAAAGCAATCTCAGACCATGGATTCTTTGGAGTAGGCAAAGGCAAAAGCAACCCATAGGGAGAGTGTTTATCCCTTTTTGAAATGGTACAATTAAGACAAGATTTTATATAGTCCTTAACTTGAGTTGCCATATGAGGCCACCAGTAATCTCTTTTTACTAGATCCAGAGTTTTATGGATACCTGGATGACCAGCTAGAGGTGAATCATGTACAGATTGAAGGAGAATGAGTCTGAGGGAAGGTGGAACATATATCTTTGAATCATGAGAATAAAGTCCTTGAGTATTAAGTTGAAGAAGGTGTAATGGCTTTGTAGAGTCGGCCAACTGTTCCTTTTTAAGGTTAGATGAGACTTCAAGAGTAAAAGAAATGAAGTTTTCTTTTGGTATGATGGATTGGTCAGTCGTTTGATGTGGAAGATTTGTGGGTAACCGGGATAGTGCGTCGGCTTTTTGGTTCTTTCCAGCAGGATGGTATGTGATGAGGAAATTAAAACGAGAGAAAAAGAGATTCCAGCGAACCTGTCTTGCTGACAAGGTTCTAGTGGCCTTCAAGTACTGCAGGTTCCTATGATCTGTATAGATGAGTGTAGGAATGGAAGTACCTTCAAGGAGGTGTCGCCAGTGTTCCAGGGAGAGTTTTATGGCTAAGAGTTCTTTGTCACCAATAGGATAGTTTTGTTCCGCACTATTCAAAGTCTTGGAGTAAAAAGCCACAGGATGTAAAGGTTTTGACAGGTTTTCTCTTTGAGAGAGAACAGCGCCAATAGCAGAATTTGAGGCGTCCACCTCAAGAACAAATTGTAGATTAGGGTCAGGAAAACGGAGTATTGGTGCTGAAGTGAACTTTTGTTTGAACAAATCAAAAGCGGATTGTGCTTCTTTAGTCCACGTGAAATGTGAATTATTTTTTGTTAGAACAGTTAAAGGAAGAGCAAGTTTGGAGAAATTTTTAATAAATTTGCGGTAGAAATTCGCAAAACCCATGAAGGACTGAACTTGACGTTTAGTTGTTGGTATGGGCCAATTTAAAACTGCATCAACCTTTTTTTGTTCCATATGGATACCTGAAGGAGAAATTTCATATCCCAGAAAGGATATGGTCTGTGAATTGAACAGGCATTTCTCAGCCTTAGCATACAAGTGGTTACCTCTGAGCCTTGATAAAACTTGTCTAACATGGGAAATGTGTTCCTGATAGGTCTTGGAATAAATTAAAATATCATCCAGATAGATGACAATAAAGACATCTAATATGTCCCTAAAAATGTCATTAATTAAGTGCTGGAAAGTTGCGGGCGCGTTGCAGAGCCCAAAAGGCATCACGACGTATTCGAACAATCCGTATCTTGTTCGAAACGCCGTGAGCCACTCATCTCCAGATCTAATTCGGATGAGATTATAGGCTCCTCTTAAGTCCAATTTTGTGAAAAATTTTGCTCCCTCCAACCTTTCAATTAACTCCGGGATGAGGGGTAAAGGATATCTGTTTTTTACTGTAATTTTATTTAGTTGTCTGTAGTCTACGATTGGCCTTAATGAGCCATCCTTATTTTTAACAAAAAAAATCCCAGCACTAGCTGGAGAGGTGGAGGGACGGATGAAACCTTTCTTTAGATTTTCATCTAAGTAAGATTTAAGGTGTATTAACTCTGGGTTTGAGAGTGGGTAAATATGACCCGTGGGGATCTCAGAGCCAGGTATGATCTCAATAGGACAATCATACTTCCTGTGAGGAGGAAGATTGTCGCACTGGGTTTTGCTGAATACATCTGCATAATCCTTATAAACCTCAGGAATTTGAATTGTCTCATTGGATTCAGTGGTTTGCAAAATAGTAGCTGGGAAACAAGTAGTAGAGCAGAATGTAGAATTAAATGTGACTGTTGAGGTAGACCAATTTACTTCAGGATTATGAATTCGGAGCCAGTTTATACCGAGAACTATGGGTGAAATAGGGGATGATATTACATCAAATGACAAATACTCCCTATGGTGGTCTTGGGTAACAACAAGTAAGGGTATTGTTTGATATTTAACTGGACCTGATGTGATTGGATTACCATCTATTCCACGTAATAACACAGGAGACCTTTTTTGCACAAGTGGAATTTTATTGAATTTAGTGAATACAGTATCTATGTAAGATGCTGTAGCTCCTGAGTCAATAATCGCGGGAGCGTTGATTCGATGTGACTCCCACTGTAAAAGAAGAGATAAATTTAGGTAAGGGAGAGCATGATCCTGAGTGGTACAACAAAAAGGTTCTTTATACATCTTACCCTTGTTTTGTTTCAGGAGGGAAGGACAGTCCCTGACAGTGTGTTTGTCTGAAGCACAGTATAAACAGAGGTTATTAACCCTTCGTCGGATCTTCTCCTCAGGGGTTAATGGTCCCTTTATAAAACCTATATCCATAGGTTCAGCAGTTGATTTGCTAGGGCTGGGTGTATTTTGTTTCTTTGCAGGATATTCATGAAATGATCTCTCCTGCTGTCTCTCTCTCAGTCTTCTGTCTATAGTTATGCTAAGTGACATTAAAGCCTCAAGAGTATGTGGTAGTTCAGATCTAGACAACTCATCCTTAATTCCTTCTGAAAGGCCTAATCTAAACTGATTTCTCAGTGAAAGGTCATTCCATTGAGTGTCTTTCGCCCATTTTTTAAATTCGGCAATGTAATCTTCAACTACTCTTTTCTTTTGTTTCAAGCCTCGCATTGCAGTTTCAGCAGTAAGCTGTTTATATGGATCCTCATATAGCTGACCCATAGCAGAAAAAAAACTTTCCAACGAATTAAGTATATCATCGTTATTCTCGAAGTAAGTGTTGGCCCATGTGCGGGGCTCACCTCTCAAATAGGATATAACTGTGAGTACCCTTGCTCTATCAGTGGGATAGGTATGAGGTTTAAGGGAGAACATAAGCAAACAAGCATTCTTGAAATCTCTATACTCAGATCTCTCACCACTAAATTTTTCTGGTGTACTAACCTGTGGTTCTAATATAGGTACTCTCTTATCAACCACATCCCTGATATAAGCTTTTAAAGTATCATTTTCTGTTTTCAGAGAATTAACAGCTTCAGTTAATAAATCAACCCTCTGTGTGATATTTTGCACATGTGCGTTCATTCCAGCTGGGTCCATAGTTTTAGGCTTAGTATTATGTCAGGCACAACTAAGAAAGAAAAAAATGTGTGCAGCTTAGTTATTTGGACCACAACTGCTGGGAATGAAAAAAACAATAAAAATTGTATGGTTGTTTGCAACAGAGTGATAAGGTAAAACAAAAATTAGGAATTAGGCAGCTATGTAAAACCTTATTCCTTATTGCAATGTTTTAATATACAGGCAGTAATTGAGCATATTCCCTATGGCTGCCACATGTGTCTGGGTAGTCACTGTGAGAAAGTAAATGCAGCAGGGATATGCTCAGATAAACCTGAGATTTTACCATTAATGAAGGAAAAAATAAATAAGCAAGGAAAAAATGGTACTATGATCATAGAAAAAAAATAAGCAATTGCTATTGTGTACAGAGTTATGGTAAAACAGCAGGATATGAGGGAATGAAAATAAAAGTCACAGAAAAATAACAGCAGCAACTGAGATACTAATCTTAGAGTATAGCAGCAAAGTAAAATACAGAGACTGGCTTACCCCTAACAGGACTGTTATAATGATAGTTGCGAACACCGGGTTGTAATGGCGACTTGCCAGAGGGAGCAGGGAAGCTCAGTAGCAGCTGGCTGATGACGTCACAGCATGAGGAAGTGGAGCTCAGTGAAAATTGAATCCCAAGGCCGGTGAGCTGCAGGGGAAACTGAGTTAGAGGTAAAGGTATGAATGAGGCTTTTGAAATAGCTGAATCTTCTTGAGGGAGAAGCAGGCAGGAAGGAGAGGATGACAACAAAAATCCAGCTAGCAGGTGTAGAGGAATCCAACAAACAGAAGTAGTAAGGTAAATCTTACAGAGAGCAGGCTCAGGTTAAGGTTTAAGACAAACTTCAATACTAAGCAATGTGAAAATGCTGGGAGGGGCCTTAAATAGGTTGATGTTAATGAGAGCAGGATGCTTTAAAGGGACAGTGCAGAGAAATAAGTAACCATTATCCTGACAATTTCAATAATGATTCCCTGTCCATATTATCGACTTGTCTCTTAGCACGATCCAATTGTGCTGCATTGTAACCTCTATCAAGAAATCTCTGTGTGATTTCATTAGAGTGTTTATTATAGTCATCTATTGAGGTGCAATTTCTTTTCACCCTCATATATTGACTTTTTGGGATTGCTCTGATAGTATGCCCTGGGTGACAGGATCTGGCATTAAGGAGAGTATTACCTGCTGTTGGTTTTCTAAATAAACTAACTGTAATATCTGTATTTAGTTCATTAGTCTTGAGCATCACATCCAAATATGGGATTGATGTCCTTGAAAACTCCAAGGTAAAACCCAAATTCATGTTGTTACATTTAATATATTTCAGAAATTCCTGCAAATCAATTAAATCTTCAGACTCCCACACAAATAGCAGGTCATCTATGTATCTGCCATAATACTGCATGTTATCTCTGAAGGGGTTTCTATCTCCAAAGACGTGGAACAGCTCCCACCAACCTAAATATAGGTTGGCATATGTAGGAGCAAACTTTGCCCCCATAGCTGTTCCACGTCTCTGGAGATAGAACTCCCCCTCAAACAGAAAAAAGTTATGGGTCAAAAGGTATTCCACAGATCTCATAATAAACTGTTTAACATCATTTCCATAGCCAGAATATTTCTCCAGAAAAAAATCAATAGCCTGTTATCCTTGCTGATGAGGTATAGAAGTGTATAATGACACCACATCCACTGTAATAAAACAGTAAGAGTCCTTCCAACCAACTTTTTCAACCTGTGTAATTAAGTCAGTGGTATCATGTATATAGCTCTTCAAATTCTTAACTAGTGGTTGTAGATACATATCCACTATCTCACTTAAAGGTTCATTTAGAGAGTCAATGCCCGCAATAATGGGATGACCTGGAGGCAATATATATATATATATATATATATATATATATATATATATATATATATATATAATAATGTTAATGTAAAATATATCCACCTATATCTATATATCTTTAGGAATAGATATATAGGTATAGGCATATAATGAGATATAGAAATATTTATACAAATATAGAAATATTTATTTACATTACAAATAACATTGTCCTGTATGTGAAGAACATTGTAATATTACATATTAATAACTCCTGTCTGGTTAGTATGCCAGTGATAAGTGTTAGTTAACACGGTCGCAAAATTCAAAGTACTTTGATCAGTGTGCATTAGGTTTTGCTTACATTTTCTTTCAACTGCAATGCGCGCACAATATGGCGCACACAAAAAGATAACTTCTATTAGAGTTTAAACTTGTGTGGGAACGCTAAATGTTAAAACTTGTAATCTAGCCAAATATGTTTTATTCTTCCTAAGTTAAAAAGTATTGATCAGACAACAACATATATTCGTTTAGTGTGGTCCTGACAAAAAGCACAGATGGGACATTTATGGCACTGGGCTGGACAACTCCAAAACTGATATGTTTTTTTTTTTTTTTTTTTTCAAATCATGCCACGAAATCACTATTGCGTTAAATGGAGGGTGTGAAACAAATGCAACAAAATTTGCGTTATTTCACGCCCCATAGCGCTGCAATTACAAGTTTCAGAAAAGCCTCCTTGTGCGTGCAATATGGTTGCGTTTAGCTCCATACCGCACAAAAGCCAAGGGCTGCTTTGACGTGCTTGTGCATGCTTTCCCCATAGACATCAACGTGGAGAGAGTGTTAGAAAAAAACCTAACACCTAAAGTGCGGAATGGCGATCTCCGTAACGCAACCCCATTGATGTCTATGGGGGAAAAAAGTTACGTTTAAACCTAAAACCGAATATGAACCCTGAGTCTAAACACCCCTAATCCGCTGCCCCCGACTTCGCCGCCACCTAAATAAAATGTTTAACCCCTAATCTGCCGCTCCCGACATTGCTGCCACTATCACAAGTTATTAACACCTATTCCGCCGTTCCCCAACATCGCCGCCACCTAAATAAAGATATTAACCCCTATTCCGCAGCTCCCTGACACCACCTCCACTATACTAAAGTTATTAACCCCTAAACCTCCGGCTTCCCACATCGCCGCAACTAAATAAACCTATTAACCCCTAAAACCCAGCCCCACATCGCAAAACACTACATTAAACTATTAACCCCTAAACCTAACAACCCCCTAACTGTAAATTAAAATTACAATATCCCCATCTTAAATTTAATATAAATTTACCAGTGAAATTTTTAAAAAAAAACTAAATTTAAACTAAAAATAACCTAACATAACTATTATGCTAAAATTAAAATAACTACCAATTAAAAAAACTAAATTACACATTAAAAAAACCTAACACCACTAAAATAATTTAAGTCTAAAATTACAAAAATAAAAAATACTAAATTATGAAAAATAACACACACTAAGCATACAAAAAATAATCTAATATCATTATCAAAATAAAAAAGCCCCCCCCCCAAAAAAAACCTCGCCTACAATAAACTACCAATAGCCCTTAAAAGGGCCTTTTGTAGGGCATTGCCCTAAGTTAAACAGTTCTACCTGTAAAAAATACAAACACCCCCCAACAGTAAAACCCACCACCCAACCAACCCCCCAAATAAAAAAACCTAACTCTAACAAAAACCTAAGCTACCCATTGCCCCTAAAGGGGCATTTGTATGGGCATTGCCCTTAAAAGGGCATTAAGCTCTTTTGCATTGCCCTTAAAAGCGCATTCAAATCTTTTGGATAGCCCAAACCCTAATAAAAAAAATAGACCCACCCAAAAAAAATTAAATAAAATCTAACACTAACCACTGAAGATCCTCTCACAGTTTCTGATGTCCGGACATCCATCCTCATCCAGGTGGAGAGAAGTCTTCATCCAGGCGGCGTCTTCTATCTTGATCCAGGCGTTGAGAAGTCTTCATCCAGGCGACATATTCTATCTTCATCCCGGTGGCGAGAAGTCTTCATCCAGGTGGCATCTTCTGTCTTCATTCCGGTGGTGCGGAGCGGATCCATCCTTGAAGAGACATCTGGCCCGGAGCGTCCTCTTCATACGGTCACCGCTTTACACTGGATCTTTAATGCAAGGCACACAATTCAAAATGGAGTCCCTTGCATTCCTTTTGGCTGATATGATTCTTCAAATTCAATTCATCCAATAGGATGTGAGCTTCTGAAATCCTATTGGCTGTTCAAAGCAGCCAATAGGATGAGAGCTACTGAAATCCTATTGGCTGATGTGGACAGCCAATAGGATTTCAGTAGCTCTCATTCTATTGGCTGTTTTAAACAGCCAATAGGATTTCAGAAGCTTGCATCCTATTGGCTGATTTGAATTTTAAGAATCAAATCAGCAAATAGGAATGCAAGGGACACCATTTTGACTGTTTGTAGAGGACGCTTCGCAGCCGGGATGAAGATAGAAGACGCCGCCTGGATGAAGACTTCTCTCCGCCTGGATGAGGATGGATGTCCGGACTTCAGAAACCGTGAGTGGATCTTCGGTGGTTAGTGTTAGGTTTTGTTTAATTTTTTTTGGGTGGGTTTATTTTTTTGAATAGGGTTTGGGCTTTGCAAAATAGCTGAATGCCTTTTTTAAGGGCAATGCCCATACAAATGCCCCTTTAGGGACAATGGATAGCTTAGGTTTTAGTTAGAGTTAGGTTTTAAATGTACAGGTAAAAGAGATGTTTAACTTAGGGAAATGCCCTACAAAAGGCCCTTTTAAGGGCTATTGGTAGTTTATTGTAGGCTAGGGTTTTTTTTTTTTTTGGAGGGGGGGTTTATTTTGATAGGGCTATTAGATTAGGTGTAATTGTTTTTATTTGTGATAATTTTGTTTAATATCTTTTGTAATCTTAGTGTTTATTATTTTTCGTGATTTAGTATTTTTAATTTTTTGTAATTTTAGACTTAAATTATTTTAGTAGTGTTAGGGTTTTATTTATATTTAATTATTTTTATTGAGTTTTGTTCAAAACATAAACATAGCAGGTTTATCCATAACATTTCGTTGAAGGGACAGTCTAGTCCAAAATAAACTTTCATGATTCAGATAGGGCATGTAATTTTAAACAATTTTCGAATTTTATCACCAATTTTGCTTTGTTCTCTTGGTATTCTTAGTTGAAAGCTTAACCTAGGAGGTTCATATGCTCATGCACGTGAAGTTATCTGGGAGCCAGCACTGGTTGGCTAAACTGCATGTCTGTCAAAAGAACTGAAATAAAGGGGCAGTTTGCAGAGGCTTAGATACAAGATAATCACAGAGGTAAAAGTATATAAATATAACTGTGTTGGTTATGCAGAACTGGGGAATGGGTAATAAAGGGATTATATATCTTTTAAAACAATAAAAATTCTAGTGTAGACTGTTCCTTTAAGTTAGGTTTTTGTTTAATGTGTAAGTTAGTTTTTATAATTGGTAGTTATTTTAATTTTAGTATAATAGTTTAGTATAATAGTTATGTTAGGTTAATTTATTGTTTAAATTTAGTTTTTTTTAATTTCACAGGTAAGTTTATATTTATTTTAAGATAGGGATATTGTAATTTTAATTTACAGTTAGGGGGTGTTAGGTTTAGGGGTTACTAGTTTAATGTAGTGTTTTGCGATGGGGGTCTGGGGGTTTAGGGGTTACTAGGTTTATTTAGTTGTGGCAATGTGGGTGGCTGGAGATTTAGGGGTTACTAGGTCTATTTAGTTGTGGCGATGTGGGAGGCCTGAGGTTTAGGGGTTAATAACTTTAGTATAGTGGCAGTGGTGTCGGGGAGCAGTGGAATAGGGGTTAATATCTTTATTTAGGTGGCGGCGATGTCGGGGGGCGGCGGAATAGGGGTTAATATCTTTATTTAGGTGGTGGCGATGTCAGGGAGCGGCGGAATAGGGGTTAATAATTTTTATTAGTGGCGGCGATGTCGGGAGCGGCAGATTAGGGGTTAATAAATTTAATATAGTGTTTGCAATGCGGGAGGGTGGCGGTTTAGGGGTTAATAGGTAGTTTATGGGTGTTTAGTGTACTTTGTAGCAGTTTAGTTATGAGTTTTGTGAAACATTTTTGTTTCGCTAAACACATAACTACTGCTTTCAAAAGGCGGTATGGATCTTGTCGGTATAGGCTATATCGCTATCATTTTAGCCTCACCGCACAACTTGTAATGACGGCACTATGGAAAGCCCACACAAAAACTTTATTTTTTTGAGTGCGGTATTGACGTTGCGTTACAGGCTAAAAAAAAACTTGTAATGGCTGTGTTACTAGTTTTACGCTGAAATTGACATATTTTCAGCGTTAAAACCCGCAACGGAAAACTTGTAATCTAGGTGTATGTTATTAAGTGCAGTTCTACATGAAACATTGTTGCTAGGATGTAGGGATCAATCTTTGACTACAATGTAAGTATTTCTGTTTGTTATTTTGAAAAGCAAATGAAGCAGAAGCTTAGAGCGCTCACTTATGTGACAATCGCAGAGTTAAAATTGGGAATTCCCAAACAAACAAAAAAAATGAGCTGGAATGCCCTTTTGCATCGGAAGTTACTATTTCTATTGCACAGACTGAAAGTGAAAGTACTGTTTAGTTCTGCTGCACTGCAGCAGATGATTTGGGAAAATGAAGCTTGGATTTTTTTTTATTTTCTTCTTGCATCAAACAAGTAAGTTTGCTAAATGGTGTAAATGATATACAGTGAAAGGATGAAATGATAGTGAGGAAGAGAGAGTGAAGAGATATAAATGTTATATGATTTGCTGTTTGTCTGTCTGCTGAAGCCTGGGTGTGTCTGCTGTGTCACTGTAATCTGCTCCTGTACAATAATATGTTTATAGAGAGAAGACTGTTATCTATTGTGCTTTATCACTGTATGATCATGTAGCAGAGGGGGATATGTAATCTGTGTCTGTAATCTGCTCCTGTACAATAATACGTTTATATAGAGAGAAGGCTGTTATCTATTGTGCTTTATCACTGTATGATCATGTAGCAGAGGGGGATATGTAATCTGTGTCACTGTAATCTGCTCCTGTACAATAATACGTTTATAGAGAGAAGACTGTTATCTATTGTGCTTTATCACTGTATGATCATGTAGCAGAGGGGATATGTAATCTGTGTCTGTAATCTGCTCCTGTACAATAATTCGTTTATATAGAGAGAAGACTGTTATCTATTGTGTTTTATCACTGTATGATCATGTAGCAGAGGGGATATGTAATCTGTGTCTGTAATCTGCTCCTGTACAATAATAAGTTTATATAGAGAGAAGGCTGTTATCTATTGTGCTTTATCACTGTATGATCATGTAGCAGAGGGGGATATGTAATCTGTGTCTGTAATCTGCTCCTGTACAATAATAAGTTTATAGAGAGATAAGACTGTTATCTATTGTGCTTTATCACTGTATGATCATGTAGCAGAGGGGATATGTAATCTGTATCTGTAATATGCTCCTGTACAATAATATGTTTATATAGAGAGAAGACTGTTATATATTGTGCTTTATCACTGTATGATCATATAGCAGAGGGGATATGTAATCTGTGTCTGTAATCTGTGTCTGTAATCTGCTCCTGTACAATAATAAGTTTATAGAGAGATAAGACTGTTATCTATTGTGCTTTATCACTGTATGATCATGTAGCAGAGGGGATATGTAATCTGTATCTGTAATATGCTCCTGTACAATAATATGTTTATATAGAGAGAAGACTGTTATATATTGTGCTTTATCACTGTATGATCATGTATCAGAGGGGGATATGTAATCTGTGTCTGTAATATGCTCCTGTACAATAATACGTTTATATAGAGAGAAGACTGTTATATATTGTGCTTTATCACTGTATGATCATGTAGCAGAGGGGATATGTAATCTGTGTCACTGTCTGTAATATGCTTCTGTACAATAATACGTTTATAGAGAGAAGGCTGTTATCTATTGTGCTTTATCACTGTATGATCATGTATCAGAGGGGGATATGTAATCTGTGTCTGTAATCTGCTCCTGTACAATAATACATGTTTATAGAGAGAAGTCTGTTATCTATTGTGCTTTATCACTGTATGATCATGTAGCAGAGGGGGATATGTAATCTGTGTCACTCAGGGGCGTATTTAGGTTTTGTGCTGCCCTAGGCACTCAAAATTCTGCTGCCCACCCCACCCCAGGTTTAAGGCCTTTTTTTAGACATAATATTTTTGGGGCAGGGTGTAAAAATTAAAAAAAAAAATGTCTTTTTAATTAGATGTTTACCAGGGCTTGCATTCACTCTGGTCACACACACACACATATATATATATATATATATATATATATATATATATATATATATATATATATATATATATACATATATATATATATATATATATATATTAAAATACATTATTTTGCAAGTCAGATGATTAAAGTGTTTATATCATAAAAAAATATCCTTCACTGTATGATAGTTTGTCAGTAACCTTTAACCTTAAACATCTTCTTTGGTGATTGACAGTTATTTAAGCAAAATATCTGCTTGGATAAATATGTAATGAATATACAAACTGGCCTTTAAAAGTACTTAAAAAATACAACAGTAGTTATGATAAGTTTAGGAATTGTATCCTAGGGGACAAAGTCACATGATACAATCATAATAAAGTATATACTTGTATTGTTTCTGAATGTATTAAATGCATACAACATATTTTCAGTTGTGTTTTAAGTCACATAGTTGTATAGATTCAGCAATAAATACTTATTCTTTGCATGTATGACAGATAGACAAACAGTAAATGTACAAGTATTTAGTGACTAATCCGTTTAAGTATTTTAATGCCTAATGAAGATGTATTGAAGGGAGAAAGGCATATGCTGTTTCACAGTGGTCACGTTGTAGTGCACACTGCACTGTGTAGTCTGTGTGAGTCTCAATCACACAGTGGAGCCAGGAAGAATACCGTATTCCCTCTCAGTCCAGGCCAGGCTGCGCAAGTGAGCTCCGCCTCCACTGTCACCATGTCATGCTCACCCACATACAATCACATAGCCACCCGGCCCTGAGTTCAGTAAAGTAGCCCTAGGGACTCAAAATTCTGCTGCCCCTTAAAAATCTGTTGCCCTAGGCACCGGCCTCGTTGGCCTATGCCTTAATACACCCCTGGTGTCACTATAATCTGCTCCTGGTCCTGTACAATAATATGTTTATAGTGAGAGAAGGTTGTTATCTATTGTGCTTTATCACTGTATGATCATGTAGCAGAGGGGGATATGTAATCTGTGTAACTGTAATCTGCTCCTGTACAATAATACATGTTTATAGAGAGGTCTGTTATCTATTGTGCTTTATCACTATATGATCATCATGTAGCAAAGGGGGATATGTAATCTGTGCCTCTGTAATCTGCTCCTGTACTATAATACGTTTATAGAGAGAAGACTGTTATCTATTGTGCTTTATCACTGTATGATCATGTAGCAGAGGGGGATATGTAATCTGTGTCACTGTAATCTGCTCCTGTACAATAATACGTTTATAGAGAGAAGACTGTTATCTATTGTGCTTTATCACTGTATGATCATGTAGCAGAGGGGATATGTAATCTGTGTCACTGTAATCTGCTCCTGTACAATAATACATGTTTATAGAGAGAAGACTGTTATCTATTGTGCTTTATCACTGTATGATCATGTAGCAGAGGGGGATATGTAATCTGTGTCTGTAATCTGCTCCTGTACAATAATACATGTTTATATAGAGAGAAGGCTGTTATCTATTGTGCTTTATCACTGTATGATCATGTAGCAGAGGGGGATATGTAATCTGTGTCACTATAATCTGCTCCTGCACAATAATATGTTTATAGAGAGAAGACTGTTATCTATTGTGCTTCATCTAAATATGTTACAGTTTGGATATTAATAGTGTTATTGCCTGAGTTTTTATAGCTGTGTTTTAGTTTAATGCTTGAGAAAGGGGCAGGATCCCCGAAACGTTGCTCTAATAAAAGGTTCAGCCTTTTGAAACCTATTAGTTTAATGCTTTAACATGTTAGTATTTTACTGATTAATTATTTCTTGTACTGATGAATTGCAAGACTGATGAATTGCAAGATTTTTTATTTTTATTTGAGCATCTTGGGCAAGATTACATATGCAGCGCAGGCCTCAGCGCAACTGCTGAAACCCGCACTGCCCATAATTTAACTTCGCACATCGGGGAATCACATAAACCCTGCCGGCAGTTCATAAACTGCCGGCGCATAAGAAAAAGAAAAAAGATAAATCTCCCGTAAAAGTCTAACCCGCCTCCCAAAAATAAACCCGACACGTAAAAAAACCCTATTCGCAACTAATAATAAAAGTATTAACCCCTAATCTGACAACCCCCCACAACGCAATATGCCTACTATTAACCCCTAATCCACCATTCACCCACATTGTGATCTACCTAATAAATATATTAACCATTAAACCGCTATTCACTCACATCGCATTCGACCTAATAACCCCAAATTACATAAAATACCAAATTACAATTAATAAAATAAATGATTTAAAAAAAAAAACTAAAATTAAATTAAATTAATCTAAAATTACAAAAATAAAAAAGTCTAACATTACAGAAAATAATTAAACAAATTATCAAAAATAAAAAAAAATAAACCTAATCCCTATGAAAATAAAAAGCCCCCCCCAAATAAAAACACCCCATAATCTAATACTAAACTACCAATAGCCCTTAAAAGGGCTTTTTGTAGGACATTGCCCTAAGTTAAACAGCTCTTTTACCTTTAAAAAATATGAATTCCCCCTAACAGTAAAACCCCCCCAAATAAAAAAAAACTAACACTAAAAAAAAACTAAGATACCCATTGCCCATAAAAGGGCATTTGTATGGGCATTGCCCTTAAAAGGGCATTCAGCTCTTTTACCGGCCAATAAAATCCCTAATCTAAAAAATAAAAAAAATAAAAAATTAAAAAAAGGCCTAAGTCTTACCCCCAGATAGGTATGAAGTCCGGCGGTGAAGTCTTCTTCCAAGCGGCGACATCTTCTTTCATTGTGGCAACCTCTTCTATCTTCATCCATCACCGCAGAACTGAAAACAGGCGACCGTGGAGCCATGGATCGCGGAGGATCCTCTTTATACGATCACCGCCGTACACTGAAAATTGAATGCAAGTTACGCGTTTAAATATGGCATACCTTGCATTTCTATTGGCTGATTTGAATCTTCAAATTCAAATCAGCCAATAGGATGAGAGCTACTGAAATCCTATTGACTTATTTGAACAGCCAATAGGATTTAAGTAGCTCTCATCCTATTGGCTGATTTGAATTTGAAGATTCAAATCAGCCAATAGGCATGCAAGGTACTCCATATTTAAACGCGTAACTTGAATTAAATATTGAGTTCATGGCGGTGGATCCTCCATGCTCCATGGCTCCACAGTCACCAGTATTCATTTGCAAGGTCGCCGGTCTTCAGTTCCGCTGTCGCCGGTCTTCGGTTCCTGCGGTCCTGGATGAAGATAGAAGAGGTCGTCGCAATGGAAGAAGATGTCGCGGCGATGAAAGAAGATGCCACCGCTTGGAAGAAGACTTCACTGCCTGACTTCAGGAACCGTGAGTACCTATCTGGGGGTTAGATTTAGGCTATTTTATTTTTTTTATTTTTATTTTTTTATTTTTTTAGATTAGGGATTTTATTGTGCTGAATGCCCTTTTAAGGGCAGTAAAAGATCTAAATGCCCTTTAGGGGCAATGGGTAGTTTAGGACTTTTTAGTGTTTGTTTTTTTTATTTTAGGGGGGTTTGGTGGGTGGGGGGGTTTTACTGTTAAGGGGAACTTAGTTTTTTTTAAATGTAAAAGAGCTGTTTAACTTAGGGCAATGCCCTACAAACAGGCCCTATTTAGGGCTATTGGTAATTTAGTTAAGAAGGGGGGGTAAACTAGAATAGATCAGTATAAAACTGATAATGTTGTACACTTGAACAGCACTCTCGTTCCTGATAGGCTGTCAAATTAGAGAGCACAAAAACTGATAGGCCAAGTTTCGATTAGTTAAAAAATAACCTTTATTGGAATAATTAAAATAAAACTAATAATGAACATACACACATACACAGCTTTAAAAACACAAGGGATAAAGTCTGGTTATGACCATATGGCACTGATTGAGAGAGAGTGAGAGGATTTGCACTCTAGTGTATATCCCATAACCTAGGATGTCGGTGTTAATCCATAGCTAGTGGGTATACACCTGATTACAATGGAGGCTATATTAAAGTGAATATCGGCAGTACATTGGAAAAATAATTTCTGTGTGATGATAGTAGCACTTAGTGGTGGGATATAACAAAGGTACAGGTAATTATAAACTAAGTATATAATTGCAACTTCAGTTAGAATCGTAGAATTAGACTGAATGACTAAATCGCTAATGTGCGCTTTCATAGCATAGTGACTGTCTGATGATTTCCTATTACATTGTGCATTAAAGCATGTTGTTACAGTGTATACTAAATGTTGCTATCATTTTCTTAGACTAAACTGTATGATCGTGCTCGCTTGGAACATGTGCCAATATCTGCAGTGTGTCTAACATGGATATGGCAGTTATCTATCTCGTTAGGATACGTAACGGTGTGCTGCGCTTCCTGCACAGCTTTTGTTTTAATTGTTTCTATATGAGTAGTCACTCTTATTCAGTAGTTAATTGTCTTAAATATGCTAGTGTAGTG
This sequence comes from Bombina bombina, assembly GCF_027579735.1. Taxonomy (NCBI): domain Eukaryota; kingdom Metazoa; phylum Chordata; class Amphibia; order Anura; family Bombinatoridae; genus Bombina; species Bombina bombina. The sequence continues at coordinate 43,860,029 of NC_069509.1, forward strand.
GACCTAAAGCAAAATAAAAACCTTAGTCCACATACCTGTAATATACTGCAAATTTGTTAATATCCACAATTGCTTTTGTAAACAGATACAAATCCTATATAGGTATGCATATATTGAATGTATGCTACTGTCTAGTTCAAATATTGCCTTAAATATATGCTGATAGCTTTTAGCACCTCTCTCCAATACTTAGCCGTATTAAATATTGTTTAAATAAGCAGTTGGATGGGGTATATTATATAATATATGACACGTACCAACATTTGCAGCATGTTTGAATTACTGTATTAGAGCCCATCTATATATTTACACATCAGAACCAGATCTTCTTGCAAATTAAAATAATGCAAATAGCATTAAAACTCAATATGCCCTGACATGTTTCACCACTCTTGGCTTTCTCAAAGGGTACGGGCGCGGCGTTAGGCGTGGGTATTTATTGGCTCACGTGGCTCCACCTATTGTGACGTTACTGTCCAATGAACTGTTGTTTTACTATTGTCCAATTGATGATCGAATACTGTTTTTCTCTTTTCTTATATATCCTTCATTCTGCATTGGCTGCTTTTTATCACGACTCTGAAAATAGGGATATTGTCTGTCATAATAAACAATTAGAATATTCCTGGTTGTTAATATATATTTACCATTTAATCGTAGCTGCTTCATAATTTATTCTTCTGGAGACTATGAAGGTATATTCTTGATCTACCATTGTTGACATAATGGGCGCCATGTACTAAGCTTCGAAGTGACCGTCCGTCTGTATTTCCGCGTCAAAATTCGCTCACGATCTGCTTCTCGTATGTACCAATCTGCGATCTGGTCGAAAAACCACTATTTTCATCAGCGATCGTAATTTTACGCAACTGATCGTTCCGAAGCCTTTTTCCACTTACTACATGTTCGATCGCACGTAAATTCGCTGTAATCGGAAATTATGAATGTTACAAATAATCCGTCCGCTCCAACTTTCACTGTAACTTCGTGTGATTTGTTTTGCGACCATTTAGGTAGCGAATACAATAGAAAACTATAGGGCGTATCAACCTGACGCCAGGTAGAAGTACTTAAGTGAAAGGACTAGACTACTATTGTAGCATTATTGGTTTTTGGATCACTGAATGAAGATGGAGACACTTTTACACATGTTTCTTTTCCGATTAATTCAATTACGAGGAAGAAGGGCTATACAGGCACCGGTTGACAACTTGCAAAGAAGGAGAGGTAGAAGAATCAGAGTCCCTAGACTTTTCCTTCCACGTATGGGTTTGGAAAGCATTTCTGATCGAGAGATTATCCAGAGATTCCGTTTGGACAGAGAAGCTATTATGGAACTTTACAATGAAATAGCAGAATACCTGAAACCTATGACAGCGCGTTCACAAGCCATACCCGGACTATTAAAACTGTTGGCAACCTTACACTTTTTTGCCACCGGTTCATTCCAAGCTGTGTCTAGCGTTATAATTGGCATCAGCCAGTCTGCTTTTTCGAGGCACCTAACCAAAGTTATTGATGCTTTGATGGTCGTCTTTCCAAGGTACGTGTGCCTTCCAGCGACTCCAGAAGAGTGGCAATCTGTGAAGTCAAATTTTTATAGAATGGCCGGAATGCCCAATGTACTTGGAGCCATCGATTGCACCCATGTTGCAGTCAAACCATCCCGAGAACGTGAGGAAGTTTTCAGGAACAGAAAACAGTACCATTCCCTCAATGTTCAGATGGTGTGTGACCATAACATGAAAATAATCAGTGTCCGTTCCAACTTCCCTGGATCCTGCCATGATTCGTATATCTTGCGTCAGTCTGGGTTATATCGGAAGTTTGAGGAGGGAGAGATGCCTGAAGGATGGCTGTTAGGTAATTATATTTTTGGGATGTTATGTTACATTATTATTATAATTGTCAAACGTAGTTTATGTCATGCATTGTGATGATAGATTTAACTAAAAAACATAGTTAATTCTCATTGAAATTATCGTCTTTATCATCTTTGAAATGTTAATCCTTTTTAATTTTTTTCATAGGGGACGCTGGTTATTTCAGTAGAGAATGGTTATTCACATTATGACACCTAGATCGTCACGTGGGTAAAGAACTAAACCAATCAGGTCGCAGACTGCTTCTTAAATTTGCTCTTTCGTGCCGAACGAAGCTTCAAAGTTATCAATAATCCGATTGTCTTCGACACACAATATACGCAAAATTTTACGGCTTGATTTTTAGTACATTCATGTAACGAAGTGCCATCCACATGGTGCGAATGCCGGCGGGTTCTTTCGATACGGTCTGTGCGAAAAAATTTACGCCTTAGTACATGGCGCCCAATATCTTGTGTTGAGGTTCGTGGATCTATACTCGGTTGAAGTCTCTATAAGAATTATATATAATTCTCTGTTATGTGAAAATACTATAGGAAAACAAAAAATGTTAGGACAAGTGGAATCCGTGCTCGCCAATGTGATTAAAAGATTAAAAAAGGTGAATGGTGAAATCGGTAGTCCTAGCCAATGATAATACGAAACAGAAAATAAAAAATAAATAAAAAATTAGATAATAAGATGCAATAGGCACAGTGTGACATGTACGTTATCCAACTCATATAAAATTGCTATATAATTTGGAATGTAATAGTGTTTGAATATATTTGTTGCGTGCATACCTTGTGGGTAATGTGCTGGATAGGTATGTAAATGTGAATTGTGGTCTGCTCTTAGAGATATAGTGAAATAGGGGAATAGTTATAATAAATATCCATTAACAGACTATATCCAGTGTTATTGTCACCTTATGATATTTTGGGTCATATTGGGGTAGATTAATTTGTATTTCATAATGTAGAAGGTATATAGTTTCCTCCTAGGGGTACGTGAAAGCAGTATTTCTTATGCCTTGATACAATCGTTAATAGGCTTATATTATGTAGTTTTGAAATCTATTATACACCTTAGAGATGTATTGTATTGCTTATTGTATTGAAAGGTAGAATTTTTAGAACATTATTTCAGTGTTCCTTACTTACTAAGTTCTAAAATGATTGTATCTTTGGGAATTGAAATGTTTATGATAGGCTATATAAGAGGAGTAATCAGTTCCTGGTTGATCTTTTTTATATATCTGTGAAAGAAACAATTTTATAAGACACACAACATAAGATCTTTTATAAATTGCAACACAACAGGAGTAATCTACGTAATTCAATGTAAATGTCCCAAGGTTTATGTAGGAATGACGACACATAAGTTACTTATGAGACTGCAAGAACACTTACAAAATATTAAGAATTCTACTAAGGATCTTAAAAACAAGAAAACCATAACTTCAGTAGTGCACACTTTTATAGATATCATCAAGCCAAAGCAGATTGTTTGGAATGCTTTGGTGTGCAAAAAATTAACCTTGGCATACGAGGTGGCGACATGGGAAGAATATTATTACAACACGAAAGTAGATGGATTTACCTGTTTAATGCAGTACAACCCCATGGGTTAAATGAACATAACAATTATTTTTCCTATCTGTAGGAAGTGGTGAAAGTAAAATTACTCAATTATCCTGCTATAGAATCTAAATGCATAGTAAAGATGCATAACATGATCAACCAGGAACTGATTACTCCACTTATATAGCCTATCATAAACATTTCAATTCCCAAAGATACAATCATTTTAGAAGTTACAGTGGCGAAACATATCAGGGCATAGGGAGTTTTAATGCTATTTGCATCATTTTAATTTGCAAGGAGATCTGGTTCTGATGTGTAAATATATAGATGGGCTCTAATAGGGTAATTTATACACACTGCTAATGTTGGTGCGTGTCATATTATATAATATACCCCATCCAACTGCTTATTTAAACAATATTTAATACGGCTAAGGTCAGGAACGAGAGTGCTGTTCAAGTGTACAACATTATCAGTTTTATACTGATCTATTCCAGTTTATTCTAATTCAGTACACAGCACCCCAGCCCAGAGGCGTAACTAGAAACCACAGGGCCCAGGTGCAAGAATCTAAGAAGGGCCCACCCATCCCCCCCACACAAAAAAAAGTGAATTTGTAACATATCATATATTTTTTTACATTTAACACAGAAAAAAATGTGAATCAGATTACATGTCTGCAAAAGTAGGTAGCCTGTGCCCACAGTCTGTGAGATGGTCTGACCCCCTATTACTGTATATAGTGACACTGTTTAACCCACCAGTACTGTATATAGTGAGTTAGTGACACAGTCTGTAATCTGCCGGTGAGATGGCTGGCCTGACCCTACCCGCCTCATTACTTTATAAAGTGACCACAGTAGTCTGTGACATGGTCCAGCCCCCCCGTATTGTATATAGTGGTACTGTATAGACTGACACTGTTTACCCCCGCCCCCCTCCCATGCTGTAGTAACAAGGTCTGTAATTTGCTGGTTCCACAAACATACACACACACACATACAGTCACATACATGCATAAATACACACACAGTCACATACATACATACACACACACACACACAGTCACATACATGCATAAATACACACACAGTCACATACATACATACACACACACACAGTCACATACATGCATAAATACACACACATACATGCATAAATACACACACAGTCACATACATGCATACACACACAGTCACATACATGCATAAATACACACACACATACATGCATAAATACACACACAGTCACATACATACATACACACATAAACACCAATGGGTAAAACAGAAACTCTAACCCCTGTAGTCAGAGACACTAGTGAAGCATCATTTCACACAGGGGCAGGTCAACGTTTTTTATTGTAAAAAATAAATAAATTGTTTTTTAAGCTGGGCCCCCCCACCCTTGGGGGCTCAGCCGCAATTGCGACCTCTGCACCCCCTGTAGTTTCGTCCCTGCCCCAGCCTACTCATTATTCTGGCCTGCAGTCTTACACAAAGGACATTAATAAGCAGACTCCAGTTCATATATAGAGGCATTCCTTAGTTGTACCTTTAGTAGTGCCATTAGTACCCCCTCTCTTTTTCTTAGATGGGGGGTTGTTTTTATTTTGGGGGTCTTTTTTATTTTCATAGGGATTAGATTTAATTTTTTTATTTTTGATAATTTGGTTTATTATTTTCTGTAATGTTAGACTTTTTTATATTTTTGTAATTTTAGGTTAACTTAAATTTAGTAATGTTAGTTTTTTTATTTTAATTGTAATTTAGTATTTTTTAATTTAGGTAATTGGAGTTAATTTAGGGGGTTTTAGGTTAAGGGGCTTAGAAATTTAATTAGTTATTTGCGTTGTGTGGGGTTGGCGGTTTAGGAGTTAATAGCTTAATTAGGTTAATTGCGTTGTGGGGGGTTGGCGGTTTAGGGTTAATATATTTATTAGGTTTATTGCTTTGTGGGGGGTTGGCGGATTATGGGTTAACCCCTTAATGACCACAATGTACCCTGTATGTCACTGGTCGTTAAGGGGTTTTTCAGGACATAATAGCATAAGTCTAGCAAGAACACGCTATTAATGCCCTCCCTCCAGCAGGCTTTGTGGAATAGAGCAGTCTCAACGCTGGTGGCAAGACCGCGCTATAAAACAATCAAGTCCCAAAAAAAAGCCAGCGACATACAGGGTACATCGCTGGTCCTTAAGGGGTTAATATACAATTGTCTAGATTATTAGTTTTGCGGTATGAGTGAAAAAGCAGCATTAAGGCTGGTATTACGAGTCTTGCAGGTTTAGGGGCACCGCACACTTTTTTGGCCGTATCGCAACATAACTACTGCAGCTTTTAAAAGTCCTTTTTCAATGGGACTTCCACAGCGCTGTTATTACGAGTTTGCCTGGGAGGCCAAAAAGTGAGCGGTACACCCTAAAACTACAAGATCCATACCGTAAACTGAAAGTCAGTAGTTACGCTACAACGCCATACCATAAAACTCATAACTAAAGTGCTAAAAAGTACATTAACACCCATAAACTACCTATTAACCCCTAAACCGAGGCCCTCCCGCATTGCAAACACTAAAATAAAATTATTAACCCCTAATCTGCCGCTCCGGACATCGCTGCCACTATAATAAGCATATTAACCCCTAAACCGCCGCACTCCCACATCACAAGCACTAGTTAAATATTATTAACCCCTTATATGCCGTCCCCGACCTTGCCACCACCTACATCATACTTATTAACCCCTGATCTGCCGCCTCCAATGTCGCCGCCACCTACATTAGTTATTAACCCCTAATCTGCCTTCCCCGACACCGCCAACACCTACAGTACACTTATTAACCCCTAATCTGCCACCTCTAACATCGCCGCCCCCTACCTACATTTATTAACCCCTAATCTTCCGCCCTCAACGTCGCTGCATCTATACTAAAGTTATTAACCCCTAACCCTAAGTCTAACCCTAACCCTAACACCCACTTACTTTAATGTTATTAAAATAAATCTAAATAAAACCTACTATTAATAACTAAATAATTCCTATTTAAAACTAAATATTTACCTGTAAAATAAACCCTAAGATAGCTACAATATAATTAATAGTTACATTGTATCTAGCTTAGGTTTTATTTTTATTTCACAGCTAAGTTTGTATTTATTTTAACTAGGTAGACTAGTTAGTAAATAGTTATTAACTATTTACTAACTACCTAGCTAAAATAAATACAAATTTACCTGTGAAATAAAACCTAACCTGAGTTACACTAACACCTAACCTTACACTACATTTAAATAAATTACATTTATTAAATACAATGAACTAAATTACAAAAAAAAACAAACACTAAATTACACAAAATAAAAAATACATTTTCAAATATTTAAACTAATTACACCTAATCTAATAGCCCTACCAAAATAAAAAAATAAAAAACTAGCCTAAACTAAACTGCCAATAGCCCTTAAAAGGACCTTTTGCAGGCCATTGCCCCAAAGAAATCAGCTCTTTTACCTGTAAAAAAATACAAACACCCCCCCAACAGTAAAACCCACCACCCACACAACAAAACCTCCCAAATAAAATCCTAACTAAAAAAACCTAAGGTCCCCATTGCCCTGAAAAGGGCATTTGTATGGGCATTGCCCTTAAAAGGGCATTTAGCTCTTTTTCCGCCCCATAAAAAAAGGTAGGTAGGTGTCGGCGGTGTCGGGGGTGGCAGATTAGGGGTTAATAAATATAATGTAGGTGTTGGCTATGTCGGGGGCTGCAGATTAGGGGTCAATAAGTGTAGGTAGGTGTCGGCGGTGGCAGATTAGGGGTTAATAAATATAATGTAGGTGTTGGCGATGTTGTGGACGGCAGATTAGGGGTGTTTAGACTCGGGGTTTATGTTAGGGTGTTAGATGTAAACATAAATTTAGTTTCCCCATAGGAATCAATGGGGCTGCATTACGGAGCTTTACGCTCCTTTATTGCAGGTCTTAAGCTTTTTTTCATCCGGTGTCTATGGGGAAATCGTGCACGAGCACATAAAATCAGCTCACCACAGCGCTGGTATTGGAGTGCGGTATGGAGCTCTTACCGCAAAACTCGTAATCTAGCCATTTATTAGGTAGTTTGCAATGTGGGTGAATGGCGGATTAGAGGTTAATAATTTATTTAGCAATATTACGCTGTGAGGGTTGGTGGATTAGGGGTTAATATACTTTATTAGTTATTGCGGTGGGGGATTGCGGTTGACAGGTAAATATTGTGCATGCCTTAGGTGTTAGTTTATCATTTCAGGGAGTTGCGGTGCTTACATTTTCAGCGCAAGGCTTGCTGCGCCTGCCTATGTGTGGTGAGGTGAAAATGGAGTCAAATTTCAAAATTTTTGCGTGTAAGTCCTTGCACTGAATATGTGATATCGATTTGCGATGCGGTTCTACGTTAGCTTATGGGAGTTAAAATAGCGGGTGACGGGTGAAGTATACATGCCACATTTATATGTGGCGCTGTAAATGTGATAGCAAAACCGGACTAAACACCAGCGTCGCCGACTTTTGCGGGTGACACCGCATATGTAATCTCGCCCGTAGTGTGTTAATCCCTTCACTACCGGGACTTTCAGAGAAAACCTTTCCTAAAATACAGGAGAATTTTCTATCTCTCCATTTAAACAGAAACAGGGCTATGTTTTTTTTATTTACCTGTCAAAAATATATATATATATATCTGAAGACGGGTGTATGCCCAAAACATTTACATGTCTTTGATGCAGTAAATCCATTATACTAAGAGTTTTTTCACAAGCTTTGGGTTTCTCACTGAAATTATTTACATACGGCTAGATTTAGAGTTCTGCGTTAGTCGTCAAAACCAGCGTTAGAGGCTCCTAACGCTGGTTTTGGGCTACCGCTGGTATTTAGAGTCTTGTAGGTAAGGGTCTAACACTCACTTTGCAGCCGCGACTTTTCCATACCGCAGATCCCCCTACGCCATTTGCATATCCTATCTTTTCAATGGGATCTTTCTAACGCCGATATTTAGAGTCTTGGCTGAAGTGAGCGTTAGAAATCTAACGACAAAACTCCAGCCGCAGAAAAAAGTCAGGAGTTAAGAGCTTTCTGGGCTAACGCTGGTTCATAAAGCTCTTAACTACTGTGCTCTAAAGTACACTAATACCAATAAACTACCTATGTACCCCTAAACCGAGGCCCCCCCCACATCGCCGCCACTCTAATAATTTTTTTTAACCCCTAATCTGCCGACCGCACACCGCCGCAACCTACGTTATCCCTATGTACCCCTAATCTGCTGCCCCTAACACCGCCGACCCCTATATTATATTTATTACCCCCTAATCTGCCGCCACCAACGTAGCTGCTACCTTACCTACAATTATTAACCCCTAATCTGCCGACCGGACCTCACCGCTACTATAATAAAGTTATTAACCCCTAATCCGCCTCACTCCCGCCTCAATAACCCTATAATAAATAGTATTAACCCCTAATCTGCCCTCCCTAACATCGCCGACACCTAACTTCAAGTATTAACCCCTAATCTGCTGACCGGACCTCACCGCTACTATAATAAATGTATTAACCCCTAAAGCTAAGTCTAACCCTAACACTAACACCCCCCTAAATTAAATATAATTTAAATCTAAAAATAAATTAACTCTTATTAAATAAATTAATCCTATTTAAAGCTAAATACTTACCTGTAAAATAAACCCTAATATAGCTACAATATAAATTATAATTATATTGTAGCTATTTTAGGATTTATATTTATTTTACAGGCAACTTTGTATTTATTTTAACCAGGTACAATAGCTATTAAATAGTTAAGAACTATTTAATAGCTACCTAGTTAAAATAATTACAAAATTACCTGTAAAATAAATCCTAACTTAAGTTACAATTAAACCTAACACTACACTATCAATAAATTAATTAAATAAAATACCTACAATTAAATCTAACACTACACTATCAATAAATTAATTACATGAAATACCTACAAATAAATACAATTAAATAAACTAACTAAAGTACAAAAAATAAAAAAAGCTAAGTTACAAAAAATAATGGTTAAAATAATTACAAAGTTGCCTGTAAAATAAATATTATTCCTAAAATAGCTACAATATAATTATAACTTATATTGTAGCTATATTAGGGTTTATATTACAGGTAAGTATTTAGCTTTAAATAGGAATAATTTATTTAATAAGAGTTAATTTATTTTGTTAGATTTAAATTATATTTAATTTAGGGGGGTGTTAGTGTTAGGGTTAGAATTAGCTTTAGGGGTTAATACATTTATTAGAGTAGCGGTGAGGTCCGGTCGGCAGATCAGCGGTTAATACTTGAAGTTAGGTGTCAGCGATGTTAGGGAGGGCAGATTAGGGGTTAATACCGCTGGTATTTGAGAGTTGCAATGGCGGTAAATATGCTATACGCTCCCTTTTTGGAGCCTAACGCAGCCCTTCTGTGAACTCTAAATACCAGCTGTATTTAAAAGGTGCGGGGGAAAAAAAGCCAGCATTAGCTACGCAGGTCGTTACCGACAAAACTCTAAATCTAGCCGATAATGTTTGTGCAATCATGGCACAAATGGTTGTAAAAGCATCTCTGGGATCTTCTTTGTTTAGAAATAGCAGACATATATGGCTTTGCCATTGCTTTTCGGTAATTAGAAGGCCACTAATTGCAGCTGCGCAGGACACTTGTATTATTCCCGGCAGTGAAAAGGTCAAAAAGGAGGCCTGTAAGGTTAATTTTAGCTTTAGGGGTAGATTTATCAAACCCCGGGCAGACATGATTTGCTATATCGAATCATGTCTGCCCTGCATCGCTAAATGCTGACAGCATACGCTGTCAGTATTTAACATTGCACAAGCATTTAGCAAGAAATTTTGGTGCAATGCCACCCCCTGCACATTCGCGGCCAATCAACCGCTAGCTAGGGGGTGTCAATCATCCCGATCGTATCTGATCGCGATGATTGCAGTCTGCCACCTAAAAGGTGGTGGATGAGTTAAGGAGCAACGATCTTAAGACCGCTGCTTCTTAACTCCTGTTTCCAGCGAGCCAGAAGGTTTGCGTGGAATAAGCAGCATCCGCTGCTTGGTAAATATACCCCCTAGTGTAGAGATTTCCCTCCCACCTGACACTTCCCACCCCCTAATTCATCCCTGATCTCTCTCAAACAGCTCTCTTCCCTCCCCCACTGGTCACTGCAGTGTAAGATCACCCTAACCCTCCAACCTCCCTGATTCCTTCTCAAACAGCTCTCTTCCCTCCCCCACTGGTCACTGCAGTGTAAGATCACCCTAACCCTCTAACCTCCCTGATTCCTTCTCAAACAGCTCTCTAAACCTCCCCTGCCCTAAATATTGCCGCCATCTTAGATACTGGCAGCTGTCTGGCAGTACCGGTAAACCCCTTTATTTCTTTATTTTATATTTTACTTTTTTTTCTGTAGTTTAGTGGTCCAAGCACCTCCCCCATCCCGCGATTGACATTTAGTACCCCACCCCGCACCCCCAAACCCCTTTCTGCAGTGTAGCAGCCTTATCACTCCCTGTCTTTTTTTAAAAATCAGTAGCATAGGGCCCTCACACTCCCTCCCCTTCCTATCCCAGTGTCCCCATCTGTAATGATCAGGCATCTGCCCTCATATGGAGCCGGAGCACATTACATTCTGTTTATTCATTATGTCTATTTTCTCTAGGTGCAGTGCTGGAACTGACTGTCCTTCCTCAAAATGCTAAACTGGGAGCCAATATCATCATCCCTTGTATATTCCATGTGGATACACCCCCTGTAAACCCTGAATACCTATCAATACATTGGTACTTTCAAGGAAAGGAGATTTTGAGATATGGTACCATTATAAAAACATCACATCCTAGGGCGTCCTTAAACACAACTAAGGCACCAGATGGGAATGCTTCTCTATTGATATTTAATGTAACAATATTTGATAGTGGAATTTACAAGTGTTTAGTGATCTACACTCCAGAAAAAAAGGAGAAGGATGTCACGCTTGATGTACATGGTAAGAATATAAAACAAATGCTATTATTTAGAGTGCAAATTTGGAAACAGTGTGATAAAGACCTCAGATTGTCTAGTTACCAATACTTCTTACATGATCGTAAAAGAAAAGTAGATGAATAAACTGTAAAACAATATACATAACAATCTACAAAACCTTTATCATTTTAAAAATAAACATTTAAACTATTAAAGTTAATCATGTAAAAAACTAACGCCTAAATTACAAGTTTTGTCGGTAAAGACGTGCGGTGCTAACGAGCCTTTTTTTCTCACCGCTCACTTAAAACAACGCTGGTATTACGAGTTTTCTGAATGGCTGCGTTAGCCTCAGAAAAGTGAGCGGAGAGCAAAATTTAGCTCCACATCTCACTGTAATACCAGTATTGCTTAAGTCAGCGGTAAGCTGGTGTAAGGTGCTCGTGCACGATTTCCCCTTAGGAAACAATGGGGCTGAGCCGGCTGAAAAAAACCTGACACCTGCAAAAAAGCAGTGTTCAGCTTCTAACGCAGACCCATTGTTTCCTATGGGAAAATAAAAAATATGTCTACACCTAACACCCTAACATGAACCCCGAGTCTAAACACCCCTAATCTTACACTTATTAACCCCTAATCTGCCGCCCCCGACATCGTCGCCACCTGCATTATACTATTAACCCCTAATCTACCGCTCCGGACACCGCCGCCACCTACATTATACCTTTGAACCCCTAATCTGCTGCCCCTAACATCGCCGACACCTACATTATATTTATTAACCCCTAATCTGCCGCCCCCAACGTAGCTGCCACCTACCTACAATTATTAACCCCTAATCTGCCGCCCCCAATGTCGCCGCCACTATACTAAATTTATTAACCCCTAAACCTAAGTCTAACCCTAACCATAACCCCCCTAACTTAAATCTAATTTAAATAAATCTAAATAAAAATAAAATAATTAAATAAATTAATCCTATTTAAAACTAATTACTTACCTATAAAATAAACCCTAATATAGCTACAATATAACTAATAGTTACATTATAGCTATTTTAGGATTTATTTTTATTTTACAGGCAACTTTGTATTTATTTTAACTAGGTAGAATAGTTATTAAATAGTTATTAACTATTTAATAACTACCTAGCTAAAATAAATACAAAATTACCTGTAAAATAAATCCTAACCTAAGTTACAATTACGCCTAACACTACTCTATAAATAAATTAATTAACTAAATTAAATTAAACTAATTACAATTAAATTAAATAAACTAAATTACAAAAAAAAACCCCACTAAATTACAGAAAATAAAAAAGAAATTACAATTTTTTAAACTAATTACACCTAATCTAATCCCCCTAATAAAATAAAAAAGCCCCCCAAAATAATAAAATTCCCTCCCCTATACTAAATTACAAATAGCCCTTAAAAGGGCCTTTTGCGGGGCATTGCCCCAAAGTAATCAGCTCTTTTACCTGTAAAAAAAAATACAATACCCCCCAACATTACAACCCACCAACCACATACCCCTACTCTAAAACCCACCCAATCCCCCCTTAAAAAAACCTAACACTAACCCCCTGAAGATCACCCTACCTTGAGCCGTCTTCACCCAGCCGGGCACAAGTGGTCCTCCATACAGCAGAAGTCTTCATCCGATCGGGGCAGAAAAGGTCCTCCAGACGGCAGAAGTCTTCATCCAGGCGACATATTCTATCTTCATCCTTCCGGCGTGGAGCGGGTCCATCTTCAATCCAGCCGATGCGGAGCATCCTCTTCCAACAAAGTCCTAACGAAGAATGAAGGTTCAGCCAATAGGATTGACCTCGCATTCTATTAGCTGATCGGAACAGCCAATAGAATGCAAGGTCAATCCTATTGGCTGATTGGATCAGCCAATCGGATTGAACTGCAATCTGATTGGCTGATAGCATCAGCCAATAAGATTTTTCCTACCTTAATTCCGATTGGCTGATAGGATTCTATCAGCCAATCGGAATTCAAGGGAAACCATCTTGGATGACGTCATTTAAAGGAATCTTCATTCTTCGTTAGAACTTCGTTGAAAGAGGATGCTCCGCATCGGCTGGATTGAAGATCGACCCGCTCCGCGCCAGAAGGATGAAGATAGAAGATGCCGCCTGGATGAAGAATTCTGCCGTCTGGAGGATCTCTTCTGCCCCAATCGGATGAAGACTTCTGCCGTATGGAGGACCACTTGTGCCCGGCTGGGTGAAGACAGCTCAAGGTAGGGTGATCTTCAGGTGGTTAGTGTTAGGTTTTTTTAAGGGGGGGATTGGGTGGGCTTTAGAGTAGGGGGTATGTGGATGGTGGGTTGTAATGTTGGGGGGTATTGTATTTTTTTTTTACAGGTAAAAGAACTGATTACTTTGGGGCAATGCGCCGCAAAAGGCCCTTTTAAGGGCTATTTGTAATTTAGTATAGGGTAGGGAATTTTATTATTTTTTTTTTTAATTTTATTTTATTAGGGGGATTAGATTAGGTGTAATTAGTTTTAAAAATTGTAATTTCTTTTTTATTTTCTGTAATTTAGTTTTTTTTCCGTAATTTAGTTTATTTAATTTAATTGTAATTAGTTTAATTTAATTTAGTTAATTAATATATTTATAGAGTAGTGTTAGATGTAATTGTAACTTAGGTTAGGATTTATTTTACAGGTAATTTTGTATTTATTTTAGCTAGATAGTTATTAAATAGTTAATAACTATTTAATAACTATTCTACCTAGTTAAAATAAATACAAAGTTGCCTGTAAAATAAAAATAAATCCTAAAATAGCTTTAATGTAGCTATATTAGGGTTTATTTTATAGGTAAGTATTTAGTTTTAAATAGGATTAATTTATTTAATTGTAGTAATTTTATTTAGATTTATTTAAATAATATTTAAGTTAGGGGGGTGTTAGGGTTAGGGTTAGACTTAGGTTTAGGGGTTAATACATTTAATATAGTAGCGGCGATGTTGGGGGCGGAATATTAGGGGTTAATAAATGTAGCTAGGTGGCAGCGACGTTGGGGACGGCAGATTAGGGGTTAATAAAATGTATTATAGTGTTTGCGAGGCGGGAGTGCGGCGGTTTAGGGGTTAATACATTTATTAAAGTGGCGGTGATGTCCGGTCAGCAGATTAGGGGTTAAAAAAATTAATTTAAGTGTTTGCGATGTGGGGGGGCCTTGGTTTAGGGGTTCATAGGTAGTTTATGGGTGTTAGTGTACTTTTTAGCACTTTAGTTAAGAGTTTTATGTTCCGGCGTTAGCCCATAAAACCCTTAACTACTGACTTTTAAATGCGTTAGAAGTCTTGACAGGAGAGGGTCTAACGCTCACTTCTTCCAAGACTTGTAATACTGGCGTTAGGCAAATCCCATTAAAAAGATAGGATACACAATTGACGTAAGGGGATTTGCGGTAGCCTCAAGTCGCGGAAGAAAAGTGAGCGGTACACCTGTACCTGTCAAACTCGTAATACCAGCGGGCGTTAAAAAGCAGCGTTGGGACCTCTCAAAGCTGATTTTTGAGGCTAACGCAGAACTCGTAATCTAGCCGAATGATATTATAAATTGAAAGTAAACGCATTTCTTGAGCGTAATCCAGATTTACGCTAGAATCATTACTGTGACTTCAGATCTCTGGTTAACTGTTTTGCATAACAAAAAAGTATCACAAAACCCATTGAAATACAGTTACACTCATAATAACACCATCTAATAATAGCTTACTTCTAGCACAATTAGCGCCCCACTTGTAATCTGGCCCATCATTTTTATTGTCAACCAACTATATTTTTTAACAATGAATTACTTTTTTTGTCTTTATATTATAATAGTTTTTATTTGCTTAATAAAGCCCTACCAATCAGTACTGAGTATAGGAAGGGGCTGCTATTTATGGGTTAAAAAATAATTAATTTCTGTGTTATTATTTGTTACAGCTGCTCCATTAATCACAATCACAAATAACATTGTTACTAAGAATGTGGAGAGTTTTATCAACAGCACAATCACCGGCTTCTATCCCATCAGCATTGAGATTAAATGGCTCAGACACAAAGAGGTCCTGGAAGATGTTACTCATTACCCACCTCAAAGACATTCTGATGGAACCTACTCAATGAAAAGTTCTGTCTCAGTAACACCCACAGAGGAGAATGAAAATCAGACCTACTCAGTCTGGGTCCAACACTCATCTCTTCATGAACCTCTGCAGAAAGATTTCCAGCTTGTCTATGGAGGTAACAATTATCTTTATTTGAGTTTATAAAGCAAAAATATATGTTACTAAGTATTATAATCATTACATGGAAGTTAAAAAGTGCAACAGCAGGCTACAAGGGAACAATGTGCTAAATTACAAGTGGAGCGCTATTTTTCTCTCTCTCTCCCGTGTTATCTCTGCTAGAAGTAAGCTTTTTGGGGTAGCGCTCATATTAAAAGTAAAAAGTTTTTCACTTATGTGCTAACCTGACACGTGCAAAAAGCTGAAGTTATATATAGCAAATATAGAGATTCTGTTAACTTATTCCCTCATAGGAGTCAATGGAGCAAGAAAAGTGGTAAAAACTAACACCCCACTCACGTGCAGATCTGATCGCATTTTCTCAAGTGCGCAAACCCAACATGAAAATATAATTTTTTCACATTCCAATGTTCTTTACATCAAAGAATATGTTCTATTTATATATATATACAAACTTGAAAAAAATTGATGCGCCTGCACAGCTTCTAAAAAGTCCAAAACTTTAATCTGTCAAATTAAAATAGTAACAGCACACATCA
Organism: Bombina bombina; assembly: GCF_027579735.1. NCBI lineage: Eukaryota > Metazoa > Chordata > Amphibia > Anura > Bombinatoridae > Bombina > Bombina bombina. Next base: position 43,876,309 of record NC_069509.1, read on the forward strand.
GAGGCAGAAGCCTAACATGTTTCGGCCTGGGGCCTTACTCATAGATATACACGTGAAAGTAATACTGCTAAAATTTAAAAGCAAAAAATGATGTTCATTGGCTGAAACCTAATCACTTAGGTTAATTGTGCCTTCATAACAGCAATGTTAATTACATTAACTAAAGAACCATCTCTTTCTATAAACATTGAATTAAGCTCTATCTATATTAATATAAAAATATAAAAATACGATAATCAATCCTTATCACATATAATGATACAGAGTCACGGAAAAACATATGAGCAAAACAGAACAAAGCAAAACAGAACGATATGTTGAAAATAATATTAGCAGCCATAATTAATAATAAATAACAATAAACAATACATTATTAATATGTATTACTACAAAATACATGCATTATGATAACTAATACATATTTGTTCTATGCCTCTAGAATATGAATAACTGGGATGCAAAGTAAATGCAAAGGGGTTCAAACATAAATGCTTCTAAGCATGGACAGACACCTTAAACAAATGAGATAATTCAGAGTAAGAGACCACAAAGGAACAAAAAATCAAAAGAGCAAGTATAGTTCAAATGCAGAGATAATATTCTCATCCGTTGGTCACAACAATTCCCTGATGAATCTCATATTGTAACATGGTATATGCATAAGAGTGTAGAACCCTGTATTATAGATAAGAAAATATGAATACATGTGGGAAATCTCACTAAGTGAAATAAATAGCCATATTAAACACAACAATATCATTCTGTGATCATATCAGATCAAAATTTGATTAATCATTTCCAAAAATTGATAACATCATAGAGAGAGTTGTAGCCCTTGGGTATACGTGACTCTAGTGTAAATATCCAGTAAGCTTCCCTCTTGAAGAGGATTTTGTTAATATCACCTCCTCGTTTAGGTGCTACAACTCGCTCTATGACCATACACCTGAAGGTTATGTTAGAACTATTATGTTCATTTATAAAGTGTTTGGCCATTTCAGAACAAGGATCAGACCTTTTTATGTCTGACAAATGCTGCCTTATCCTTTCTCTGACTTCTCTTGATGTACAGCCTACGAAGTGTCTTTTTGTACAAGTACACCATATTAAGTATATCACATTTTTGGTCCTACAATTGACACATGATGTCACTCTGTAGTTTTTCCCTGTAGAGAACGATTGAAAGGAGTCACCTCTCTGGATAAAAGTGCATGGTATACATGCACTGTATCCACATTTATACATACCCCTAGAGTCGAACCATGAACTGGTTGCTCTAAGAGTAGGTAACACACTTGGTGAAATTTGAATTGTTACCCCTCTTCTGTAGGACAATCTATAACCTTGCTGTATGGTTTCTACCAGACCATCATCCGCCAATTGCATAGGTAAGTTTTTGCGAATGATGTCACAGGTTCCCCAATTAACTGTCTGCGATTGGTGGTTTTGGACTTAGGTTTGTCCAACAGCAAGGTGTGTCTATGTAAAGAATTAAATTTCAGTGTTGGACTTTGTATGACATTATCCTTATATCCCCTCTGCTTTAACCTCTTTGCAAGGTCATCGCTATGGGTAGCAAAGTCAATGTCATCAGAACAGTTTCTTCTCGCTCTGATGAACTGCCCTTTAGCAATCAAACTTTTCTGGGGTGATTACTCTTGCCATGTAGTAAGGTATAGGTTTTCTATAGATGGTGGACTCTACGCTATGACTCTCAATGTTAGACTTTAGTTGTAAATCTAAAAGTTTACAGATTTTTTGTTGGTTTCAGAGGTGAACCTTAATCCCCACTCATTCTCATTACGGAAATGTACACAATGATCTATAGTGGGTGCCTCTCCCATCCACCCCAAAATAAGATCATCAATATAGCGATGATAACTTTTGATATACTGTGCACACGGGTTACTATCACCATAAATTTGAGATAACTCCCACCAACCCATTGTAAGGTTAGCATATGACAGGGCAAATTGTGCCCCCATGACAGTCCCTTGGAGTTGTAGATAAAAACTGTCTTCAAATTTAAAGTAATTGTGTGTTAGTAAAAATTGTAACACTTCAAGTATCCACTGTAGTTTGTACTAGTTTCCAAAAAATGTTTTATTGTTTGCATACCCATGGTGTGGGGGATAGAAGAGTACAAGGACACCATGTCAATCGTCAACCAGTGATAGTGTTGCTCCCAAAAAAAGCTATTAAAAATCTGTAAGACATGCTTGGTGTCACGTAAATAACTATGTAATGTAAGGACCAAAGGCTGCAAAATACTATCTAACCATTCAGATAATGGCTCGCATAATGAGCCTATTCCAGACACAATGGGTCTGCCCTTCACATCATATACACTTTTATGGACTTTGGGTAAGACGTGAAAAATGGGAGTAACTGGATTATCAACATATAGAAAACCAAAAGTCTGTTGGTCAATGTGACCTTCACTTAGTCCATCATCAAGAAGATATCTCAAATATCTCTTGAATTTATGAAACTGGTTAAACATGCTAGTAGGAAAAAAACCTAAACCATAATTCAGTACTTTCTTTTCTGACCTACTCAACTGATAATCAGTTAAGTTGATTATATTACTCTTAGGGTCATAGCTGATCTTCGAGTCAGGCTCCAAAGTGTGGCCTACAATATTAGTTTCACCTATTGTGGTTGGTACTTGTTCTGACCTCTGCCTTTCCTGAGTGTGTAGCGTTGTTGTTGTGATCTCATATTTGGTCCTCCTCTTTTTATTCTCCCTCTCCCTCTTTCTTGAGGGATCACTGGGGGAATAGGAAAAACCTCTTCTAAAAGTAAAGATTAATCTTGATTATTTATTGTATTGCTCTGTCCAGTGGCTACCTGCTGATATTTATTAGTCAATTGACTGGTTGTTTTACTTTTGCCACTTCCAAAAGTAACCACCTTTTGAGTGTTTTCTTTTAGGGGTTTTATAATAGATTTGGGTATAGCCCCTTGAGTTCTAGCCTGTTCAATGTCAGTATTGTCATGTTCAGAATGTGAATTTTCACCTGAGTCATTACCACTCCAGGTGTCATCACTTTGTCTATGGTCTCTTTGAAAATTGTGTCTTCGTCTACGATCACGTGATCTGTTTCTATTCTGTCGTTGCCATACATACACCTTTTCCCTGTTATAGTCAGTCTGATCTTGAATAAATGTGTCATGTTTGGACTGTATAAGCTCTTTTTTGAGTTGTGATATGCTTTTCTTTAATATAGTCTCAAACTCCCTGTAATTGTTCTAAAGGACATTGAGGTCTTATTCCATTTGTAATCTGATAATCTGATCTCTGACTGGCAAAAGTTGGCTGTCTTTATATTCTATTATAAGTGACATAAGTTTGAAGGAACAATCTGAAAGTGAATTGTTCCATCTGTTAACAAAATTATTGTCATCAGTTGTAAATGTCGGAAACTTCTAAATTCGTAAGCCTCTTGGCACTATCTTAAATCTAACATATCTCTCAAGGGTCCATTTGTCCCATTTTAGTTTAATTTCCCTTTTCTGAATAGTTTTCACGTCTTACCCAAAGTCCATAAAAGTGTATATGATGTGAAGGGCAGACCCATTGTGTCTGGAATAGGCTCATTATGCGAGCCATTATCTGAATAGTTAGATAGTATTTTGCAGCCTTTGGTCCTTACGTTACATAGTTATTTACATGACACCAAGAATATCTTACAGATTTTTAATAGCTTTGTTTGGGAGGAACACTATCACTGGTTGATGATTGATGTGGTATCCTTGTACTCTTCTATCCCCCACACCATGGGTATGCAGGCAATAAAATATTTTTTGGAAACTAGTACAAACTACAGTGGATACTTCACCCAATAAATACTTGAAGTGTTACAATTTTTACTAACACACAATTACTTTAAATTTGAAGACAGTTTTTATCTACAACTCCAAGGGACTGCCAGGGCAGCACAATTTGCCCCGTCATATGCTAACCTTATAATGGGTTGATGGGAGTTATGGTGATAGTAACCCGTGTGCACAGTATATCAAAAGTTATCATCGCTATATTGATGACCTTATTTTGGTGTGGATGGGAGAGGCACCCACTATTGATCATTGTGTACATTTCCTTAACGAGAACGAGTGGGGATTAAGGTTCACCTATGAGACCAACAAAAAATCTGTAACCTTTTTAGATTTACAACTAAAGTCTAACATTGAGAGTCATAGTGTAGAGTCCACCATCTATAGAAAACCCATAGCAGGGAATACCTTACTACATGGCAAGAGTTATCACACCAGAAAAGTTCCCTATTCGATTGCTAAAAGGCAGTTCATCAGAGCGAGAAGAAACTGTTCTGATGACATTGACTTTGCTACCCATAGCGATGACCTTGCAGAGAGGTTAAGGCAGAGGGGATATAAGGATAATGTCATACAAAGAGCAAAGCTGGAAGTTAATTCTTTACATAGACACACCTTGCTGTTGGACAAACCTAAGACCAAAACCACCAATCGCAGACAGTTAAGTGGGGAACCTGTGACATTTTTCACTCAATATTCATCTGATTATGATGAAGTTTGCAAAATCATTTGCAAAAACTTACCTATGCTATTGGCGGATGATGGTCTGGTAGAAACCATACAGCAAGATTGTAGATTCACCTACAGAAGAATGGTTACAATTGGTAATTAAATTTCACCAAGTGTTTTACCTACTCTTAGAGCAACCAGTTCATGGATGGACTCTAGGGGTACTTATACATGTGGATACAGTGCATGTATACCATGCACTTTTATCCAGAGAGGTGACTCCTTTCAATCATTCTCTACAGGGAAGAACTACAGAGTGGCATCATGTGTCAATTGTAGGACCAAAAATGTGATATACTTAATATGGTGTACTTGTACAAATAAACACTACGTAGGCTGTACATCAAGAGAAGTCAGAGAAAGGATAAGGCAGTATTTGTCAGACATAAAAAGGTCTGATCCTTGTTCTGAAATGGCCAAACACTTTATCAATGAACATAATAGTTCTAACTTAACCTTCAGTTGGATGGTCATAGAACGAGTTGTAACACCTAAACGAGGAGGTGATATTAACAAAATCCTCTTCAAGAGGGAAGCTTACTGGATATTTACACTAGAGTCACGTATCCGCAAGGGCTACAACTCTCTCTAGGATGTTTTAATTTTTTGGGAATGATAACTCAAATTTTGATCTGATATGATCACAGAATGATATTTATGTCTTTAATATGGCTATTTATTTCACTTAGTGAGATTTCCCACATGTATACATATGTTCTTATATATAATACAGGGTTCTACACTCTTATGCGTATATCATGTTAGAATATGAGATTCATCAGGGAATTGTTGTGACCAACGGATGAGAATATTTTCTGTGCATCTGAACTACACTTGTTCTTTTGTTTTTTGTTCCTTTGTGGTCTCTTTCCCTGAATTATCTCGTTTGTTTAAGGTGTCTGTGCATGCATAGAAGCATTTAGGTTTGACCCCTTTGCATTTGCATTTACTTTGCATCCCAATTATTCATATTCTAGAGGCATAGAAAAAATATGTATTAGTTATCATAATGCATGTATTTTGGGGTAATAAATATTAATAATTTATTATTTATTGTTATTTATTATTATTTATTTCTGCTAATATTATTTTCAACATATCGTTCTGTTTTGCTTTGTTCTGTTTTGCTCATATGTTTTTCCGTGACTCTGTATCATTATATGTGATAAGGATTGATTATCGTATTTTTATATTTTTATATTAATATAGATAGAGCTTAATTCAATGTTTATAGAAAGAGATGGTTCTTTAGTTAATGTAATTAACATTGCTGTTATGAATGCACAATTAACCTAAGTGATTAGGTTTCAGCCAATGAACATCATTTTTTGCTTTTAAATTTTAGCGGTATTACTTTCACGTGTATATCTATGAGTAAGGCCCCAGGCCAAAACATGTTAGGCTTCTGCCTCTGATGTTTGCTGTTACTATTTTAATTTGACTGATTAAAGTTTTGGACTTTTTAAAAGCTTTGCAGGCGCATCAATTTTTTTCAAGTTCATGAATCTCTTTCCCCCACTAGCCTGGCACATTTCTTTGTTTGGATCGTTTTCAACTAGTTCACTTGTGTCAGGTGGTGCATTGATGCTGGAGGATTGATGTCCTGAGGCTGCTGTAGATTCAGACAAGCACCTGTTCAGACGAGCACCTTGAGTGCTGTATTTACTCGAATGCAGGGAACTGGGACGGATTATGAGTGGAGAACCGGTGGCTTCCCTCCCTGATAGCGTGGCGTTGGCGGCACTGAATTCAAGGTGAAAGCAATTAGAGGTCCCCTATATTAGTCCGTGAGTGTTCCTGTGTCCAGTTTTTTGTTCTGTTTCTCAATGTATTTCAGCCTTCCTGTTTTAGAGTTACCGAGCTACCGCACCCCACTGCACCACCACTTACTGTCTGACCCCTTTTTCTACATTTAAAGTACTACGTCCAGATCATTAACTTTCTTTTATATATATATATATATATATATATATATATATACATGCAAAGAGAGAAGCGCTCTACCAGGAACATTATTTTGGAGGGTCTTTTGAAGATGCCAAGGGCACGTTTGTACTGTGTCCAGTCTTTCTCTTCAAGAGGGATTGTTGATGTGGCTTTCATTGATGAGCATCATTTGCAAACCTGCTATCAACAAACTATTGATATCACTGCTTCTCCAAAGTTGGCTGGCATAAGATTTGTTGCCTGTGTGCAGAGGGAGAGAAGAATCCTGATGACAGTGCATATGTACAATCCGTGGGTCACTGATGTGGAAATTCATTTGTTTCTTTGTCGCTACTTTAATGATGTTCAAGGAGGTAACAAGCTGAAGAATCAGTTTGGAACTTTCAATGGAAAACGTAGGTTCTGGGTGCGGTTTGTGCCAGATAAATTAGGTATTGTGGAAAGAAACACCCTCCACAGACTTTTGCCATTGATGGAAATAGAGGTTTTCTATACTATGATTACATGCCTCTTTTTTGCCATAGTTGCAACCTGTTTGGTCATATTTCTGAGAATTGTCCCGGTGCCAGATGTTGAAATTGCAGTGAGGAGGATTACTGTAGTAAATGCCGGACCTGTAACCTGTGTGGTTCTTCATGCCATCTGTGCATGTGTCCTTTGATGATGTCACAGGGGCTTGATGGAGTGAAGACTTCCTATGCTGATATTGCAAAAAAAAGTATTCTGTTGCGGTTGAGCCATCTATGAAGGAGGAAGAGGTCTCTGATGAAGCATTGAAGTCTATATTACCTCTTCTGTGTATGAAGTCTGCAGTTAGGGCCCCTGTCAGAGAGGTGTCTGATGCTCCTATGGTGGTTTCAGAGGCTAATAAGGTGGAGGACGCCCAATCTAATGTGTTATCTGCTTCTAATGTTCTGGAAGCCCTGTTGCTCACCTCTACGGAGGATACCATTGCTATTCCTGGGACAGAGGATTTTTCCTTCACTGAGTTATCTGATGATCTTGCTCCTGATTTTTTTCTTGGTGAAGGGGAGAATATTGATTGGTCTGCTGTTTTGTCCTCTTGTTCTAAGGAGGATATGGACACTGCAGGAAAGAAATCTACCTCCAAGCAGAAGAAAAGGTGCAGATTCTGATGGATGGGAGAGTCCTGATTTGGATCTTCCAGTAGTTAAGAGTGTAGATCCTGATACCGCAAGTGATGCTGACTCTTTAATTTCTGAGTTTACTTCTGTCTCTACTAAAGATGTTCCCTCTGACTCAAGCCAGTATTGATGACTTTTCTGATGCCTCTTCTGATGGTAATCTAGATAAAGGAGATAGGAAACAACTTGCTGAAGTTACTGGTTATGAGGCTGGTAAGGGGGAGCCTAGGAGGTCAGAACGTCGAAGAGGTAAATTGAAAGGATCTCCTGCAAGTGCTAAGAAAAAGAAAGGAAAGAAGAAGTCCTGATGTTTATTCTTTTTTGTTTTTCTTTAATTTATTTTTGTGTTGTTTCTGACCATTTCTTCTCTTAATGTTAGGTGTATGAAAACTATAACGAGGAGAGCTGCAATTTTTATGTTTTTATCTGTATGTTCTGCTAACATTTTTTGTTTGCAGGAATGTGGTCTCTCTGAACATCCTAAATGTGCTGACTGTGAATATGGTCCTAAAGTATGGTCTTGTTGTTCTGATAGGAATGGGGGTGGGAGTTTTGTTTAAGGGGTTTTGTTTTTCTATTGTTAATGTAGTTCATATTGTCTCGGGTCAGGTTCTTTTGGTTTGTTTTAGTTTTTGTGGGACTGTTTTTCATTTGTTAATTGTATATGCTTCCCCAAATAGGGTAGAATGTTTGTATAATAATTTATTTTCTGCCAGGTCGGGATCCTACTCTTTTGGTTGGGGACTTTAAATGTCTTATTAAAACTGGGGACAGAGAGGGTGGGAGTAATTACAGGGTGGATAGCAGAGGGATTTTTTTAGTTGATCTACTTAAATCTTTTGGTTTGAAGGATGCCTTTGGGTCTATTTCATTTTCTGGGGATGGTTTTACTTTCTTTAGTAATAGTGGTGAGATGTGTTTTTTCTAAATTTATAGGTGTTGTTGATTTTTCTTTAAAGTGGATGCCTTTTACAGATCATGCCTTTTTGATGTGTAAGGTGAATTGTGATTTGAAGATTAAATATGGTAAGGGTTTTTGGAAAATGAATGTGAGTTTGTTAGAAGATGAGAAGATTAAGCATCATTTTGTTTGGATTACGAAAGGAAGCGTGAAAGAAAGTGTGATTTTAGTAATGTGCTTATGTGGTTGGAATGGTTGAAGGTGTAAATAAAGAGTTTTTTTTTATTAAGAAAGGCTGTGAGAAAGATAGAATGGAAAGTGAGTTGTATGATAAAATGGTGTCTGAGGTTGTTGTATTTGTATCAATTGAGAAATTGTGGTATTGATGTGCATGATACATTGCTGAAGCAAGAAAGATAATTAATTAAAAAATGTATGCATTGTAGTAAATACTTTTTTAAGAAAGCTTTTGAAGGTAAGACTAGTTTTGTTAGTATGTGTGTGAAATTAATGGTACGGGTGGTGTTTTGCATGAAGTTCATGAGTTTTATAGTGAGCTGTATAAAGAAAAGACAAGAGATGTTTTATTGGGAAAGGAGTTGTTGGAAGATATTAAGGTTAAGTCTGTAAAATATGATAATGATTTGTTAGAAAGGGATGTAAGTTTGGATAAGATTGCAGAGGTTGCAAGGAGTTTTAAGAATTGAAAGGTTCCGGGTTGTGATGGTTTGCCTGTTGAATTTTATACTTGTTTTTGGAATTTGATTGGGGTGGATATGTTAGATGTTTTTAAGTTTGTTTTGAGGATTAATGCTTTTCCTGTTTCAATAAAGAAAGGTTTGATTGTTTTGTTATTTAAAAAGGGTGACAAGAGAGATTTGAGGAATTGGAGGTTGATTACGTTGTTGAATGTTGACTATAAGGTTATTGCAAAGGTGTTGGCAAATAGAATATGTGGAGTGATTGGTAAGTTTGTGGGTGAAGAGCAAGTGTGTGCTGCTCCTGGGCGTCAGATTTCTGAAAGTTTGTTGTTACTACGTGATGTACTGTGGTATGTGAGGGAGAGGATGAGGTCTGTTGCTGTTGCTATTGTGGATTTTTAAAAAGTGTATGATAGGGTAGTGCATGATTTTATATTTCATGTTTTAGAACATTTAGGTTTTTCTGGTAAGATTATTGGATGGTTTAAATGTTTGTATTGTGATATTGTGAGTCAGGTTCAGGTTAATGTTTTCTTTGACTGAGGAATTGTGTGTTAAATCTAGAGTACGTTAAGGTTGTCCTTTGTCTCCTGTGGTATTTGTATGTGTGATTGAGCGTAAAGGATTGTGAGTACAGCGCCAAAAAAAGGGCCAAGAGATAGATATACACACTACAAAGAAGTATACTAAATCAGATTTAATAAAAACAATGGGTATACAAATTCATACCTAAAAGCTGATAACAATTAATTATGGTTATCTGAGCTGGTGGATGATAGCAAATATTCCCTGTTATACGAATAAAATACAAGTCTACAATAAAAATAAATAAAAGACTAACAATGACAGCTAGCAGTGAAAATCAATAAAGATCAGTAAAAGGTCAATAAAGCAGCGGCACAGTGAAAACAGCTAACAGTCATGGATCCATGATGAATAATGATGATGTTAAAAATAAATAAATTGTGTGGGAATGAGTGTGATGTGCAATGTGAATTACCAAACAATGCAAAAAAATTTAAAACAATGATTAAAACAATGCGTATTAAAGAATTGTGATATACAAAACTCAAGTGTACTGGTGGCACTGCAGTGCAAAAAAAACAAAAAACAAAAAAGAGTGAAAAATATATATAAAAAATGAAAAATGATATAGGAGAATGCAATGAAATGTCACAATTAGTGGAATAGTGAATGATGAGATGAAGACAAAAACAATGCAAAAATCAAATTGCAAAATGATGTCCAACAAATGTTAGTGAAGAACAGAAAATTCCTTTGTAATCCAAATAAGTGAAAAATTCAAAAAAGGCACATGAAAAAAAAAAACCTTGGATCCTGATGATGGAAGTTCCCAGGTGGTTCCTAACGGCGATCAGCTGCTCATTCAATGTCCTAGTGTCTTCCTTTAACCAAAGTTTAAAACATAGCGTAACACATCCTAAAAACAATAAAACCTATGAAAAAGTGCTTACCAATGGGTCTAAGCGTTTCGGTCCTCAGTGGACCTTTATCAAGTCTTGAGGAGGGATAAATTAGTTAGAGGTGTGAGTGTTCCTGGCAGTAATGGAAGGTGTTTGAAAGTGATTGGGTATATGGATGATGTGAGTGTGGTAAGTTAGACTCAGGTTGGTTTGAGGAAGGTGAAAACTTTGGTTGAATGTTTTTGTATGGCTAGTGGTTTCAGAGTTAATTGAAATAAGTGTCAAGTTAAAGTTTTTGATAATGATAGGGAGATCTATTTTTGTGGATGGCCTGTCACTGATGGTGCAATTGAGGTTGATTTGAAAGGCTTGGAATGTAGGGAGAATGTTTTTGATAAAGTGAGTAAAAAACTTCAATTTTGGTCTTTAAGGACTTTATCTTTGAAGGAAAAATGTTAGTTATTAAATTGGTTTTGATCCCTATTATGTTATATTTAGCTTTAGTTTCTCCTCCTCCTGAGAGGATTTTTAGGAGAATTTTGAGAGTTTTGTTTTCTTTTTTCTAGAGTTCTGATATGGAGCGTTTGAAAAAAGATGTTGTTAAGAGTAAAAATGTTGGTGGTAAGGGTTTTCACAATGTGAAGAGATTCTTGGCTGTGAAATATGTTAGTAGGTGTGTGGTTCTGAGTGGTAAGGATAGCATGGCTGGTTGTATGGTAAAGTATGCTTGTGGAAATGTTTATAGACAATATGATTTGTTTGAGATTGATAGACAGAAACCAGTATGTTTTGCTGTTCCGTGGTATTATGTAAGGGGGGAATGTTGGATTAAAAAATATGATATGAAGAATGTTAGTAGGGAGATCTGGTGTGGAAATAGAATGGTGTTGAAAATGTTGGAGAAGAAAGAAGGTCTTGAGTTGATTGGGGGTTTGAATGAGAAGGAATGTGTGTTGGTGTGGAAAATGTGTGTAATAAGCATTTGATTAATAGGCTGAAATATATAAGTTTTATTTATTTATGTACTTATTCTCCAGTTTGTGTTTGTCTGTATTTGAATTATGGTCAGACTGATATACTTGAGGCAAGTTTTCCTTTGTGAAAAGCTTAACTGGGCTAAAAGAGGCTGCTCTTGGGTGGTAACTAGTCATAGAACAAGCTACTGAGCTGTCTGTGCCTGGTAAAGCACTTATCTCTTTGTAGATAGTTACATTTTTCTGCCATATATATGTTAGTGATATTCACCCTGGACTGCATAACTATTCAGACCACGACAGGTTAAAGAAGGTTAGTTTATTAAAGACACACTGCAGTAAGGAGAGAAAAAAACATACAAGGTTTTCTGTGGAGGGGTCAGTCCCCAACCCAGGTAGTTATACGCAGGAGGCAGGGCATTCCTGATCTCCATATCTAAGCAAATACTAGGGATGCACCGAAATTTCGGCCGCAGAAAGTTTCGGACGAAAATAGCATTTTTGGCTATTTCGTTTTTCATTTTTTTTGCCTGTTATTTTCGGTAAAATTATTGTGTAGCATGTTTCAAATTTGATGCTAGCCTAGAGCTGCTGTTTAAGTTTATTACTTGACTTACTGTTCTGCATATAATGAGTTTTCTAGGACTATACTTTATTTGGATAATTGGTAAAAAAAAAACCTGTTAAATATGATTCTGTTACATAGAACTAAATGAAGAATAATACAGTATATTGATATTTATAATTGTTTTAAGTAGGGATGCACCAAAATTTTGGTCACAGAAACATTTTTGCCGAAAATTGCATTATTTTTTGCCTGTTTTTTTTTTTTTTTTTCTTGGTAAAATTATTGTGTAGCATATTATTGTTTTAAGATATTTTTGTCCAATTTTAGTGTGTTACTTTCAATAAAAGTGTGGGCTTTTTTTATTGGCTCTAATTATGCAAAAAAAAAAAACTAAAAAAAATAATTTGAAAAAATACATTTTCGGTATCAGTTTCGGTTTTCGGCCAAGTGCATCCCGGATTTTCGGATTCGGTTTCGGTCCAGAATTTCCATTTCGGTGCATCACTAGCAAATACAGTTCATGATTGGCTAGCTAACAAAATGCAAGGGTTTTTACCAAATTTGGTTACAACATAAGTAAATTAAAGTTCTTCAAAAATTAAGTCACTAAGTTCTATTCATAAGAGTAGTAGGTGTTGCTGTGTCTGACCATATATCAAAAAGGGCAAAGGTCAACCCTAGAGACAGATCAGTTAATGTCTTCTTTCTGAGACAATCCTAGTGTCATTCTATTTGCTAACTTTCTTAATTTATGGTATACATACATTCATATATTCACACACATATTCTCACAGATATATTTGGCTTATCAGGATACTAACGGCTAGATTTAGAGTTTTGTCGGTATTGACCCGCGTAGCTAATGCCGGCTTTTTTCTGGCCGCACCATAAAAATAACTCTGGTATTGAGAGTTCACAGAATGGCTGCGTTAGGCTCCAAAAAAGGAGCGTAGAGCATTTTTAACGCATCTGCAACTCTCGATACCAGAGTTGCTTACGGACGCGGCCAGCCTCAAAAACGTGCTCGTGCACGATTCCCCCATAGGAAACAATGGGGCTGTTTGAGCTGAAAAAAAACCTAACACCTGCAAAAAAGCCGCGTTCAGCTCCTAACGCAGCCCCATTGTTTCCTATGGGGAAACACTTCCTACGTCTGCACCTAACACTCTAACATGTACCCCGAGTCTAAACACCCCTATCCTTACACTTATTAACCCCTAATCTGCCGCCCCCACTATCGCTGACCCCTGCATATTATTATTAACCCCTAATCTGCTGCTCCGTAAACCGCCGCTACTTACATTATCCTTATGTACCCCTAATCTGCTGCCCCTAACACCGCCGACCCCTATATTATATGTATTAACCCCTAATCTGCCCCCCACAACGTCGCTTCCACCTGCCTACACTTATTAACCCCTAATCTGCCGAGCGGACCGCACCGCTACTATAATAAATGTATTAACCCCAAATCCGCCTCACTAACCCTATAATAAATAGTATTAACCCCTAATCTGCCCTCCCTAACATCGCTGACACCTAACTTCAATTATTAACCCCTAATCTGCCGACCGGAGCTCACCGCTATTCTAATAAATGTATTAACCCCTAAAGCTAAGTCTAACCCTAACACTAACACCCCCCTAAGTTAAATATAATTTAAATCTAACGAAATAAATGAACTCTTATTAAATAAATTATTCCTATTTAAAGCTAAATACTTACCTGTAAAATAAATATATAATTACATTGTAGCTATTTTAGGATTAATATTTATTTTACAGGCAACTTTGTAATTATTTTAACCAGGTACAATAGCTATTAAATAGTTAAGAACTATTTAATAGTTACCTAGTTAAAATAATTACAAAATTACCTGTAAAATAAATCCTAACCTAAGTTACAATTAAACCTAACACTATACTATCATTAAATTAATTAAATAAAATACCTACAATTACCTACAATTAAACCTAACACTACACTATCAATAAATTAATTAAATACAATTCCTACAAATAACTACAATGAAATAAACTAACTAAAGTACAAAAAATAAAAAAGAACTAAGTTACAAAAAATAAAAAAATATTTACAAACATAAGAAAAATATTACAACAATTTTAAACTAATTACACCTACTCTAAGCCCCCTAACAAAATAACAAAGACCCCCAAAATAAAAAAAGGCCCTACCCTATTCTAAATTACTAAATTAAAAGCTCTTTTACCTTACCAGCCCTGAACAGGGCCCTTTGCGGGGCATGCCCCAAGAATTTCACCTCTTTTGCCTGTAAAAAAAAACATACAATACCCCCCCCCCAACATTACAACCCACCACCCACATACCACATTTTTGCAAAGCGCCGCTATAATGTAGGTGGCGGCGCTTTGCGGTCGGCAGATTAGGGGTTAATTATTGTAGGTATCTGGCGGCGACGTTGTGGGGGGCAGGTTAGGGGTTAATAAATATAATATAGGGGTCGGCGGTGTTAGGGGCAGCAGATTAGGGGTACATAAGTATAACGTAGGTGGTGGTCGGCAGATTAGGGGTTAAAAAAATTTAATCGAGTGGCGGCGATGTGGGGGGACCTCAGTTTAGGGGTACATAGGTAGTTTATGGGTGTTAGTGTACTTTAGGGCACAGTAGTTAAGAGCTTTATGAACCGGTGTTAGCCCAAAAAGCTCTTAACTCCTGTTTTTTTTCTGCGGCTGGAGTTTTGTCGTTAGAATTCTAACGCTCACTTCAGCCACGACTCTAAATATCGGAGTTAGAAAGATCCCATTGAAAAGATAGGATACGTAATTTACGTAAGGGGATCTGCGGTATGGAAAAGTCGCGGCTGAAAAGTGAGCGTTAGACCCTTTTTCAGTGACTCCAAATACCTGAGGGCGGTAAAAACCAGCGTTAGTAGCCTCTAACGCTGGTTTTCACGGCTAACGCCAAACTCTAAATCTAGGCCTAAGGAACTTAGGTGTTTAATGATACAGGTTTGAATGCAAGAATTTGGACAAGGATTGAAAAAGATTACTAGATTTACAAAGAACAGACATACACTCAGAACAAATTATAGTTTATAGCTCCCATTCAGACAAAGTGCCCCCCCATGACTGTGTCTAGTTAACCCCTTCGGACCTGACTAAGCACTGCAAGGAAAAAGAGACATACATTGTTTTTTTACTATATATATATATATATATATATATATATATAAATTATTTTTACTATAATGGCCCTTTAATGTAATATGGTAGTGCAACAATAACATACGTTTTGTTCGAGCATTTTATTTTTAACTCACGACCCTGCAAGTGTATGTATTTAACCTCTATTGTTATTTTTAAATATTAGCTACCGTAATTTGATTAGGAAATTGTTTTAAAATGAAATTAATATTTTTTACTTATATATTTTTTTTTCAACTTTTTTTTAACAGGTAATTACTTTTTTATTATATATCTTTATATTATGATAGTTTGTATTTGCTTAATCAGTACTGAGTATATTAAGGGCCTGCAGAGTGAATTTATGGGTTAAAAAATAATTAATTTCTGCATTATTATTTCTTACAGCTCCTCCATTAATCACAATCACAAATAACATTGTTACTAAGAATGTGGAGAGTTTTATCAACTGCACAATCACTGGCTTCTATCCCATCAGCATTGACATTAAATGGCTCAGAGACAAAGAGGTCCTGGAAGATGTTACTCATTACCCACCTCAAAGAAATTCTGATGGAACCTACTCAGTGAATAGTTCTGTCTCAGTAACACCCACAGAGGAGAATGAAAATCAGACCTACTCAGTCAGGATCCAACACTCATCTCTTCATGAACCTCTCCAGAAAGATTTCAAGCTTGTTTATAGAGGTAACAATTATCTTTATTTGAGTTTATAAAGCAAAAGTATAATAAGTTACTAAGTATTATTATTATTGTCAGTGGAGGGTTGTCAATAGGAACATAAGGACAGTGCACAACAATTTTGTGAGGAAAGGAAAATAAAATAAAAGGAATAGTAATAGGTACAGAAGAATAATAGGGGGCGCCCTTGAGAGCACACTAAGGCCTAGATTTAGAGTTCGGCGGTAGCCGTCAAAACCAGCGTTAGAGGCTCCTAACGCTGGTTTTGGCCGCCCGCTGGTATTTGGAGTCAGTGATTAAAGGGTCTAACGCTCACTTTACAGCCGCGACTTTTCCATACCGCAGATCCCCCTACGCCATTTGCGTAGCCTATCTTTTCAATGGGATCTTTCTAACGCTGGTATTTAGAGTCGTTTCTGCAGTGAGCGTTAGAGCTCTAACGACAAGATTCCAGCCGCCAGAAAAAAGCAGGAGTTAAGAGCTTTCTGGCTAACGCCGGTTTATAAAGCTCTTAACTACTGTGCCCTAAAGTACACTAACACCCATAAACTACCTATGTACCCCTAAACCGAGGTCCCCCCACATCGCCGCCACTCGATTAAAATTTTTAACCCCTAATCTGCCGACCGCCACCTACGTTATACTTATGTACCCCTAATCTGCTGCCCCTAACCCCGCCGACCCCTATATTATATTTATTAACCCCTAACTTGCCCCCCACAACGTCGCCGCAAGCTACTTAAAATAATTAACCCCTAATCTTCCGACCGCAAATCGCCGCCACCTACGTTATCCCTATGTACCCCTAATCTTCTGCCCCTAACATCGCCGACCCCTATGTTATATTTATTAACCCCTAATCTGCCCCCCACAACGTCGCCGACACCTACCTACACTTATTAACCCCTAATCTGCCGAGCGGACCTGAGCGCTACTATAATAAAGTTATTAACCCCTAATCCGCCTCACTAACCCTATCATAAATAGTATTAACCCCTAATCTGCCCTCCCTAACATCGCCGACACCTACCTTCAATTATTAACCCCTAATCTGCCGACCGGAGCTCACCGCTATTCTAATAAATGTATTAACCCCTAAAGCTAAGTCTAACCCTAACACTAACACCCCCCTAAGTTAAATATAATTTTTATCTAACGAAATAAATTAACTCTTATTAAATAAATGATTCCTATTTAAAGCTAAATACTTACCTGTAAAATAAATCCTAATATAGCTACAATATAAATTACATTTATATTATAGCTATTTTAGGATTAATATTTATTTTACAGGTAACTTTGTATTTATTTTAACCAGGTACAATAGCTATTAAATAGTTAAGAACTATTTAATAGTTACCTAGTTAAAATAATTACAAATTTACCTGTAAAATAAATCCTAACCTAAGATATAATTAAACCTAACACTACCCTATCAATAAAATAATTAAATAAACTACCTACAATTACCTACAATTAACCTAACACTACACTATCAATAAATTAATTAAACACAATTGCTACAAATAAATACAATTAAATAAACTATCTAAAGTACAAAAAATAAAAAAGAACTAAGTTACAGAAAATAAAAAAATATTTACAAACATAAGAAAAATATTACAACAATTTTAAACTAATTACACCTACTCTAAGCCCCCTAATAAAATAACAAAGACCCCCAAAATAAAAAATTCCCTACCCTATTCTAAAATACAAAAATTACAAGCTCTTTTACCTTACCAGCCCTGAACAGGGCCCTTTGCGGGGCATGCCCCAAGAATTTCAGCTCTTTTGCCTGTAAAAAAAAACATACAATACCCCCCCCCAACATTACAACCCACCACCCACATACCCCTAATCTAACCCAAACCCCCTTAAATAAACCTAACACTAATCCCCTGAAGATCTTCCTACCTTGTCTTCACCATCCAGGTATCACCGATCCGTCCTGGCTCCAAGATCTTCATCCAACCCAAGCGGGGGTTGGCGATCCATAATCCGGTGCTCCAAAGTCTTCCTCCTATCCGGCAAGAAGAGGACATCCGGACCGGCAAACATCTTCTCCAAGCGGCATCTTCTATGTTCTTCCATCCGATGACGACCGGCTCCATCTTGAAGACCTCCAGCGCGGATCCATCCTCTTCTTCCGACGACTAGACGACGAATGACGGTTCCTTTAAGGGACGTCATCCAAGATGGCGTCCCTCGAATTCCGATTGGCTGATAGGATTCTATCAGCCAATCGGAATTAAGGTAGGAATTTTCTGATTGGCTGATGGAATCAGCCAATCAGAATCAAGTTCAATCCGATTGGCTGATCCAATCAGCCAATCAGATTGAGCTCGCATTCTATTGGCTGTTCCGATCAGCCAATAGAATGCGAGCTCAATCTGATTGGCTGATTGGATCAGCCAATCGGATTGAACTTGATTCTGATTGGCTGATTCCATCAGCCAATCAGAAAATTCCTACCTTAATTCCGATTGGCTGATAGAATCCTATCAGCCAATCGGAATTCGAGGGACGCCATCTTGGATGACGTCCCTTAAAGGAACCGTCATTCGTCGTCTAGTCGTCGGAAGAAGAGGATGGATCCGCGCTGGAGGTCTTCAAGATGGAGCCGGTCGTCATCGGATGGAAGAACATAGAAGATGCCGCTTGGAGAAGATGTTTGCCGGTCCGGATGTCCTCTTCTTGCCGGATAGGAGGAAGACTTTGGAGCACCGGATTATGGATCGCCAACCCCCGCTTGGGTTGGATGAAGATCTTGGAGCCAGGACGGATCGGTGATACCTGGATGGTGAAGACAAGGTAGGAAGATCTTCAGGGGATTAGTGTTAGGTTTATTTAAGGGGGTTTGGGTTAGATTAGGGGTATGTGGGTGGTGGGTTGTAATGTTGGGGGGGGGTATTGTATGTTTTTTTTTACAGGCAAAAGAGCTGAAATTCTTGGGGCATGCCCCGCAAAGGGCCCTGTTCAGGGCTGGTAAGGTAAAAGAGCTTGTAATTTTTGTATTTTAGAATAGGGTAGGGAATTTTTTATTTTGGGGGTCTTTGTTATTTTATTAGGGGGCTTAGAGTAGGTGTAATTAGTTTAAAATTGTTGTAATATTTTTCTTATGTTTGTAAATATTTTTTTATTTTCTGTAACTTAGTTCTTTTTTATTTTTTGTACTTTAGATAGTTTATTTAATTGTATTTATTTGTAGCAATTGTGTTTAATTAATTTATTGATAGTGTAGTGTTAGGTTAATTGTAGGTAATTGTAGGTAGTTTATTTAATTATTTTATTGATAGGGTAGTGTTAGGTTTAATTATATCTTAGGTTAGGATTTATTTTACAGGTAAATTTGTAATTATTTTAACTAGGTAACTATTAAATAGTTCTTAACTATTTAATAGCTATTGTACCTGGTTAAAATAAATACAAAGTTACCTGTAAAATAAATATTAATCCTAAAATAGCTATAATATAAATGTAATTTATATTGTAGCTATATTAGGGTTTATTTTACAGGTAAGTATTTAGCTTTAAATAGGAATCATTTATTTAATAAGAGTTAATTTATTTCGTTAGATAAAAATTATATTTAACTTAGGGGGGTGTTAGTGTTAGGGTTAGACTTAGCTTTAGGGGTTAATACATTTATTAGAATAGCGGTGAGCTCCGGTCGGCAGATTAGGGGTTAATAATTGAAGGTAGGTGTCGGCGATGTTAGGGAGGGCAGATTAGGGGTTAATACTATTTATGATAGGGTTAGTGAGGCGGATTAGGGGTTAATAACTTTATTATAGTAGCGCTCAGGTCCGCTCGGCAGATTAGGGGTTAATAAGTGTAGGTAGGTGTCGGCGACGTTGTGGGGGGCAGATTAGGGGTTAATAAATATAACATAGGGGTCGGCGATGTTAGGGCAGCAGATTAGGGGTACATAGGGATAACGTAGGTGGCGGCGGTTTACGGAGCGGCAGATTAGGGGTTAAAAGTGTAATGCAGGGGTCAGCGATAGCGGGGGCGGCAGATTAGGGGTTAATAAGTGTAAGGCTAGGGGTGTTTAGACTCGGGGTACATGTTAGAGTGTTAGGTGCAGACGTAGGAAGTGTTTCCCCATAGGAAACAATGGGGCTGCGTTAGGAGCTGAACGCTGCTTTTTTGCAGGTGTTAGGTTTTTTTTCAGCTCAAACAGCCCCATTGTTTCCTATGGGAGAATCGTGCACGAGCACGTTTTTGAGGCCGGCCGCGTCCGTAAGCAACTCTGGTATCGAGAGTTGCATTTGCGGTAAAAATGCTCTACGCTCCTTTTTTGGAGCCTAACGCAGCATTTGTTTGAACTCTCGATACCAGAGTTAAATTTATGGTGCGGCCAGAAAAAAACCCGCGGAGCGTTAACAGCCCTTTTACCGCCAAACTCCAAATCTAGCCGTAAGTGAATTGTGCAGATATAACTAGTTTCAATTGCTTGCTATATAGACAGATATATCTATATAAGGGTATATGGTATATATATATATATATATATATATATATATATATATATATATATAGATATATAGATAGATAGATAGATAGATAGATAGATAGATAGATAGATAGATAGATAGATAGATAGATAGATAGATAGATAAAATATCACCAAGTAATGCAAAAATAATAATAAATAATAAGTAATAAAAGATTAAAAATATATAAAAAATAATAAAAAAATAAGATAGAGTTGGCACAACAATAGTCAGAAGACTGTTAGATATCACCCAGAGGAGATAGATATCAAATTGATATTAATAACTATGTCATTTGCACCATTTGAGGTGCTTCAATACATGTGAGTGCAATTATATAGCAGATTTACCATTCTCTGGAACCTACAATATTGGGCCATGTGGCGCATCTGTTCTTGTTTGTTGTTTTGAATAGTAATAGGTGTTTTAATAGTTTTTTTAGGTTGCTTTTCTTTTATAAACAATAAAAAAAATAAAAAAAAACAATAAAAAAAACTTGCATTTGGAAAGTTCTCTCAGGCATGGCGTTTTGGTAATCTGCCCTGTATGAGAGGACTTTGCACATGCTTTGTTTATGCCTTTAAATGATTTTTGATGTCACCCATCTGTTAGCATAAGGACGTCTAGGCACAGATGGTCTTCTGAGCTCCTATTGCCTGAAAAGAGCATGTGGGGGCCTGGGAAAAGTCTACATGGAGCAAATCAGTATAGCAAATTAGATAAGTTCACAGACAGAGCGAAGAAACAATGACAGGTATGAGATAACTTTTTTATAAAACTAGACCAATGCAAACTTGCATGCAGCAATTGCAAATTTTCTGTAATTTAAGGCAAGATGGTTGCCCCTGCAGGATTAATAAATGAATGTCCGTGATTCATGAATGTCCTTTTGTATTGATCATGAGGTGTGATTCTGTGTTTCTCATAGGGAAAAATATTAATTGGCAGAAGTCATTGTAGGCTCAGTGTTCTGTTAGAGAGGCGCTGCAGCAGCCGTACTGTGACTGATCAATGTCTGTGCACACTTTAATCAACAGGCTGCTCAGATTTATCTGCTGAGGTGACAAATAAAATTATCCTATTAGATCATCAAGACTGCCATCTCAAAGTGTTCAAAGACATTGATGAGTGCAGCCGCTGCAGGGCCTCTCTAAAAGATCTGTAAACCTCCCACTGTGTGGCGCATTTGCTGAGCTTGGCAAAACAAAGCTGACAGAGTAATTCCTGTACTATCTAATGAGCAGTCAGGGACTTCCAACCTGTGTGTATGTACAGATCAAGGGACTGCATGGTGGTTATTCTGATGGGAGCCGTTAGTGAGGCAATTCCTTATGAAAGATTCCACAAGATCCTGTGCTTTATTGCCCAGTGAGAAGGCAGTCTTGATGATCTAATATATGAATTTTATTTGTCATCTCGGCAAATAAATGTGAGCAGCCTGTTGATCAAAGTGTGCACAGACATTGATCAGTCGCAGTGCAGCCGCTGCAGCGCTTCTCTAACAGAACTGTGAGCCTGCAATGGCTTCTGCCAATTAATCCTCCTGATCCAGTAGGGACTGTAAAACTAGCAGCCTCCTTATCTTTTTAGTGAGAGGAGTTTTATGGCTGGGCTGCCCTGCAGGATTATAAAGGTAACGACCGTGACCGTCTATGTGGTGTACTGAGACTGTGAATTATTGTGTGTATTGAGCTGGCAGTCACCTCGGCAAATAAATCTGTGTCTCTCTCTAAAAGAACTGTAAGCCGGGAACCACTTCTGCTAATTAACCCTCCTATTTCCAGTAGGGACTGTTAAACCAGCAGCCATCTTATCTTCTTACTGAGAAGAATTTTAAAACCATTTTTGCATGTGTGTGTGTATATGTATGTGTTTGTATGTATGGGGCCGATTTATCATTTGTCTGGCGGACATGATCCGCTTTAACGATCATGTCCGCCAGATATCGATAAATGACGACAGCATATGCTGTCGACATTTATCATTGCACACGCAGTTCTGGTAAACTGCTTGTGCAATATCACTACCTGCAGATTCGTGGCCAATCGTCCGCTAGCAGGGGGTGTCAATAAACTGATTGTATTCTATCTGGCGGGTTGATGTCCGCAGTCTCAGAGGCAGTGGACGAGTTAAGGAGCAGCGGTATATGGCCCCATTCGGGCCATGATATATCGGCCCCCTTGTGTGTGTGTGAGTGTGTGTGTGTGTGTATATATATTTGTGTGTGTTTGTATGTGTATGTATATGCATGTATGTATGTGTGTGTATTTTTGTGTGTGTATGTATGTGTTTGTGTGTGTGTGTGTTTGTGTATGTATGTGTGTGTGTTTGTGTATGTATGTGTTTGTGTGTGTGTGGTGTGTAAAATATTGTCTCCTTTTGCTGAGGTTGTAACACATTATCTCTAGCTGTCATTAGTTTGCTGTACCATTTGTATGTCATAATATATCTTTATTTAAGTACCTCATGCTTTTTGAACTTCAAAATCTGTACTTTCTGCATGTAGCTGTCATTGATCTAGGTGCATACAGAGAAGCTGATTGATGCATACAGCTCTGACTCAAGCACATGCACAGTACATAACCCCATTTGCTTATGTCTATGACCCCAATTTATCAAAGGTGCTGCGGACCTGATCCGACACTGCCGATCAGGTCCGCAACACCTCGCTAAATGCGGAGAGCAATACGCTCTCCGCATTTAACATTGCACCAGCAGCTCACAAGAGCTGCTGGTGCAATGCCGCCCCCTGCTGACTCGCGGCCAATTGGCCACCAGCAGGGGGGTGTCAATCAACCCGATTGTATTCGATCGGGTTGATTTCCGGCGATTCCTGTCCGCCTGCTCTGAGCAGGCGGACAGGGTTATGGAGCAGCGGTCTTTAGACCGCTGCTTCATAAGTTGTGTTTCTGGCGAGTCTGAAGTCTCGCCAGAAACACGGCCCTTCAAGCTCCGTACGGAGCTTGATAAATGGGCCTGTATATGTTTGTGTGTGTATATAATATATATACACACAGATTGAAATAGCTAGCACCACGCCATCTTAAAAAGTCACCAGCCACCACTGATTATTACTATACTGAATTTATAAAGTGCACAGCAGGCTACAAGGGGACAATGGGCTAGATTACAAGTGGAGTGCTATTTATTGATTATATATAGATATATACAATATCCCACAAAAGTGAGTACACCCCTCATTTTTTTGTAAATATTTTATTATATCTTTTCATGTGACAACACTGAAGAAATTACACTTTGCTACAATGTAAAGTAGTGAGTGTACAGCCTGTATAACAGTGTAAATTTGCTGTCACCTCAAAATAACTCAACACACAGCCATTAATGTCTAAACCGTTGGCATCAAACGTGAGTACAAAAGTACAACAAAAGTGATGTCCAAATTGGGACCAAAGAGTCA
The DNA here is from genome assembly GCF_027579735.1 of Bombina bombina. Lineage (NCBI taxonomy): Eukaryota > Metazoa > Chordata > Amphibia > Anura > Bombinatoridae > Bombina > Bombina bombina. The sequence goes on from NC_069509.1 coordinate 43,900,321, forward strand.
ATATTTTGTGTGGCCACCATTATTTTTCAGCACTGCCTTAACCCTCTTGGGCATGGAGTTCACCAGAGCTTCACAGGTTGCCACTGGAGTCCTCTTCCACTCCTCCATGACGACATCACAGAGCTGGTGGATGTTAGAAACCTTGCGTTCCCATACCTTCCATTTGAGGATGCCCCACAGATGCTCAATAGGTTTTAGGTCTGGAGACATGCTTGGCCAGTCCATCACCTTTACCCTCAGCTTGTTTAGCAAGGCAGTGGTCGTCTTGAAGGTGTGTTTGGGGTCATTATCATGTTGGAATACTGCCCTGCGGCCCAGTCTCAGAAGGGAGGGGATTTTCAGCCTCTGCAGCAATGCTGGCAGCACGCATACGTCTATTTATCAAAAACAACCTCTAAATATGACGCTGAGCACATGCACTCAACTTCTTTGGTCGACCATGGAGAGGCCTGATCTGAATTGAACCTGGCCTGTGAAACCACTGTATGGTCTTGTCCAACATCCTGCAGCTCAATTTCAGGGTCTTGGCAATCTTCGTATAGCCTATGCCATCTTTATATAGAGTAACAATTCTTTTTTTCAGATCCTCAAGAGAGTTCTTTGCCATGAGGTGCCATCTTGAACTTCCAGTGATCAGTATGAGACAGTGTGAGAGTGATAACACCAAATTTAACACACCTGCTCCCCATTCACACCTGAGACCTTGTAACACTAACGAGTCACATGATACCGGGGAGGGAAAATTGATAATTGGGCCTAATTTGGACATTTTCACTTAGGGGTGTACTCACTTTTGTTGCCAATGGTTTGCACATTAATGGCTGTGTGTTGAGTTATTTTGAGGGGAATGCAAATTTACACTGTTATACAGGCTGTACACTAACTACTTTACATTGTAGCAAAGTGTCATTTCTTCAGTGTTGTCACATGAAAAGATATAATAAAATATTTACAAAAATGTGAGGGGTGTACTCACTTTTGTGGGATACTGTATATATATATATGGAACACACAGAGGTAGTATTAGCGCTAGTGACTAAGTAATCCCTTAGGGATTATGTGAGAACACCAGTCTCTGTAGATGTACAGTCCTCCTATGTGGCACCCAATCAGTCTTTAGTTGATGTGTGGGAAGAACAGATCCAAAGTGTCTCGCAGCCTAATCCCCAAAGCAAAATGAATCCCTCACAAGGGAAATCCCAGCAGAATCTAAGACCAACAGAAGAGGGAAGGGCGCACAAACACAAGGATCCTGGTGCAGTATGTTATGATTCCACAGAATTAAAACATGATCATAAGCCAAATGAGTACTCACTTGTACCAACCTCAGCACATGAGGTATGATGACAGCAAGGGGGCTTTTCACAGCCTGATTGATCCTCCTGGTTGTGCTGCTGCAGCTGGCTTGTCCACTTATTGGATTCCTTAATATAGGAGTGGTAAAGAGCAGCAATGTGCACTGAGAGGTTAAAACCCTGAACCACTTAATGTTTGTAAGTTGTATAAGTATACTTTGGGGCACTGGCTCAGCTTAGTTTTACTCCTCCGTGGCTGACTAGGGGGGATTGGATAGATAGTGTTATTGAGAGACGTCTGAGTTTGTGCTTAATTAGAACTGCGGTTCTTTAGTGCTGTTTCCATTATCTTGTACCTGAAAAAATTAAAGAAAACAGGTAAATAGGTTTAATTATATTTATATTTAATTTTCCTCTTTTGATTTTATCTGTTTTCCCCCTGTGCAGTTTTGACAAGATAATATGTTTGATGTTGGTGAAGGGCATTGCTAGGATCATAATACTAGGGGAAGTGACTAGAAAAAAAATTCAATATAGTGAAAAATGCACGCACACACACTACACACATTATACATAAACATATACTCCACACACATACCCTCCCCACATAAATGTGCACTGGTATTACAAGTGAGACGCACGTTTGCGTGGCCTCCCCCTCTGATGTTTGAGGAAACCTGTATTTCGATGGCGTGCTGCGATACCATTTGGTTAATTTAATTACGTCTTTCTACCAACTTGTATGCTGACAAGTAAAAGGCCTGGAAGATAGAACGACACAGGATCTCTTTTGAAAGCAAGGCAGTGACATACGGTCACAAGGAGAGGTATTCAGTAGTGACACACGGTCACAAGGAGAGGTATCCAGTAGTGACACACGGATGCCTGACAAGAGCCCCCTAGTGGGCTTGGGATAAAATATAACTAAAATAAATGAGTGAGCGCTAACAGCTTAAAAGGCTAAGTAATCAGTTGGGTGAGATAGATAAAAATCAGTTTAATACAGGGATATAAAACAATCTAGATAATACAATGATTTGGCAGAATCTTTTGTATTATCTTGACAGAATCATTGTATTATCTAGATTGTTTTATATCCCTGTATTAAACTGATTTTTATCTATCTCACCCAACTGATTACTTAGCCTTTTAAGCTGTTAGCGCTCACTCATTTATTTTAGTTATATTTTAACTTTAACCAAGGTCTGACCTCTGGTTAATTGCACTAAGCCCAAAGTAAAATCACAAGCTTGGGGGAGCATTAACCAGTCACTTGAGAGAGAGAGAGAGAGAGAGAGAGAGAGAGAGCGAGAGAGAGAGAGAAAGAGAGAGAGAAAGAGAGAGAGATTTTACAAAAAAAACATTTTATATATATATATATATATCAATATTAATTTTACAATAATTAGATCATATTCTTCAATGTGCTAACTATTTTCTTTCAACTTGTAATATGCGCACAAGCCAAAGCACTCAAAAAGCCTTCATCTAGCGAAGTTTACACTCAAGCTAGAGCGGTACACTTGTAATCTAGCCCTCAATGAGGAATAAATAAATACTACTCAAAAGTCAAGGGCACTTAAATAAGTGCTGACAACATGGGCTAGAAGTATTAGCAGCCTCCCAGCTGGATGTTTGGCCGGAGTTATCCTGTATAGAGAATAGGAAAAGAAAAAAAAAAGAAAACCACCTCCAGTGTAGTATGTAGACAATCTAAATACTATTTCAAGAATGTAGCAACAAACTAACAGCTAAATTATGCGTTTTTCATTATGGCAAGCTCTCTACTAACTTGCAAGTTATTTCCACCACTCACCTTTAACAGCGCTGGTATTACAGGTTTGCAATATTGCAGCGTTGAGCTCCTTGGAGTTCCATATTGCTCCCAAATACCAGCGCTGCAGTGAGCTGCTTTTACGTGCTCATGCACGATTTCCCCATAGAAATCAATGGGAGAGCCGGCTAAAAAAAAAGCCTAACACCTGCAATAATGGAGCGTAAAGCTGCGTAACGCAGCCCCATTGATTCCTATGGGGAAAGAAAAAGTTATGTTTAAACCTAACACCCTAACATAAACCCAGAGTCTAAACACCCCTAATCTGCTGCCCCCGACATTGCCGTCACCTACATTATACTTATTAACCCCTAATCTGCTGCCCCTGACCTCGCTGCCACCTACATTACTGTTATTAACACCTAATCTGCCGCCCCAATGTCGTCGCTACCTACCTACACTTATTAACCCCTAATCTACCGCCACCAACGTCGCTGACACTATACTAAAGTTATTAAACCATAAACCTAACCCTAAGTCTAAGTCTAACCCTAACGTAACCATAACCCTAACACCCACTAACTTTAATATAATTAAAATTAATCTAAATAAAAATTACAATTAATACCTAAATAATACCTATTTAAAACTAAATACTTACCTGTAAAATAAACCTAAGCTAGCTACAATATAACTAATAGTTACATTGTAGCTATCTTAGGTGTTATTTTTATTTTACAGCTAAGTTTGTATTTATTTTAACTAGGTAGACTGGTTAGTAAATAGTTATTAACTATTTACTAACTACCTAGTTAAAATAAATACAAATTTACCTGTAAAATAAAACCTAACCTGAGTTACACTAACACCTAACATTACAATAAAATTAACTAAATTACATTAATTAAATACAATTATCTAAATTACAAAAAATAATAAATTCTAAATTACAAAAGAAAATAAACACTAAATTACAAAAAATAAAAAATAAATTATCAAATATTTAAACTAATTACACCTAATCTAATAGCCCTATAAAATTAAAAAAGCCCCCCCCCCAAATAAAAAAAAACCCTAGCCTAAACTAAACTGCCAATGGCCTTAAAAGGTCCTTTTGCGGGGCATTGCCCCAAAGAAATCTGCTCTTTTACCTGTAAAAAAATAAATAAACAACCCCCCAACAGTAAAACCCATCACCCACACAACCAACCCCCCAAAAACCTAAGCTCCCCATTACCCTGAAAAAGGGCATTTGGATGGGCATTGTCCTTAAAAGGGCATTTAGCTATTTAACTGCCCAAAGACCCTAATCTAAAAATAAAACCCACCCAATAAACCCTTAAAAAATCCTAACACTAACCCCCAAAGATCCACTTACAGTTTTTGAAGACCCGACATCCATCCTGATCCAAGCAGCAGAAGTCCTCATCGAAGCCAGCAGAAGTCTTCATCCAAGCGGGCCGAAGTCTTCATCCAAGCGGGCCAAAGTCGTCCTCCAGGCGGGCAGAAGTCTTCTTCCAGATGGCATCTTCTACCTTCATCCATCCGACACGGAGCAGCTCCATCTTCAAGATATCTGCTGCAGAGCATCCTCTTCTTTCCAAGGCGACTACAGAATGAAGGTTCCTTTAAGGGACGTCATCCAAGATGGCGTCCCTTGAATTCTAATTGGCTGATGGAATTCTATCGGAACTAATGTTGAAAAAATCCTATTGGCTGATGGCAATCTTGGATGATGTCCCTTAAAGGAAGCTTCATTCTGTAGTCGCCGTGGAAAGAAGAGGATGCTCCATGCCGGAATTCTTGAAGATGGAGCTGCTCCACGTCGGATGGATGAAGATAGAAGATGCCATCTGGAAGAAGACTTCTGCCCATCTAGAGGACGACTTTGGCCCGCTTGGATGAAGACTTCGACCCGCTTGGATGAAGACTTCTGCCGGCTTAGATGAGGACTTCTGCCGTTTGGATGAGAATGGATGTCGGGTCTTCAAAAACTGTAAGTGGGTCTTCGGGGGTTAATGTTAGGATTTTTTAAGGGTTTATTGGGTGGGTTTTATTTGTAGATTAGGTTCTTTGGGCAGTAAAAGAGCTAAATGTCCTTTTAAGGGCAATGCCCATCCAAATGCTCTTTTGGGGAGCTTAGGTTTTTTTAGAGAGTATTTTATTTGGGGGGTTGGTTGTGTGGGTGGTGGGTTTTACTGTTGGGGGGGTTGTTTGTAAAAACATTCACAGGTAAGAGAGCTGATTTCTTTGGGGCAATGCCCCGCAAATGGCCCTTTTTAAGGGCCATTGGCAGTTTAGTTTAGGCTAGGGTTTTTTTTATTTTGTGGGGGCTTTTTTTTATTTTGAAAGGGCTATTAGATTAGGTGTAATTAGTTTAAATATTTGATCATTTATTTTTTATCTTCTGTAATTAAGTGTTTATTTTTTTTGTAATTTAGAATTTATTATTTTTTTGTAATTTAGGTCATTATATTTAATGTAATTTAGTTAATTTTATTGTAATGTTAGGTGTTAGTGTAAATCAGGTTAGGTTTTATTTTACAGGTAAATTTGTATTTATTTTAACTAGGTAGCTAGTAAATAGTTAATAACTATTTACTAACTAGTCTACCTAGTTGCAATAAATACAAACTTAGCTGTAAAATAAAAATAACACCTAAGGTAGCTACAATGTAACTATTAGTTATATTGTAGCTATCTTAGGTTTATTTTACAGGTAAGTATTTAGTTTTATATAGGTATTATTTAGTTAATGTTAGTAATTTTTATTTAGATTAATTTTAATTATATTAAAGTTAGTGGGTGTTAGGGTTACGTTAGGGTTAGGGTTAGGTTTAGGGGTTAATAACTGTAGTATAGTGGCGGCGACATTGGGGTTGGCAGATTAGGGGTTAATAACAGTAATGTAGGTTGCAGCGATGTTAGGGACAGCAGATTGGGGGTTAAAAATATTTAACTAGTGTTTGCAATGCAGGAGTATGGCGGTATAGGGGATAATATGTTTATTATAGTGGCAGCGATGTCCGGAGCGGCAGATTAGGGTTTTTTAATTTTAATTTAGTGTTTGCGATGCGGGAGGGGGTTAGGGGTTAATAGGTAGTTTATGGGTGTTAGTGTACTTTTTAGCACTTTAGTTATGAGTTTTATGTTACGGCTTTGTAGCGTAAAACTCATAACTACTGACTTTCAGTTTACATTATGGATCTTGACGGTATAGGCTGTACCGCTCACTTTTTGGCCGGATAGGCAAACTCGTAATACCGGCGATATGTGAGTCCCATTGAAAAAGGACTTTTTAAAAGCTGTGGTAGTTACGTTGCGTGACGGCCAAAAAAGTGTGCGGTACAGCTATACCTACAAGACTCGTAATAGTAGCGGTAGTGAAAAGGAGCCATAACACTACTTTTTCACCCATAACGCAAAACTCGTAATCTAGCCGTTAGTTACTACGCACATGTAAAGGGCAGCTTTTAGTATGTAGAATTCTTTACATACTACACTAGGAGGTGGTTTTTAGTATAGTATATAGTATGATATATAGTATTTTATATAGTATTTATATATTCCTCACTAAATGTCAGTTTAATATTGCACCATAGAGGCACCCTTGATTTTATGTTTTCAGTTGAGCCAGGAAGATCAGGCAGGGAATGAAGCTGGAAGCAAATGTTTTTCAACCGCTCAACCTCAGCTCCCTTACTATCCACAGACCTCCAACACCTTTAATTTGAACGATAATCAGTTATATCTAGAGACCCCAATAAAGTTTATTTCATTAGATATGTATGTAATAAATTAATATATGAATTGTGTCTGCATAGCCAGATGATCATTTTTTATTTTTTTATTATTTTTTTTAATTAATTTTATTTCTGCTTGTGCACAAAAGAGCCTCACCACTTTATATGATATCCCTCAAAAGACAGTATTGGCCCTCTTGGTTACACTTGCTGTCAATAAAGGGCAAACAATTTTGGAATTTTTTTTCTTTTTGAATGCGATGGAAATAGCACGTTTTATGAGTTAAAAGTAAATGCAAACACATGAGCGCAATCGCAATTTACGACGTTAGGCAACATTTCGGGCAGAGCCCTTTCTCAAGCTAAGTGATTAAAACACATTACAAGCCACAAATATATAGGCAGTGAAAATAGTAAATACAGGTGAGTAATATCTATTCATCAAAATTTAAAGAAACGGGGGGCGGAGCTAACTGCCTAGCTGAGTAGACGCAGCAAGTGAGAGCTCCTGTGAAAAAGCCTGATTTAATTATAATTTATCTACTAAGAGACTTGATATTAAAGTTATTAAACTCGGCAGTGTGTCCCTGGGCTGCTAGGGGTACTAACACAAGACAGACTTTCCATAGAAAGAATTTATAAGAGTCACACTATACAGTGAAATCGTTTCACTGTGAAAGCGACAAAGTTTTACACCTCCTTCTCAGTGCATCTGACTGAGGTTGGCTCCGGAGGGTCGGGACTCCGCTCCGGAGCAGAAGCTGCCAATGTTGTAACGGGTACAGTGGACTAAACTTTGAAATGACCCCCTGACATAACCGGTACCTGGGTTTACCTACGATCAGACCGGTGACTGTGGAAAACAACATGGACGATTAGCCTCCCTCTGCTTCGCTGGGGCTGAGTGCAGTGGTGAGTCTGGTTCAGCCGTAATTCCAACACAAAGTCGGGCTGTGTCGCTGCAGAGTGGCCCGGAAGGAGCTACAGACAAAAGGGCGCGAAAAGCCGCCATCTTGCCATCTCCTCTAAAGTCTTCGTCAGTCGGCCTAACTTGTACCGCATGGTCCCAGCTCGTTGCAGCTCAAATTTGTCTCCCCTCGGCTGGCTTAGGGGACCCAGGTCTGGTCAGAGACTTACCTGTTTTACTGGGGCAGTAGTTCATCTGAGGTGTCTGCACGTTTTTGAGTGGGTCCCGGTTGCAGCATATGACTCAAGACCCAGAGTTCAGGAGTACATCAACAGCCGGGTAAATATAGGAAGAAGCGCTCCATCTGGGATTAGGGTAAGATCACTGCACACCTATGTTTCCAAACCTGACCCATTGATATTTAACCCATATTTCTCACGGAGGGCTTACTGGGCCTAGGGGAGAGGAAGGAGGTAAACAGCTGGGTACACTGACCCAGTCGAGACAACCACCCAATGATCCCTGGACTTAGAAGGTAGAGGCAATCCTAGGATTCACTTTCACTCATTAACTGCCTATTCACTGCATTAAAACAAATGGCTACTGATAACAGCCAGCAGCTGCTAGAAGTAGCAACAACAAGCCTGCAAGATCTCAGAAGATCATTCCCTGCACATGGGGGGGGGGGGGCTGCACCCTCCTCTTCATATCAAGATCCTATTACCCTAAGGCTTAGAACTTTCTGAGGTCCCCTCCTGTTCAGCTCTGGGTCACAGTGCTTCTTTTACTTTTAAAATTCTCTTTTAAATTTGTTGTAAGTGAAAGACTCTCTCCTATCGTTTCCCATTGGGGCTTTCTCAGTGGGTCATATCCTCTCTACACGTTCCCATATCATCATTAGATGACACCTTCCCCTGGGAGTATCAGGAACTGGTGAATATATGTTTAGGTGGAACACAACTGCAGAATGAATAATAATATGTATGTTACACAGGACTGTCTAAAACCTCTATTTCTGAAAAGGCTTCCTTCAGTCATGTGAGTAAGTATAATATAACAAGCATTGATAACTTATTCAGCAGAAAGTGAATAAGAAAAATAATATACTGTTAAGATCACCCTTAGATAATAACAGGAGATATGAGAACAAGATGAAGATTCAGACAGGCAGCATTTGAGCAACAGGACCAGACAAGTGAAGTTGCGGTTAAGGCTTTAAAGTTTATGATTAAACTTCTTATCTTTAATACAAGACTCAGTACATACGTTATGAGATATGATGTTTAGCAGTAATTTGTACCTTGGTAATGCAGACAGCCAGGAGAGCAAGCAGGGTTACCTTCGTAGGTGAATCAGAGTAGTTAGAGTGAGACCGGAGCAGGCCTGGAAGTGACGTCACGCTGTGTAGCGTAATCGGGAGAATCTCACTGACAGGCTGAATGAACACTGAGGGTATGAGCTGCGGTAAAAAGAAAGCAGCGAGAGGCAATAGAAAAATACAATAGGTACTTTACCCCACAAGCAGAGAGAGAGAGGCTGTGAATGAAATTCCAAAGTAGAAGTTGCTGTTTAGGATAAGGCTCAGAACTCCATATAATAAGGTGGAGAAGGAAAAGGCTGAGCAGGCAGGTAAACCTCTCTGTAGCGAAGATCATCAATACTGAGCAAGGTGTAACAGGTGAGCGGCACTCTTAAAGAAGGAGGAACAAATCAGAAAGTAGTGGGTGTAGCTAGGAGAAAAATGGGTTGAACCAGGCAGAACCTGACAGAACCCCCTCCTCAAGGACGCTGTTCCACAGCGGATGGACGAGGCCGATCAGGATGGCGACGATGAAACAAGGAGAGAAGTCTAGGCGAGTTGAGATTGGAGAGAGGCTCCCAAGAATCCTCATCACTTGAATAATTTTTCCACCTGACCAAGTACTGCAGAACACCCCTGGAGATCCTGGAGTCCAAAATGGATTCAACTTCATACTCATCATCAGGAAGAGGAAGGCTTGTAGGTGGCAGAAGAATTTGTGCATCTCTTGCAGGTGTATAAGGTTTTAATAAAGATACGTGAAACGTAGGATGAATCTTAAGAGTACTAGGTAGACGTAGCTTGACAGCATTGGTGTTGATAACACTTTGGACAGGGAAGGGTCCAATGAAGAGACTGGTCATCTTCTTGGAAGGAACTTGTAATCTCAAGTTCTTAGTAGAAAGCCAGACTAAATCTCCTGGGGAGTATTCAGGTGGCTTCCTTCTCCTGAGGTCATAATAATGTTTCTGGTTCTCTTGGGCCAAACGAATGTTCTCCTGGATGACATTAAAATTCTCCTGCAGAGAATTGTGGAGCTGATCCAGCGGTGGTGAATCAGATGAAGCAAAGGTGGAGAAGGTCAGGGTAGGGTGGTAGGCATAGTTTGCGAAGAAGGGTGTCATTTTTGTAGATGCATTGGTTAAGTTATTGTAGGCGAATTCGGCCATAGAGAGGTAATTCATCCAATCGTTCTGTTGATAGGAACAATAACATCTGAGAAAGTGTTCGAGCCACTGGTTTAACCTCTCTGACTGCCCATTAGTTTGGGGATGAAAAGCTGTAGTAAAACGATGTTCCATATTAATCAAGGCACATAATTTACTCCAAAATTTTGAGGTGAATTGTGTACCCCTATCTGTCGTCAGGATAGAAGGTATCCCATGCAACTTAATAATGTGGTCAATGAACAGGGTGGCAGTTTCAGAAGAAGTGGGAAGTTTATGGAAAGGGATGAAATGAGCCATTTTAGTGAATAAATCAATGACCACAAGGATAGTTGTTTGATTTTTTGATGGTGGTAAATCTACAATAAAATCCATGGAAACATGGTGCCAAGGCTTTTTAGGGACTGGTATAGGCATGAGCAAGCCAAAAGGTGGTCTTCTTTCTGGTTTGCAAGTGACACAAGTCCTACAGCTGGCGATATGATCAGAAATGGTGGATTTCATGTGTGGCCACCAATAAGTACGTGAAACAAGATCCAAGGTACGTTGAAGACCTGGGTGTCCAGCTAAGGGAATGTCATGGCAGGTCTGTATAATTTGTTTTCTCAAGGAGGGTGGTATGAAGATTTTCTTATCATAGTAGTAAATGCCATGCATTTTGGTTAAAGTTGGTTCAGGTGGGTTTGAATGTTCCTTGCAGTATTTGCGGAGGTCAGTCAAGATCGTCGAAGTGAACCCAATGAAGCATTGAGGGGAAACAATGTCTTTTCTGACAGGGATGTGAGTCGGTCGTTCTGGTATCCGGGATAAAGCTTTGATGTTTTTATTGGCAGGTCTGTAAATGATAACGAAATTGAAAACGGTCAAAGTACAGACTCCAACGAACCTGTCTGGCAGATAAGGTTTTATTAGATTGCAAATACTGGAGGTTCTTATGGTCTGTGTAGATATTAATTGGCAGAGTGGTGCCTTCAAGGAGGTGTCTCCAGTGTTCAAGGGAACCTCGGATGGCCAATAACTCCTTATCCCCTATGGCATAATTTTGTTCAGCAGGGGACATTAATTTAGAAAAATAGGAAATTGGATGGAGAGGATCAGATAGAGATTTTTGTTGTGAGAGGACTGCTCCAATGGCGAAATCGGAAGAATCAACTTCTAGAGTATATTGATGTGAAGGATTGGGAAATTGAAGGATTGGTGTAGAGGTAAATCTGGATTTCAAATAACGGAAGGCTTGTGTAGCATCTGAACCCCATGAGAAAGGTGTTGTAGAGCCTGTTAAAACGGTGAGTGGTTTTACTATTTTGGAAAATCCCTTGATAAATTTTCTATAATAATTTGAAAAACCAAGGAACCGTTGCAGGTCTTTTTTAGTCTTTGGTTCTGGCCAATCCAAAACAGCCTCAACCTTCTCTTTCTGCATCTGGATTCCTGAGGGAGAAATATCATATCCTAGAAAGGATACCTGTGTTGTGTGGAATTTGCATTTCTCCAATTTGGCGTACAATTTATACGCTCTCAGTCGAGCTAGGACTTGGCGGACATGCCTGATGTGTTCCTGCAAAGTTCTGGAATAAATGAGTATATCATCCAGATATATGACAATGCATACATCTAGGAGGTCTCTGAATACATCATTAATGAAGTATTGGAAGGTGGCTGGGGCATTGCAGAGACCAAAAGGCATTACAAGGTACTCGAATAACCCATATCTGGTCCTGAATGCCGTCAGCCATTCATGACCCTCTTTAATCCTGACAAGATTGTATGCGCCTCTTAAGTCAAGTTTGGTAAAAATAGTAGCATCAGATAGCCTCTCAATCATCTCTGGTATTAGGGGTAAAGGATAACGATTCTTAATCGTGCATTTATTTAGTTCACGATAATCTATGATGGGTCTGAGGCTGGAATCCTTGTTACGAACAAAGAAAAAACCAGCCCCTGCAGGAGAAGTTGATGGCCTAATGAAGCCTTTCTTTAAGTTGTCGTCAAGATACACTTTAAGATGTTCCAGTTCAGGATTACTTAGTGGGTAGAGGTGTCCAATGGGTATGCGGGCTCCAGGGAGGAGATCGATAGGGCAATCATATGCCCTATGAGGTGGCAGGTTCTCTGCCTCGGTCTTACTAAATACATCTTTAAATTCCAAATATTGAGAGGGTAAGCCCTCAGTATCAGTAATAGTGTGCAACAAAACAGGACTAGGAAAACATGTTTCTTTGCAATAAGTGGAACAAAACTTTATTTGAAAAGGGTGCCAAACAATAGTGGGGTTATGAAGTTGTAGCCACTTCATTCCGAGAACCAAACTAAAATGGGGAGAGGGAAGGACATCGAAAGAGAGTAATTCGTAATGTCCTGATATATTAAGCATGAGTGGAACAGTCTCATGAGTTATAGGTCCAGAGAACATGAGTGAACCATCTATGACTCTGATTGGTATGGGAGTAGTTTTCTTTATTAAAGGGATGTTTTCCCTAATGCAATAGTCCCGATCCATGTAGTTCCCTGAAGCGCCAGAGTCGACAATGGCATCACTGATCCTCAGTTGACTTTGCTCCAACTGTAGGGAGACAGATAAAGTACAGTAAGGAGAATGTTCTGGGGAAGGTAGAGATGTATAAAGGTAAGTGGACTTACATTTTTTGTTCTTCAAAAGTAGGGGACAGTCCTGAACAGCGTGACTTGGGCTAGCGCAGTACAGGCATAGATTCCTTAAACGTCTCCGTTGTTTCTCCTCTTGAGAGAGGGGACCTCTGAGAAAGCCAATCTCCATGGGTTCCACAGAGGGTTTAGTAGCAGAAACACTGCTTGGGGCCGAAGAGCCAGATGAGGGTTTAGGTTTTGGGTCTGTTGCATACTTTTCAGCCTTCCTTTCACGTAGACGGCGGTCTATCTGAATAGCTGTTTTCATAAAAGCCTCCAAAGTTGTTGGTAATTCAATTCTGGCGAATTCATCTTTTAAAGACTCTGAAAGTCCCAACCGGAATTGATTACGCAGGGCGACAGGGGTCCAGAGAGCATCCGTGGCGAACTGTTTGAAGTCTGTGATATAGTCCTCCACAGGTCTCTTTCCTTGTTTTAAACTCCTCAAACTCATCTCAGCAGTAAGCTGAATATCTGTGTCCTGAAACATTTCATCCATACTTGTGAAAAAGTCTACAAGGGATCCGAGAATGGGATCCTGGTTCTCTATGAATTTATCAGCCCAATTTCTAGGATCCCCTCTGAGAAAGGAGATTGTAGTGAGGACTTTCACTCTCTCAGTGGGGTAAGTCCTAGGTTTCATTGAAAACAATAAAAGGCAGGCGTTTTTAAATTGCCTATATGCCTTTCTCTTACCACAGAAGAGGTCTGGAAGAGAGACTTGAGGTTCAATAACAGTTTCAGTCTGATTCCCCTTTATAGAGATAGACTCTGTAATTACTTTTCTCAGAGCAGCATTCTCAATTTGTAAATCATGCAGGCCTTGTGCCAGTTGATCTACCTTTTGATTGAGGTTATATACTATTTGATGTAGGTCTGCTGGTTCCATATTTAAGGCTCAGTATTATATCAGGAACTGGTGAATATATGTTTAGGTGGAACACAACTGCAGAATGAATAATAATATGTATGTTACACAGGACTGTCTAAAACCTCTATTTCTGAAAAGGCTTCCTTCAGTCATGTGAGTAAGTATAATATAACAAGCATTGATAACTTATTCAGCAGAAAGTGAATAAGAAAAATAATATACTGTTAAGATCACCCTTAGATAATAACAGGAGATATGAGAACAAGATGAAGATTCAGACAGGCAGCATTTGAGCAACAGGACCAGACAAGTGAAGTTGCGGTTAAGGCTTTAAAGTTTATGATTAAACTTCTTATCTTTAATACAAGACTCAGTACATACGTTATGAGATATGATGTTTAGCAGTAATTTGTACCTTGGTAATGCAGACAGCCAGGAGAGCAAGCAGGGTTACCTTCGTAGGTGAATCAGAGTAGTTAGAGTGAGACCGGAGCAGACCTGGAAGTGACGTCACGCTGTGTAGCATAATCGGGAGAATCTCACTGACAGGCTGAATGAACACTGAGGGTATGAGCTGCGGTAAAAAGAAAGCAGCGAGAGGCAATAGAAAAATACAATAGGTACTTTACCCCACAAGCAGAGAGAGAGAGGCTGTGAATGAAATTCCAAAGTAGAAGTTGCTGTTTAGGATAAGGCTCAGAACTCCGTATAATAAGGTGGAGAAGGAAAAGGCTGAGCAGGCAGGTAAACCTCTCTGTAGCGAAGATCATCAATACTGAGCAAGGTGTAACAGGTGAGCGGCACTCTTAAAGAAGGAGGAACAAATCAGAAAGTAGTGGGTGTAGCTAGGAGAAAAATGGGTTGAACCAGGCAGAACCTGACAGGGAGAGAGGCCTTATGCAGCAGATTACAGATGTTCTCCTGCTGATTATGATGTGCTACACAATGGCCTAAGGAAAGGGAAGGGGGCCAGAAGGAGGTGAGATTCTGAAAGATACATCTTTACATCTCTAATTTCCATAGAAAGAGCTAAGAATCTAGGACTAGGACAACCTAAATTACAATAGTCCAGTCTACACTTTGTCTCAATCTCATAAGAAAAAGTTTAAGCAGGTGAGTCAACCTAGAAGAACTGTTGTTGATTTTAGAGCTACCCCTACAGAAGAAAGAAGCTCCTCCCCTGAGGATACTTATTCACTAGATGACCAAGACACTGAAACCATGTCTAAAACACATCTAGCCCAGATTCCGCCCCTTGACAATATGGCGACCACTATAGTGGACACTCTTTCAAAATGCATGAACAATCTTCAGGATACCCTCACTAAGGCCATTAAGGGGTCTGCGTCAGAACTACATAGAGATATGGCGGTGATTGGAGAGAGAACTGATGCCTTGGAACGAAAACATGAAGACCTAGCAGTGTATCATGAAAACTTATTGTCATATTCTCAGAATCTTGCCACCCAAATCTCAGACCTGGAACTTAAACTCTCAGACCTAGAGGACAGATCCAAAAGAAATAATCTGAGGTTCAGGGGAGTATCTGAGGAAATCACAACTGGAGATCTGGAAAACTTCATCAAAGAATTTTGTGTCTTATTTCTAGCTGATCTAGATGCCCCAAGCTTCCTCATTGACAGGGTCCATCGCACCCCAAGACCCCGCAACATCTCGGCAGATAAACCAGAGATGTGTTAGCCAGAATCCATTTTCACCCATAAAGAAAGGATTTTAAGAGAACTAGCAAACAAACCTTCATTACCAGAGAAGTTTCAATCCATCCTGGTCTTCCCAGATCTTTCCCAATTTACACTTCAGAGATGTAGATTATTCACTCCTATCACATAAGTTCTAAGACAACACAATGTCAAGTATCGATGGGATTACCCAACCAAGCTAATTGTCAACAGAAATGGCACTCTACACACGGTCTCTACTATAAATGAGGGGATGGATCTCCTCAAAAAATGGGACCTCCAGAGACTTCCATCTAATCCTAGAGAGACAAACCCTTCGCCCTCAATACTTCAAGCTACAGCTCAAGAATGGGCCCCTCTTCCTCAGAGGCCTACCTTGAGGAGAAACTCTGGGGACACTCCAATTTCACCTCAAGACCATACCATAGATGAAACCACCTGATTAGACTGTACATGGCCCACGACTGGACTCACTAAGCACCACATCAACAAATGAGAGAATGAGTTGTTGGGAAGTTCCTACACTGGGTTCTTGGACCTTGTTGTGGGATATGTCCAATATCATGTTTTCTTCTATGTCTTAGGCCACTTAACTGTCTTTGTTCTCTCTTCCCGGTTTTCAGCTAAGATAATTTTGACTGTGAATGTATATAATTTGCACGATTATCCCTTTCCATTTGTCACAAAGAGGTATCCCACTAGTCCTAATTCAATAGACATCTATCTTACATTAGGTACGGTAACTACTCAAGAAAAAGAGGCGGGCCCTTACTAGTTACTCATGAGAATACATACCACAAATAGGGATATGTGAACCTGACTTTGCCCTACGTTGGGCTTTATTTGATCTTACTAGACTAAATAAATGCCTACTTATACACCAGATACCTTTATAACTTTTATAGTCAAATTAGTCCCACATTCCCCTAACAACCTCTAGGTCCGTAATCTTCATCCCTGTCCCTAATAAAAAAAAGGGGGGTTTAAAAAAAATTTTTTTTTAAAAAAAACAACAACTTACAAGTGGGCACAGTATACGCTGTGAGCCTGGCACACACGCTGGCAGGCAGGCAACTGCAATTAGATTACACAAGCAGACTGATGTTTCACAGTCAACAAAAGTTTTTTTTTTTTTTAAATTTACACTACTGTTACAACAGATATGAGTGGTGGCACTGGGCAAGTGGGCACAGTATACGCTGTGAGCCTGGCACACACGCTGGCAGGCAGGCAACTACAATTAGATTACACAAGCAGACTGATGTTTCACAGTCAAATTTTTTTTTTTTTTTAAATTTACACTACTGTTACACCAGATATGAGTGGTGGCACTGGGCAAGTGGGCACAGTATACGCTGTGAGCCTGACACACACGCTGGCAGGCAGGCATCTGCAATTAGATTGCACAGGAAAAAAAAAACAGACTGATGTTCTAGCCTTAAAAAGGGCTTTTTGGGGTGCTGTCCTTACAGCAGAGATAAGATGAGTCCTTCAGGACTGTAGTGGACACTGAATACACTAGCCTAGCTATCAATTTCCCTATTAAATAAGCAGCAGCTACACTGTCCCTCCTTTCACTAAGAAAGCAGCTTTCGATTGAATCTAAAATGGCTGTTGTCCAGGAGCTGGGAGGGTCTGGGAGGGAGGGTCTACTGCTGATTGGCTGGAATGTGTCTGCAGACTGTGAGATACAGGGTCAAAGTTTACTCAATGATAACGAATAGGGGGCGGATCGAACATCGCATATGTTCGCCCGCCGTTGCAAACGCGAACAAGCTATGTTTGCTGGGAACTATTCGCCGGCGAACAATTCGTGACATCACTAATTATTTGTTATCCTATAGTTTGCTCCACAAAGCTTAGCAGATACGGCATGAAATCTCGCACTCCTCAGTTACCCCATCGAAGAGTCACATCACAGGTAGGTGGAGTCGAGTTTGCCCTCCCTCTTCTTTTTGTCTTCTTTTCTTTCCTAACTCTCTTATCCAGCTCCGGTCCCTCCTCCCCTTCCACTTCCCTCAGGATGAGGAATACTCCAGCTAATCTAACTTTTGCATCCCTGAATTGCAAGGGACTCAATTCCTCTACTAAGCGAAGTCTTCTGGGCAACTACATGAAAGCTAATAATGTTAAGATAGTGTTTGCCCAAGAGACTCACTTGTTAAACAACCCACCATCTAAATTTAAATTCCAACATTTTACCAATTATATGTCGGCCTCCCACTCAGACAAGACCAGAGGAGTAGCAATCCTTATCCATCGCCTAGTTAGCTATGAAAAAAGTTACCTTGAAACAGACCTTGAGGGTAGGTACCTTATCCTAATCTGTAAACTAGACGGCCAAGTCTATACGTTAGTTAATGTATATGCTCCTAACCAGAATCAGCCTAGGTTTCTTAAGACTATGCTACAAAATATATGCAAAATAAAGACTGGGAGACTTTTGTTAGGTTCAACATGATTTGGGATCCCTTCCAAGATAAAAAAAGTTAGTCAAGGCAAAACTGTTACTTTCCACAGCCAAAAAATTCAGAGATCTCATCTCCCAATATAATCTGTTTGATGTTTGGAGGTCCAGTTATCCAACCACCAAAGATTACACGTATTTCTCTAGACCACATAACTCATATTCAAGACTTGACTACTTTTTCACAGATACTCGGATGCTAAATATAATTAAGGATTCTACGATTAGGCCTTGCTCCTGGTCTGACCATGATGCCCTCTTGGTGTCATTAGACTCTGGTTTTGGTTCCACTCCGAGCCCGAGTTGGAAGCTTCCAGACTCCCTGTGGGCTAACCCTGATTTTCAGCCTCTGATTCGGGACTCTATACAGGAGTATTTGAACCACAACAGAAATTCTGTTCCCTCCCACCAAACGCTTTGGGCATCTCTCAAAGCCTACATTAGAGGTGTTTGTATCCACAAACAAGCCTCTATTAGAAAACTAAAAGGGGCACCTTTCGGCATTTTGGTGGCCAAACTTAGGACTAAAGAAAGACTTAACAATATTAGTCCCTCCCCTTAGTTAATGGTAGAAATAGACGCCCTTCAGGCCAGAGAGAAAGGCTCATTCAGAAGCGAACTTCTAGAAGCAACGGTTCTTACTATTCCGAAACCCAATACAGATCCTTCCCAATGTGGAAGTTATCGTCCTATCTCCCTCATTAATATAGATGTAAAGCTCTATTTCAAGCTGTGGGCCAACAGATTTACCCCCAACCTTCTGCATTCAGATCAGGTGGGGTTCACTTTGGGAAGAGAGGGACCTAATAACACCAGGCGTATTTTAAACATTTTTTGGGAGGCACACAGACTAGGGGTCCCTATGCTGGCCCTGTCGCTTGATGCTGAAAAAGCATTTGACAGGGTCAGATGGGAGTATCTTTGGGAGTGTGACAGACCCCTCTGTCAACCTCCCTACGGATTATGGATTCAGGCATTATGTTAAGTCACCCTGTGCCCATTATAGGTACAGGGTGCAAATCCAACAGTACTGGAGGGGTTAACGTCAGTTTTAAGTAACTGTTAGTTTTGAGTAACTGTATTGTCTTAGACAGTTGTTGTTGGCAGTTGTTGTTGTTGCACCAGTTTTAAGCAGTGGCTAGAAGCAAAATAAATAGTTGATTTAGACTAAAACTTGGACTGAATTATTTAGACAACATTTTTAAGATGAGGATGTCTCTGCCTAACTAAAAGATATTGCGGATCTTACTGCCTCTCCGCTACAATTGGTGGCAAGCAACGGGTTAGTCCTCATAGCCCAGAAGAGCACCTACACATCCGGACCTAATGGGAATACAGTATGAAAGGCTGTAAAGAGACACCCTTAAAGACCTGCTAGAACAACTGTACAGTGAGTTGTTATACTGTTAAGTCTGGGAAAAGTAAAGTAGAAGGGAAAGTGTTGCTTCAAGGAATAATTATGAGTTACTGCACACACAGCAATAATCAGACTGAGCAGACAGACAGAGAACACAGTTTGCTTGTTACGGGACTTAAAAAAGCTACTTCTTGAAGAGGGAGATTATTACAATACTGACTGAGATGGACGGAGTACCAGGGCCCGAAGGAACCAATGAGCCCAGCATATCAGACAGAACTCCCGAAGAAGCAAGCTTTGACCGGGCGGTTAAAATAAGACTGGCACATTATGGCCCCAACCTGACTGCCGAAATTATTGACCGGGTCATAGCAGCTGTGGATGCCAACCTACTTCGCCAAAGCAGCGCTGCAGCAGCCCAAGTCACAGCAACCCCAGTGGAAAAGTGAAAGGTACATTTTGCAGCTTTTAAAAACTTCATTGAAACAGAAGGAGAGATTGATGGGTACCTTGCGTATTTTGAGAGGCAATGTGCACTACACAAGGTACCCACAGAGGACTGGGTCACGATATTAGCCGGAAAATTATCCGGCCGGGCCAGTGAGGCTTTTCAGGCCATTCCAGATGAGGAAGTCAGGGATTATAATGCTGTAAAAGAGGCTCTGCTCTCCAGGTATGCGATTACACCAGAGGCATACAGGAGGCGGTTCAGAGACACTGTTAAATTAGCTGGAGATTCCTACATTGAGTTGGGCATGTAAGGAGCACCGCACAGCAGCTCACTGGATGGCGGGGTGCCAAGCCGTATCTGGGGAAGAGGTGCTGCAGCTATTCCTGTTGGAACATTGCTTCAACAAGTTATCCGCAAGAGTTAGAGAGGGGGTTCGGGACCGTAAACCCTCCACACTGCATGAAGCTGCTCGCCTGGCAGATGAGTATACGGATGCCCGCAAACTGGACACTGCTACCACTAAGCCCCCTGCCAGAGTGGAGTACCGACCCACAGTCACCCCAGCAGCTGCCAGTTACCAACCCCCGGCGCACGACTCTACCACACCACCTTCAGCCACAAACTATCCTCAGACAGCCTGGTTCAACTCACGGGACTACTCACAACCTATTCAGTGCTTTGGATGTAAGCAACTAGGGCACAAAAGACCAGAGTGTCCCCTAAACACAGTGAACCAAGCAAAGTCCTGGAGGAGACCCGCCGGCGGAAACCCACGTAACCCTCAGCCTGCTGCCCACTGCGTAGAGGAGGAAGAATGCTGGGGCATCCTAATTGAAGCAGACCCCGTGCAAGCTGCCCATCGGGATAACCGACAACAGCACCGGCAACTGGTTAAAGTGAATGGGAAGGAGGTCAGTGGTCTACTAGATACTGGTGCTACCATGACCTTGCTCCAAAAGAACTTGGTGTCCGAGAACCAGCACACCGGAGACACTGTGGCTGTGAGGGTAGCACGGGGCGCTGTGTTCTGCCTACCTGTTGCCCGGGTACATTTGGATTGGGGAGTGGGAGCTATACATGTGAATGTGGGGGTCATGAAGGACTTACCAGCTGATGTTCTCCTTGGAAATGACTTGGCCCCCCTTGTTTCTGCATACACTCCAATGGGTCCTGCTGATGTTAACCCTGTGACTACCCGTGCCCAGACCCGTGCCGCAGAGACTGACCCACCTGCTGCTGAGACCCAGGTAAGACTCTCTTCCCCGACTTGTACCCTAGATCAGGCCCCCTTAGGCTGGGATACCCAGAGACGTACGGGAGGGAAACCCGGGAGGATCTGACCCTTCAGAAGTATAGGGCTAGGGCAGATGCTGGAGAAGAGGGGGTAGATGGGGAACATTATATGGGGGATAGGCTATATAGAATTACTAAACCTTCCCAGAAAAGTACTGCCCCTCCGCAGAATTGGCAGCTGGTGGTGCCTGCGAAATACCGGCAAGAGATTCTGCGGATTGGGCATGATGTACCATTAGCTGGACATCTAGGGTCCCGTCGCACAGCTCATAGGATCACCCAAAATTTCTTCTGGCCCAATTTTAACCGAGATGTGTGGGTATATTGTAGTACTTGTGACACCTGTCAACGGGTGGGTAAGTGGGGGGATCACCCAAAAGCTAGGCTTATGTCTATGCCTATCATTGGGGAACCCTTTTCCCGCATAGCCGTTGACATTGTGGGTCCACTGGCCAGAGCTAGTCCATCAGGTAAGAAGTATATTCTCACCGTGGTGGACTATGCCACTCGTTACCCAGAGGCAGTAACACTGTCTAATATAGAGGCAGAGACAGTAGCTGATGCCCTGGTTAAGGTTTTTACTAGGATCGGGTTCCCTAAGGAGATTCTCTCCGATCAGGGGACCCAGTTTACCACTGTGCTCACCCAGCAGCTGCGGAAGGTGTGCAGCATTAAACTGCTGCTCAGTTTGCCTTATCACCCACAGACTAATGGTCTCTGCGAGTGCTTTAATGGCACCCTCAAGCAGATGCTGAGGACCTTTACTGACGCTTGCAGAGACTGGGAGCGATTCCTGCCTCATCTGTTATTTGCGTACAGAGAGGTGCCCCAGGAATCTACTGGGTTCTCTCCCTTTGAGTTACTCTATGGGAGAAGGGTCCGCGGACCCCTGGATCTCATTAGAGGACACTGGGAGGGAGAGACAGAGCAGGAGGGGATCCCCATAGTGCCATATGTCCTGGAACTCCGGGACCACATGGAGAAACTCCTCCCTGATGGTAAGGGGGAATCTCCAGGTGGCCCAGGGGAGATAGAAGAAGTGGTACGATCGGGAGGCCCGGCAGCGGGTCTTCCAGGTTGGACAGAAAGTTTTGGTGCTCAAGCCTGTGAGGACCAACAAGATGCAAGCATCTTGGCAGGGCCCATATAAAGTGTTAGCTCAGGTGTGTGATACTACCTATATTATAGCCAGCTGTGCAGATGAAAGGATCCAGCGATCCTTTCATGTGAACATGCTGAAGGAGTATCAGGAGAGGCCAGAGGATGTCGCTGCAGTGTGTGCCCCTGCTGCAGATGACCCAGAAAATTTACCCCTGCCCGACTTACTAGAGAAGGACCCCCAGACTGACCTCACTAGTCTTGTGCAGCTAGGGGACCAGTTAAGCCCTACAGAGAAGGTACAGACCAGACAGCTTCTGTGGGAGAAGCAGGCGACGTTCTCCCAAGAGCCCGGCTACACTACCCTAGCTGTACATAAGGTAGAGACCCCTGGACAGAATCCCCTGCGACAGCCCCCCTACCGTATCCCTGAAGCAGTCCGAGAAGGAATGCGGAAGGAGATACAGGAGATGGCTCGGCAGGGAGTCATCGAGCACTCCGATAGCCCTTGGGCTTCACCTGTAGTCCTGGTACCTAAGAAAGACGGGACCACCCGGTTCTGTGTGGACTACAGGCGGCTCAACGAAAAGGACCACCACAGACGCCTACCCGATGCCCCGGGTAGACGAATTACTAGACCGTATTGCTAGGGGACACTATTTGACCACCATAGACCTGTGTAAGGGCTATTGGCAGATTCCCCTGGCCGAGGATGCTATCCCCAAGTTGGCATTCATCACCCCATTTGGCCTGTACCAGTTTAAGGTCATGCCATTTGGGATGAAGAATGCTCCGGCTACCTTCCAGCGCATGGTGGATAGACTCCTCAATGGCTTCAAGGAATTTGCTTGTGCATACCTGGACGACATTGTGGTCTACAGTGAGTCCTGGGAGGAACACCTAATCCATGTAGGGGTGGTTCTGGACAAGATTCGGGCCGCTGGCCTGACCTTGAAACCAGACAGGTGCCATCTAGGTATGGCTGAAGTACAGTACTTGGGTCACCGAGTGGGGTGTGGGAGCCAGAGACCGGAGCCAGCCAAGGTAGAGGCTGTGGCTAACTGGCCCACACCTATCACTAAGACCCAGGTGCTAGCCTTCCTGGGGACGGCCGGTTATTACCGACGTTTTGTCCCAGACTACAGTACTATCGCCAAGCCCCTGACTGACCTGACTAAAAAGAACCTTCCTAAACAGGTCCTGTGGTCTCCAGCTTGTGAAGCCGTGTTTCAGGCACTGAAGCAGGCTCTTGTGAATGCCCCTGTCTTGGCTGCCCCAGTCCCTAACAAACGTTTTCTCTTTCATACAGATGCTTCCATGTATGGACTGGGGGCTGTGCTGAGTCAAGTCAGGGAGGATGGAAGAGAGCACCCTGTCGCATACATAAGCAGAAAGTTGTTACCACGAGAAGTAAGTTGTTTAGCCCTGGTCTGGGCACTGAAGAAGTTGAACCCTTATTTATACGGACAGGAATTCTCTCTCATAACGGACCACAATCCCTTAGTCTGGCTTAATCGGGTCTCAGGAGACAATGGTAGATTGCTGCGATGGAGTTTAGCCCTCCAACCCTATAACTTCACCATCAGCTACCGGCCCGGTAAGCAGAACGGGAATGCAGATGGATTGTCCCAGCAAACTGACATTCCTACCACCTCCTAGTCCGCCAAAGGGTCAAGCCGGGTCTGCCGGAGTGTTCCACAAGGAGGGGGCCATGTGACAGACCCCTCTGTCAACCTCCCTACGGGATTATGGATTCAGGCATTATGTTAAGTCACCCTGTGCCCATTATAGGTACAGGGTGCAAATCCAACAGTACTGGAGGGGTTAACTTCAGTTTTGAGTAACTGTTAGTTTTGAATAACTGTATTGTCTTAGACAGTTGTTGTTGGCAGTTGTTGTTGTTGCACCAGTTTTAATCAGTGGCTAGAAGCAAAATAAATAGCTGATTTAGACTTAAACTTGGACTGATTATTTAGACGACATTTTTAAGATGAGGATGTCTCTGCCTAACTAAAAGATATTGCGGATCTTACTGCCTCTCCGCTACAGGGAGGTTCTTCTTAGCTTTGGGTTCCCCAACGAGATAGTTCTGGCAATCCAGACTCTCTATAGCTCCCCGAATGCCAAAGTTAGAGGTTTGGGCTTTTGTTCATCGAGTTTTCCCATAACTAATGGAACTAGGCAGGGCTGTCCTCTCTCACCCATTGTGTTCGCTTTGGCAATGGAACCGTTGGCCCAGGCTATTAGGAACTCCCCTTTGATTAGAGGGGTCCCTCTAAGTAATTGAGAGGGGGAGGCGGGAGAAGGAGGAGAAAAGATTGTGTTGTTTGCAGACGACGTCACCCTCTTTCTGACCAACCCCTTGGGATCTCTTCCGGGTGCTTTTTGAGACTCTCTCTCAATTCAGCTCCCTAAGCTTTTATAAACTTAATCTTGCCAAAACGGAAGCAATTTTGAAGATCCTTCGGGAGTCCTATCAATTAGATTGGGCTTCGGATACTATCACTCATTTGGGAGTCCAATTGGGCCTGAACATTGAGTTAGTCCGGTCAAAAAACTATGACAAACTCCTAACAGAAACCAGAGAGATGCTCAACTCATGGACCTTCCGAGAAGTCTCTTGGATGGGGCGCATGGCCTCAATCAAAATGACCATTTTACCTAAGATACTATATTATTTTCGTTGTCTTCCAATTAACCTCCCCTGTTCTCTTTTAGAAAGGTTCAATGCCCTGATGGCCAGATATATTTGGCAGGGGAAAAAGCCAAGAATTTCCAGAAAAACGCTGCAGAGGCCTTACCACATGGGGGGGAGTATCTCTCCCCAACATCATTATCTACTATGAGGCAGCTATATTGACTCACATTTCTTACTGGGGGATGAGTGACATGTCACAATGTTGGAAGAGGGTCGATCAGTTTTCCCTTCCACCGGGCATCATTCTCAGTGATCTACCCTGGATTCCGGACTATAAAATTGATAGTTCACTCATTCTGAATCCAATAGTCAAACAAGCCCTAGACTGCTGGAAAAATATCAGACACTATACTGAAATAGCTCCACATCCTTCCCCAATCCATTCGATTGCCGGTCTGCTCAGAGGCCTTCCAGACTCCCATGGCTCTCAGTGGAAACAATGGGATTTACTAAGGGTTTCTGACCTATATCACCAAAATACCTTACAACCCGCTGAACCGGTGCTCCAGGGAGATATAATCCATCTCCCTCCATGGTTCCAATTTGAAAGATTTACACTGCACAAATTCTTATCCAGTTGGGGATTTCCGTCTTCAGACCTTAGGGACTTAACAATTTGGGAGCAGAAATGTAAATCTAGTTCATCTTTGTCGAGGCCCCTATCTATTCATTACTTACTAATTATGAAAGATGTATGTGCAGGGGAGGTATGGCAATTAAGGGCTTGGGAAAGGGAACTAAGAATTCAAGCCCCCGAAAATATTTGGGCACAAGCGTTTTTACTCACTAAAAAGACACTTCATTGTGCCAACTCATTGGAACTATATATTAAAGTCTGCCTTAGATGGCATTACACCCTGTTTGAGATTGGCTCAGATGGCCCTGTCGCATTCGTCCTTGTGCTGGAGAGGATGTGGTCAGGTAGGCTCGGATCTTCATATTTTGTGGTCCTGCCCAGTTCTAGAACAGCTGTGGAAAGAAGTCTTTCAGTTATGCGAATCGACCGGGATTTCTCTCCCGAAAGATCCTAAAGTGGCCCCTTTGAATATTTTTTCCACGAAAAATACCTAAAATTCAGAGACAACTGGACATCTTTATTTTTGCTGCCACTAAAACCTTGATTGCTAGAATGTGGAGACAGACGGGCCCGCCTTCCCTGACTGGCATTAAACAGACCTTAGAGACTTATGCCTTGATGGAAAAAGGATTTTACCACCACCTGAACAAAATTGAGTCGTACTGGAGAATTTGGGACCTATGGGTTCATAGACAGGATCCACCGGGCGACCAATAGAATCCCCTCTGAATGTGAGGGTCCCCTTAGTCTACGAGTTTTTGGCTGCGAGTCCTCCCATGTAAGAGGCTCTCTTCTCTCTCCTTCCCCATGTCTGTCTATTCCCTTTTTCCCTCTGTCTGGCCTCTCCTTCCTCCAACCCCCCCTCCCCCCCCACCTCTACTCCACCTGCCTGGACAAAGTGTGAACTTACCGGTGAGGATAGGTAAGGTACAATATGCCAAATCCCCCCCCTTCCTCAGCAGAGTCTGGTCCCTCTAATTAACATATATCATAATTTTATTATAATTCATTTAGCTATAACCCCATTCATTATTGTAGATTCCACACTTCTCGTGGACCCTCTAATAAGATAGAAAGGATCCCTGTAATATGGGACGTAACCTGAAAGATGTGGAGGGGGCGTTGCAGCAGACTGGTCTGGTTCGGTAACTCCTGACCTGGGTTTCTTGAGACTCAAATAGTACTAGGGATTTTAGAGATGACATGGTAAGGGACCCTAATTTTTAATAAATTTCTATTGAGGAGTGTGTTGATTATAGTTAAAATAGATGTTGGTGGTTTACTTCATTGTTGTTCATATTCCAGCCTGTTTTTCTTTCCTGTACAGATGTAACTTTTTGTGTATTCAGATGTCTCTGATCAGAGCTGTAACTCAAAGAGACATAATGATTTCTGATATGCCTGTACTCAGTTCAATTTACCTCAATAAAAGAAAATAAATTAAAAAAAAATATTTTTTTTAAAGAAAAAGTGTTGTTCAATTCTTCTCAGAAGTGCTGGCAAATAAGTAATACATTTATAATTATATTTTCTTGCGCAATTATTTTTCATTGTTACTTTGTCTCAAAAATACAATATGAAATATTTATATTAATCTAATATTTAATAGTTTTATGTGATGTAAATTACAGTGCTTTATGAACATTATTTTAAATTGTTTGGTTTTGATTTTAAAGTTGTTTTCACATAACACCAATAAGTTTTTTAATCACTAGAACACTTCACTGAGGTTGAAGGATGAAACATCCACATATCTATTCTACTTGAAAAGGGTACAAATATATATTTAATACTACAGAATAATATGGAATTCTAGTGTATATGTATTTTTATTTTTATTTTGAAAAAAAATTCTACAATTTGTTTTATATCATATGACTAATGATTACTTCAACATTTAAGTATATTTATACATTACTTTTTATTTGTATTTTTTATCTTTTATTCATCTTTAAGTAATAGTTTCTTTTTCAATTTTGGTATTAAATTTCCGAACATTTTTCTTAATCCTTTGAGAATCTGGATCTATTAGTAAAAAGCAGAGGATAAAGAACCGCTAATTAAGCCAAATAGTTACAAAAATAGAAATAAATTATAGTCTTTGTTAAGTCCCTTTGGCCAAATACTTTCTTATTTATTTATTCATGCTACCTTTCTCTGCTTATTTTTAATCCTATCCTGACCTCTTCTCTGTTTTGGTATTTGTTCTAATATTTGAAATCTAAGTTGACTAACTTTGTGATTCATCTGTTTAAAATGAGCGGATACTGGTAGATCTAATGTACAGATATGTTGGGTAATTCGATCTTTCACTTTTGACTAGTTTTTCCAATATATATTAGACCACATGGACATTTCAGAAGGTAGACAGCATGTGGAATGTGAAATATTGATATTTCATGTCAGGTTAGCACACTTGGTTAAATGCAAATGGGGTTTAGGTTTAGTATGGGTATTAGGTTTTTTGCGCTCACTTGCTCACATTTACTTTTAGCTTGTAATACAAGCGCTCCTTCAAACAGCTGCAATAAACATGATATTGGTTGTGTGAAATAGCGCCCCACTCGTAATCTGGCCCTAAGTCTTATAAATATATATATATATATATATACTATAATCGCGTTTGTAACGCGTCCATCACCATCGCCAGTTGTGCACACATCCTCAAAGATGCAACCGCTCGCATGAAACAACGAAAAAACACGTAACCGCCCCTAAAAAGTATAATAAAAAACCTAACCTCCCACACGAAATATTAACATACACCAAAACTGCCAACATTGTAAAATAATAAAGTAATTAGCCCCTAATCCGCAAATAACATAATTAAAATATTAACCTCTAAACCGTCATATTGCAAAAAAAACCTAATTAACCTATTAACCCCTAAACCAACAAACCCCCACATCGCAATAAACCTAATTAACCTTTTAACTCCTTAACCGCCAACCCCCACATCGCAATAAAACTAATTAACCTATTAACCCCTAAACCGCCAAACCCCCACATTGCAATAAACCTAATTAACCTATTAACTCCTAGACCACCAACCACCCACAACGCAAAAGTAATCTAAAATTACAAAAAAATAAAAAACTCTAAAATTACAGAAAAAAATAAACAAAATTATCAAAATTTTTCAAGTTTAAACCTAATCCCTATGAAAATAAAAAAGCCCCCCCAAAATAAAAACATCCCCTAAGCTAAACTACCAATAGCCCTTAAAAGGGTATTTTTTAGGGCATTGCCCTAAGTTAAACAGCTCTTTTACATCTGGCTTCCGTCCCCAACACTCAAATGAGACTGCCCTCACCAAGGTTACTAACGATCTCCTTTCTGCTAGAAACAAAGGCTACTACTCTATACTCATCTTACTTGACCTCTCTGCTGCCTTTGACACTGTTGACCATCCACTTCTCCTACGGACTCTCAGCTCTCTTGGGCTCTGTGACACTACCCTGTCCTGGATTCACTTTTATCTCTCTAACAGATCCTTCTCCGTCTCTTTTGCTAGTGACTCCTTCTCTCTTTTACCCATTTCTGTTGGAGTACCTCAAGGCTCTGTCCTGGGTCCTCTACTCTTCTCTATTTACAGTTCTTCACGGGGTAAACTTATCAACAGCTTTGGCTTCAACTATCACCTCTATGCTGATGATACCCAGATCTACCTATCCACCCCTGCACTCTCTCCTTCTGTAAATTCTCACATCAGCGACTGTTTATCTGGCATTTCCTCCTGTATGGCCTCTCACCACCTAAAAATAATCCTGTCCAAGATCGAACTACTTCTAATCAGCCCTCTAACTCTACTCCAGTTTCTAATTTTTCTATCACTGTTGGTGGCATCACTATCTCCCCATCACCCCAAGTCCACTGCCTTGGAGTCACACTCAACTCAAATCTCTCCTTCATTCCCCACATCCAATTGCTCTCTTTATCCTGCAGCAACCACTTACGCAATATCCCCAAAATGTGTCTGTTTCTGAGCACTGAAACTACTAAACAGCTAATCCACTCCCTGGTAATTCCCCGACTTGACTGCTGTAATAACCTACTAACTAGCCTCCCTCTCTCCCCTTTAATACATCTTTAATGCATCTGCCAGGCTTATCCACCTCTTCCAACGCTCTGTATCTGCTGCTCCTCTCTGTGAGTTCCTTCACTGGCTCCCCATACACAGCAGAGTTAAATTCAAAATTCTCCCACTGACCTACAAAGCCCTCACCAATGCTGCCTCACCCTACCTGTCCACACTCATCAACAAATATACTCCAGCCCATCCCCTAAGATCCAAAAATGACCTCCTCCTTGCGTCCTCTACCATCACCTCCTCTCATGCTAGACTACAGGACTTCTCTCGTGCAGCACCAACCCTCTGGAACGCACTTCCTCGAGCTGTCAGACTTTCCTCTAACCTCTCCTACTTTAAACATTCCCTAAAGACCTTTTAGTTCGGGGAAGCTTATCACCCGACTCAGTAACAAATGAATTTCACTTACCTAACAGTTGCCCTTATCTATCTCCTCACTAATATCATTCTCACCTCTGCAGTCCCCACCTCCTGTTTTCCATTCTCCTACCCATCTAGATTGTAAGTTCACATGGGAACAGCGCCCTCAATTCCCCCTGTATTTGTCTGTAACATTTTGTCTTTTATTGTATTGTTTCAACGTTTGTACCTATGGTCAGTGATGCGGAATCTGTTGGCACTTTATAAAGAAATAATAATAATTTTAAAATTACTAAATCCCCCCTAACACTAAAAAAACCCCACCCACCAAACCGCCCAAAATAAAAAAAAATAATGCTAAAAAAACCTAGGGCAATCAGCTCTTTTACAGCCCATTAAAACCCTAAAAATAAAAAAAATAAAAACAAATCCTAACAGTATGCCCCAAATAGGTACTCACCATTTCTGAAGTCTGGTGGAGAAGGTCTTCTTCCAGGTGTCTCCATCATCTTCTATCTTCATCCGGAGTGAAGGCAGCGCAGAGCGGAGGTGCAGAGCTGGCTTCCCCAATGCACTGATCCTCAGCAGCGGTTCTCAGCGGCGGTCCTCAACGGAGGTCTTCAGCGGCGGTCCTCAGTGGCGTGGAGGCTCCTCCTCATGTAATCATCCGTCGCACACTGAAGATTGAATGCAAGGTACCCAATATTTATTGGGGTACCTTGCATTCCTATTGGCTAAAATTTTGTAATTAGCCAATAGGATGAGAGCTGAACAGCCAATAGGATTTCAGTAGCTCTAATCCTATTGGCTGATTTCAAAATTTCAGCAAATAGGAATGCAAGGAACCCCAAATTGATTGCGGTACCTTGCATTCAATCTTCAGAGTAAGACGGACATCGGATGAAGAGGAACCTCCACGCCGCCGAGGACCGCCAATATTGAGGACCGCCGCTGAGGATCCATGCATCAGGAAAGACAGCTCCGCACCTCTGCTCCATGCTGCCTTCGTTCTGGATGAAGATAGAAGATGAGGGAGCTGCCTGGAAGAAGACCTTCTCCGCCGGACTTAAGGAATAGTGAGTACCTATTTGCGGCTTAATGTTAGGATTTTTTTTGATAAGGGTTTTTGGGCTGGAAAAGAGCTGATTGTCCTTTTTAAGGGCACTAAAAGAGCTGAATGCCCTTTTAAGGGCAATGCCCATACAAATGCCCCTTTAGGGGCAATAAGTTTTTTTTAGTGTTAGGTTTTTTTATTTTGGGGGTTTGGTGGGTGGGGGGTTTTACTGTTAGGGGTAATTGGTAATTATTTTAGGTAAAAGAGCTGTTTAACTTAGGACAATGCCCTACAAAAGCCAGTTTAAGGGCTATTGGTAGTTAAGTATTAGATTAGGGGGTGTTTTTATTTCTGGGGGAATTTTTTATAGGGGTATTAGGTTAGGTTTAATTTTTTATATTCAATAGCTTTGTATATTTTTACATTTTTTACTTTGTGTTATTTTAGCTTTTTTTTTTTTTTTTTTTAAATAGACTGCCCTCTAGGCAGGCTTATCACCTAGTATATATGTATATATATATATATATATATATATATATATATATATATATATATATATATATATATATATATATATATATATATATATTTCTTGTTACTTTGAAATATAAATATAGCAAAGGTATATTCAGAATATGCTGGTCTTGCTTAAAAAAAAACATGTATATTGTGTGTGGGTTACTCACTGATATATGACTTACAGTAGCAAAAACATGATAATGAGCTTAGCACAGGAATGTGAATGCAGCGAAGGGGTTTTAAAAAGTAGCAAACCAAAAACCACAAAATCAGGAGCTACCACACATATCACAAGTTAAACATATTATACACCACAACTTCCTTCCTCTAGTTTCACAGCTGCTCTACATAATCCCCACTCACTTTAAATAGGAAGTTTACAGCCCCAATAGATACAGCGCAGGCTCCAGCACAGACTGACAGACTATTTTCTGCTGTGTAGTAATACTGACTGTAGCAGTGCAGGTAGCAGCAGGTGTTCCTCCCTATAACATGTGACAGAAGTTTATTTTAGCACTGGCATCTGCACACATCCTTCTGTTACTAGTAGTGGTGCTGGGTTAATACATAACTAATCAGTAAATGTCTGATGATAAAAGGTCACAATATCACTATGTGCTAAAGGTATCCGCATTGCAGGAGATATTGCAATTAAAATATCCTAAAGGGATAAAATCATTGTAAGTGTAATTCTCGTGGGATATTTCCCTGTCAGACCAAACTTGGCCAGTAGTCTTCTTATCCCGGCGTCAAGTGGAATGATAAGGAAATATACCAGAACAAGTAAGTAAATGAGCAAAGCAGTACTCACAGTAGAGAGGGCAATCCTTCACAGCACTACAGAGGATAACTGGAGAGTAGTCAGGCAAGCAGAGTTTGGGCAACAATAAGGCAATCCAGAATATCAGCAATAAAGGGGTTAAACAGTAGAGAGGTCTGGGACAGGCAAAGTTCAGCAACAATAAGGCAGTCAGTAGTTCAGGGGTTAATCAGTAGTGTGGTCTTGAGACAGAGTTCAGCAACAATAAGGCAACCAGCAGTTCAGGGGTTAATCGGTAGTGTAGTCTTGAGACAGGCAGAGTTTAGCAACAATAAGGCAATCAGCAGTTCAGTGGTTAATCAGAGAGTAGTATTGCGACAGACAGAGTTCAGCAACAATAAGGCAACCAGCAGTTTTCAGGGGTTAATCAGAGAGTAGTATTGAGACAGGCAGAGTCCAGCAACAATAAGGCAATCAGCAGTTCAGGGGTTAATCAGAGAAATAAGCACCCAAGAGCACAAACAGTAACACCTGTACTTGGGTGATGTAAGTAAGGCACAGAGGTACTTACATAGCCACAGGTTCGCGCCAAGGCAACGGCCATGGCAACCGGAAACAGCCGCCTGCGTCTGTGGCAACAGCCACAAGGATCAGAGCGGAGCGGCGTGACAGTAAGAAGTTAGTCTCTCGCCAAGAGGCTTTTTACTGTACTTCACTGTCAGGTAGATTACGAGTTATGCGCGCTATAGGGAATTTAAGGAACGCAACAAAATTTGCATTATTTCACCCTCTGTAGCACAGCCATGACAAGTTTTGAAACAGCCGGCTTGTGCGTGCGATATGGTGGCGATGAGCTCCATACCGCACAAAATACAAGAGCTGTTTTGATGTGCTCGCGCATGCTTTCCCCATAGACATCAATGGGGAGAGCGGGTTAGAAAAAACACCTGCGATCGCGGAATCAAACGTTCCGTAATGCAGCCCTATTGATGTCTATTGGGAGAAAAAGTAACATTTAAATTTAACACCCTAACATAAACACCCCTAATCTGCTGCCCCCAACATCGCCGACACCTACATAATGTTATTAACCCCTAATCTGCCTCTCCCGATATCGCTGCCACCTAAATAAATCTATTAACCCCTAATCTGCCCCTCCCGATATCGCTGCCACTATACTAAAGTTATTAACCCCTATTACCTCACACCCCAACATCGCACACGCTATAATAAATATATTAAACCCCTATTCCGCCGCTCCCTGACATCGGCACCACTAAATAAAGCTAGTAACCCCTAAAACTCTTGCCTCTCACATCACTACCACTAAATAAACCTATTAACCCCTAAACCGCTAGCCCCCCACATTGCAACAATTTGATAACATAATTAAAATAGAGCTAAATTAAAGTTAAAATTATTAACTAAATAATACCTATTTAAAACTAAATACAAACTTATTGAATCAGCCAATAGAATGAGAGCTGCTTAAATCCTATTGGCTGATTTGAACAGCCAAGTTTTTTTTATAGATTTTATAGATTTTTATAGCTTTCTATATATATCTTTTGTAGATAACAAGGAAAGGAAAGAGGCGCCATATGTGTGAATCAATCACCCATTAGGTAAAAACACAAAGAAGATTCAGGGTACTCACAAAGTGTAGAGGCACCCAAATGTGCCAGAGGAATCAGGCTGGTTTTCAACATCAGTCCAGCTAGTTGAACCAGGGCAGAGACTGGATACACAGGTGTGGTTTATCCCAGAGAGGTGACTGGGCCCAGGTGTAGCTAAACTGCTACAAAATTAACAGTCAGGAGGCTGAGAGGGAGGTATACCAAACCTTCCCAAGGTAGCGTAGAGAAATGCATGCAGCAATGATAGTTAATGATTATAAAAATTGGTTTAATATAACAATAAAAACAGGATTAAAAACAACTCATGCTGTAGTGTGCATAATCAAGCACTGCAACGCGTTTCACAGTAACCACCGTTTCATCAGGCATAGACAATGGTATATGATCAAACCTTAAATAAGGCTACGCTACCCAAACTCCATAGTATGTAAACCCTCCCCCTACAAGGTACAGACCAATCAAACCACCCTTTGTCTAATTACTAGTAAAGTTGTCACACCTGTTTTCTTGGCATTACTCTACATTTCTTAAAATGTCTATATACTCTTAAATTTATTATATAATGAATATAATGTTTCTCTAATAACACCTTATAACTGGGGGTGTCTCTCGTTGTTTAAGTCTGGTGAACCTATTTAAGAGCTGACTATCCCATCATATAATATTCAGGTACTTTATTATATCAGTTATCAATCTTTATATCCCCGGCACATATATTTATTAGTAACACCATTAGTTTGACACTTCCAGTCGCATCACCGCACACTCTAATGTTAATATCTATATTAATTTTGGAATGAATAGATCCACTATACATTTTATGTTAACATATTATCCTTATTTTGTATTGGTACATTGCGTCTATTCACAATATAGTTTATGGAGTCAACCAGCTGCAGTCACAACAGTAACTTATTCATTTTTTACTCTGTTAGTGATACGTAATCGGGGGGCGTTATCCCTTTAACTGTAACCCCAGTCTGATAGGATATAATATTCTTGAAGGCGTTTTTTCTGTGTGAATACTCGTAACGTATCATCAAATCTGCATTAGTTTTGTAGGAAGGTATTATCTTCATCCTGATAGGATCCTATATGTCTTGAAGGCGTACCTTGAGGACGCATTAGTAACCTTGTATGAGTGACGTAGAAAGGTGTAACCGTCAGCACTGCTATGGTTGGTACAAATTCACACATACACCGTCCAATTAGCTTTGCGGATATAATATGTTTAATGAATTCTCGCAAATGCATGCAATCCTCAAAAGCATTTATAGTATAAGATCTTTATTTAAATAACCTGATGCAGGTACGTTTAACCCCTTATGAATACCATTTGGTTTTTCGAACACTCAAATTTGACACCAATTTTTGGGGTTATTTGTGACATTTTTGATATGCGGTCCACCCCCCCCCCCCCAGTAATAAGGTGTTATTAGAGAAACATTATATTCATTATATAATAAATTTAAGAATATATAGACATTTTAAGAAATAGAGAGTAATGCCAAGAAAACAGGTGTGACAACTTTTCTAGTAATTAGACAAAGGGTAGTTTGATTGGTCTGTAACTTGTAGGGGGGAGGGTTTACATACTATGTTGTTTGGGTAACGTAGCCTTATTTAAGGTTTGATCATATACCATTGTCTATGCCTGATGAAGCGGTGGCTACCGTGAAATGCGTTGCAGTGCTTGATTATGCACACCACAGCATGAGTTGTTTTTTTTTGTTTTGTTTTTAAATATTTTTTATTGAGGTAATGAGTTATTACAACAAGGAAAACAGAAATATGTCCAGCTACATCACAAGCTTGAAGAATACATCTTTACAAAACTCCTTCAGATAGTAAGTTTGGATCCAACCTTTAAAACAGTAATATTACAATAGTGAGCGCCATGTCTACTGGATACAAATAAATAAAGGTTTTAATCAGGCAGAATATGAAGATCATCAGTAAGGATATAATTTCTGGCGGAGATTATAGGAGTATCTCTAAAGAGTAAATTGTAAACTGTATGATATATAGCATTGAGAGTAATAGGAAGGACTTGTATGTGAAAGATGTGGGTAGCTAAGACATATAATAATGAAACCTCTTTTTATAACCTTTGGCAAATTGAAGGTAAGAATGGTCCCCATATTACTATGAAAGACATATAGTAATTTGTCTATTCCAAAGAAGTTGGAGCAAAATGATGGTTTTATTTGGGGGAAGGGAAGTTCAGCGGGCAAGAGCCGCTATAAATGTAAGCGGGGAGAAGGGGGGGGCGGAGCCTGATAGAGAGAGACTCTGAAGGGGCTGTTGGATCTCCGGGTATAGCTTCCTGAAGAAATTACGCATAGGGGGATAAGCCAATTCCTACCATATGTAACTTAGTGTGGATGCTCAGTCAAGTGTGGAACAGATAATGTTTATATAAATAGGATAATGTGGGATATATGTAACTTAATGTACATGTTTAAACGTATGCAGTCTAAATATTATTGAATGAGGTTATATGAGACTTTTAGGCTAATATCCACCTTATCACATAGGACCTGGTGTAAGAGGAGAGGAGGTGGTCAGGGAGTAGCCTCCATGGGACTATACTCTAGATAGGAATTCAGCATAGTAGTGGAGAGCTAAGTGTACAGTTACATTTCTATTGCTATATAATAGCTGATACATCACAATTTTGAGTCACACTAAAGATATATTATTTTGACCTGATAAAAGTACCATAGTTCAAGCTTGAGGTGATTTGTGTATAATAGAAGCTGTAAAAAGATACGCATGGACACCCTATAGGGGCATAATCATTCATCTGGTGAAAGAGAGGGCCAGTATGGGATAGTAGGAATTATACCCAGAGCAGCTAGTCATGGATATCGGAGTGCTGTTCATTTTATTGGAGACAGCGTTACGCCTTATGGTATATATAGAAGACAGTGTCTCAACTACTGAGATGTGACCAATTCGGGTGAGCTAGAGTAACATAGCCCATATGACTGAATATAATGCAATACAACACTATCTAGGCTTATGAAAAATATTGACTGCAGTTAGAGCTGGAGTTCATTAAAATGAACGCTAAGAGCAGTGTCCTGACTAGGACTGCATAGCTAGGAAATAATATAATAGCATTACATGGGTCAGTCCGAGATGTAAACAGCAAATATATAGTTAACCACATAGCAGTTGTAAAATGTAATATTTTACCCAAAATAGGCATAGCAGTAACATGTGACCATATTTGTATATGAAGGTATGTTAGATAACAAAGTGAGCTTTTACACTTAAGATATGGTAAAGTGCAGAAAAGGAGAAAGGTAACAAATAAGTAGGGGTAGCTCTTGTCAAAATTATGTGTGAGGGGGATTATTGAAATATATGGATTATAGGGCGTAACATAACATACAGTGTAAGAATACACATAAAGATCCTAGGTACAATCATGCAGTTACATTTGCATCTATGAAAGCCTGATAGATCTCTCAAACCTTGTCACGTGGGTAAATAAGTAAATCGAATAGGACTTCATATGGCTTGGAAACTTAAGGAATATATGTTGCTGAGCAGTGGGGACATGAGCATGTTATAGGCTGTGTGTTATGAGTCAGAATGATATGGCAACCTGCTAGTATGTATATAAGACCCAATCACAAGGAGATATCAATTCCAACCAGAGTTAAGCTGTGCACCACTATATAATAAGGAGAGAACCTTCACTGCATTTTCATAAGCAAAAGTTACATCAGCAGGAACACAATATAGGGACAAAACTATTCCTAATAAAACAGAAATCCTATAGTATTTTTAAATTTATAGCACAATAGGAAGGGAGATGGTCAATCTAGGTATCATCCCTGAACCAGATCATGCACATAAGACTCAGATAAGTAATCATACAAATCTTCATAAAATGAACTCTGCAATTGAGTACATTAGAGGGTATGTATAGTACATTAATTGGCATATAACACAGGGTAAAAGTTCCGGAGGCCATGATATGAGCATCTCTGAGAGACACAAACAACAACCTCCCTGTAGGGAGAGTGCTTCAAAGGATATTAAAGCATATGGGGGTAACAAGTAGTGTGAGGCTAATGCTAATTGTAACAGACAGAACATGTCAGCTGCAAGAAGAACCTAAATATTAACTATCAACAGGTTAGCATATGATATACATAAAGGCAATGCTATAAGATAAAATGAAACTGAACCATATATAAATGTATAATAAAGACAAACCAGTCCTAACAGGGGAATTCCCCGGTCTTAACCACACATGAGTTATTAGCTTATATCAGCTATAAGGTATTGGAAAAATTGCCTCTGTGTCTACCCAGGTTGCTGCTGACATCAGATTAAGAGCCTGTATTGCCCTGTGGTAGATTGTCCAGAAAATGTTCTTTAACCAATGCCCCTTCTGGAGATTTGTTCTAGTCCGGTCTGGGCATAGGGAGAGGATCTGTGCCGTGACGGTTGCTCTAGAGGCCTAATGAGAGGGCTGCCAGGCAGACATGAGAGATGTATAAAGTATACACCACAGCTACGAGAAGGGTAGGTGATATAACGTGATCTCCATGTAGGTGGATTGGATCGCCTGGGGTGAGGGTTAGATTGCGTCCGGGACCCTCCGTGAATAGGCTTCCATTGCTCCGACTTCTCTGGTATGGAAGATCTCAAGGGTGACTTATTCCGTTCAGCTCCTGATGTAGGGGTCACACTTGTTTGGGCCTCAGCTTCTGTAAAAGGACTTCCGGAGGCGCCTGAGCAGGTGGAGGCTGTCGGTGGAAAGCTGCGTTCAGAAATCGAGCTAAGCTGCTGTGTCTGCGAGACCGCAGGGTAAGTTGCGTTCTGTTGCTCTGACTCCGTGGGGACTGGAGAGAATTGTAATGTGCTGTCCTGTCTAAATATTTCCGGCTGCCTTGTTATCCACGGACCAAAGTCCTCCCTGCCTACCGCAAACCAGATCTCCGGTTCATGGGGAAGATCTGTATAGCATTGTGAAAGATGCGGTTCAGAACAAGCAGTCTCCCCTTCGGTTTGTCTCTGCAGAGTTCTAGTTTGGCATGGGGCCGCTACAGCTCTCAGTTCTGCGACCAGGGCTAGCTGGTGGTAATCCATAGAGCACTCTAAGGTGCGTAACGCTAAAAGAATTTGTTGTTCCATGCCAAAGCTGAAAAGGGAAGTGTAGGAGATACTTCTTCGTCAAACGAGAGCGCTCGTGAGTGGTGTTAAGTAGAATGATGGAAATTTAGTCGAGATCTCAGCCAGCTAGTAGGCCTCAAAGCTGATTGTGTGACAAAAAGGTGCTATCTTAGTTCGAGGCTTCTCAATCCATGTCCTAGGACGTGATATAAACCTAGTGTGCAGGTATATTGGTTCCTATGGTGCCTAAAACAGTTATTTAAAAAGTAAGTTTCAGGAGCTCTGAGGTGGCACGTCTTGAAGCTTTGGCGGTTGGCTCCGCCCCCCAGCATGAGTTGTTTTTAATCCTGTTTTTATTGTTATATTAAACCAATCATTAACTTGTATTGCTGCATGCATTTCTCTACGCTACCTTGGGAAGGTTTGGTATACCCTCCCTCTCATCCTCCTGACTGCTACTTTTGTAGCAGTTTAGCTACACCTGGGCCCAGTCACCTCTCTTGGATAAACCACACTTGTGTATCCAGTCTCTGCCCTGGTTCAGCTAGCTGGTCTGCTGTTGAAAACCAGCCTGCCTCCTCTGGCACATTTGGGTGCCTCTACACTTTGTGAGTACCCTGAATCTTCTTTGTGTTTTTACCTAATGGGTGATTGATTCACACATACGGTGCCTCTTTCCTTTCCTTGTTATCTACAGAATTGCTTACCCTTTGTGGTGAAGTTAGAGTACTGCCCTTCCTGTACGGATTGACTCATTTTACATCAACTACAATCAAGATTCACATTACACTTCAAGGACTTTCCTTGGGACTGGGTGACTATATTGATATAACATCTGTTTGGTATTGTGTCAAGAGACATTGATCTTATAAAAATAACTATACACTTGTATAGATACATTATATATATATATATATATATATATATATATATATATATATATATATATATATATATATAAATATTTTATGATCCCTTCACATATATATATATCTTAAATTGCTTTGAGAGTCTGCATATCCATTTAAGACATTGTAGCATTATATATAGCGCTTCCTAGAGGGTGATTTGACCCTATCTTTTTCTTTTATATATCTTTTAATGCCTTTGATAATAACTAGTGTGCAATCCCAATAACCTTATAACACATACTGTTGACTTTGAAATATTAACTTTTATATATTACTAATATTGAATTGTTTACACACTATAACAACTGAGACTTGTGACTGAGACTTGTGGGATTTTTGCCAATTTTTGTAATTTTATATTTTGCGCCAATCCACAAACCTCTTGTACATATATATACTATATATATATATATATATATATATATATATATATATATATATATATATATATATTAGCAGTTCTGGAAGGGAGGAGACTTCCGTTGTTACGATTCTGCCATAAGCTATAACTGATACTATGAGACATGTACCATCGGTCCAAAACGTATGGATGTCATACAATTGAGCTACTAAACTAAACCAATGAATAAAACAAGCTTGTCTTAACTTTTTACACTTTTTCACTTTTATGCGATTTTCGTAAGACCGGAAGCTGAGAGAATTCCGGTTTGCTGAAACGCATACATGCGTTCCATACACGAGTGCACAGTTTATGGGAGTGTTTGTTTAAACATTAAGGTTAGCATTGTTATCCCACAATTTAAACTTAGCATGAAGCACCATAATTAACTATGTATATATTTATGACAAAGAGAATTGTGTTCTTTTTTCTTTTATAAATACAATTATGCTTTAATATTTCACTTCACAACCGGAAGTGAGGATACTACCGGTTTCAGTGGAACACATGGCGTGCGTTCCACTGAGCTACACAGGAACTGAATTATTTGACACAGGTGGTTTGTATTGTTATATGAATTTGATTGTTTAACACTATATAAGATTGTGATGCAACACTGTTTTTTATTCTGATGAAGGGGTCTGTGTGAACACTGAAACGTCAAGAAACACTGGTTTTTGACCCACTATTAACAAGTCCTGAGAGGGCTTTCATTTGATGCTGTATATATATATATATATATATATATATAGCTGTATATTTACTGTAAATATTTCACATTCCAATGTTTTGCACATAGCAGAATATGTTCTATGTATTTTTAAATATATATTATTAAATATATCTGTATATATCTATACCTATATATTATTATATGTCTGCATATATCTGATGTTTTTTGCACAAATATATATTTATACCTATATATTTATATATATATATATATATATATATATATATATATATATATATATAGGTATAAATATATATTTGTGCAAAAAACCATCAGATATATGCAGACATTTTTAATTATGAATGAATAGAACATATTCCGTTATGTTAAGAACATTGGAATATTACATATTTTCATTTTGGATTATTGCAATTTGCGAAAATGCGATCATGTTTGCTTGATAGTTGGGTGTTAGTTTTTTTATCTCCAGTGACCTCTATGGGGTAATACGTGAATGCACACACGATATTCAATGCTCAAATAGTGCAAAACGCTTAACTCTAGAAGCTAGAAATGCTTGTGCAATGATAAATGCTGACAGTGTATGCTGTTGGCATTTAGCGATGTCAAGCGGACATGATTCGCTATAGCTACCCAGTCCTGGTAGACGTCTCTGTGAAACCAAACATTCATACACCCTATATTGTGTAAAACACGCAGATTGGTGCCTAAATATACCTCATTCGTTGAGGGTTTTTTCTGCAAGCATAATCACTATGTGTGCTGTGTGCTTTTATTTTCAAATAAATAGTATTACACTATTATAAGTTTGTCTTCCCCTTAATATATCTGTAAATCTACATGGGAACAGCCCTGGATGGTAGAAGATACTGTATTTTGAAGATATACGAAATACGGGCTATAATCAAGCACCAGTCTTGAGGGGGAGTGAGCAACAGCTAGCACGTTTGTGCCTTGGGCGGAAGGCTGTCTGTGTGAAGCCCATTCCTTACCTCATACGACTGAGGTAACGGTCTGTGAGTACCGATTTTTCAGCCTTAGTCACAGATAAGAATACCATCAATTCTGTTATATGTACTACAAACTTTGACATTTATATACACATCCTTCTGGATGATCTGCAGTAATCCCATAGTGTATTTTATGGATTCCGTTGATTTTTTGGACATGTATTGTGCTTTTTGATTACTATTACTCGCTACGATTTTCATCTATATCAATACCCATTGAATTTTTCTCCATTTAATTTTTCTCCTTTATCTGTATTATTTTTTAATGGTGTCATTGGTGCCACTGGTTTTATTTGACTTTCACAATTTGTGATAATTTTATAGTCTTTTAGAGACTTTTTATTTTTAAATATACCACATACACTAATATAAAATGTTACCTGCTTATCATAGAGGTACTTACTATAGAGGTACGTACTATTTTTTTAAACTTTCTATATCTGCATTGACTATGTGAACTCTATGAGTGATATTTATCAAGCCGTCAACCGCAAATACGCTGGAATTCCGCAGCATAATTGTGGCGAGCCTGATTCGACCCATGTATCAAAGCCTACAGACCGGCAAAAGTTGAAATTTGTGACGTAACATACAATCCGCCGGTTTCAATCCGACACAGATCGATGCTTACATCATTACAGATGTTCCGAATACAAATTTGGCACTATCTGACAACTTTTGCAAGTTATCAAATTTCTAACAGGTACGCTCGCCACTATTTCGGCCCAGCGTACTTGGTTTTCAATCCGCCACCCTGGAGGCAGCGGATGCCAAAGGAATCAATGGGAGTCTGAAAGCAGCCAAAGATGATGTTCGATGCTGCCAGATATCCCATTGATTTCTATGATAGAAAGCAAATTACGTTTATACCTAACACTCTAACATAAGCCTCGAGTCTAAACACCACTAATCTGCCGCCCCCGACATCGCTTCCACCTACATAATGTTATTAACCCCTATCCCGCCTCTCCCCGACACCGCCGCAACTAAATAAATGTATTAACCCCTATCCCGCCACTCCTGGAGCCCCCCGCAACTAAATAAATGTATTAACCCCTATCCCACCGCTCCCGGAGCCCACCGCAACTCTAATAAAGTTATTAACCCCTATCCCGCAGCTCCTGGACCCCTCCACAACTAAATATATGTATTAACCCCTAAACCCCTGGCCTTCCACATCACTACCACTTACTAAACCTATTAACCCCTAAACCGCCAGCCCCCACATCGCCATAAACTAAATTATGCTATTAACCCCTAAACCTAACAACCCGCTAACTTTACATTAAATATTAACTCATCCCTATCTTATAATACATTTAAACTTACCTTTATAATTAAAATAAACTATATTAAACTACTAAGTCACCTACCTTAACTATTATCCTACAATTACATTAAACTATATTAAACTATTAATTAACCTACCCTAACTATTGTCCTACAATTACATTAAACTACCAATTAAATTAGCTATATACAAACCTAACCCTACTTATTCATCCATCCAGCGCGGAGCTGCTCCATCTTCAAGACATCCGTCACTAAGCATCCTCTTCTTACGACGTCTCTTGAAGAATGAAGTTTCCTTTAAATGACGTCATCCAAGATGGGGTCCTTTGAATTCCGATTGGCTAATAGAATTCTATCAGCCAATCGGAATTAAAAGGGAACAATTCCTATTGGCTGTTACAATCAGCCAATAGGATTGAACTTTCATCCTATTGGCTGATACAATCAGCCAATAGGATTGAGCTTGCATTGTATTGGCTATTCCAATCAGCCAATAGAATGCAAGCTCAAGCCTATTGGTTGATTGGATCAGCCAATAGGATGAAAGCTCAATCCTATTGGCTGATTGCAACAGCCAATAGGATTTTTCCCCTTTAATTCCGATTGCCTAATAGAATTCTATCAGCCAATTGGAATGTAAGAGATGCCATCTTGGATGACGTCATTTAAAGGAAACTTTATTCTTCAAGAGACGTTGTAAGAAGAGGATACTCCGTGCCGAATGTCTTAAAGATGGAGCCACTCCGCGCCGGATGGATGAAGATAAAAGATGCCGTCTGGATAAAGACTTCAGCCCGCTTGGATGAAGACTTCTGCCGACTTCCCTGAGGACTTCTGCTGCTTGGATGAGGATGGAT
Source organism: Bombina bombina (assembly GCF_027579735.1). Classification (NCBI taxonomy): domain Eukaryota; kingdom Metazoa; phylum Chordata; class Amphibia; order Anura; family Bombinatoridae; genus Bombina; species Bombina bombina. The sequence goes on from NC_069509.1 coordinate 43,944,385, forward strand.
GTCCAGTCTTCGAAAACTGTAAGTGGATCTTCGGGGGTTTGTGTAAGATTTTTTTAAGGGTTTATATGGGTGGGTTTTAATTTTAGGTTTGGGACTTTGGGCAGTAAAAGAGCTGAATGCCCTTTTAAGGGCAATGCCCATACAAATGCCCTTTTCAGGGCAATGGGGAGCTTAGTTTTTTTAGATACGGCTTTATTTGGGGGTGTTGGTTGTATGGGTGGTGGGTTTTACTGTTGGGGTGGTATTTGTATTTTTTTTAACAGGTAAAAGAGCTGATTTCTTTGGGGCAATGCCCCGCAAAAGGCCCTTTTAGGGGCCAGTGGTAGTTTAGTGTAGGCTAGGGTTTTTTTTATTTTGGGGGGCTTTTTTATTTTGATAGGGCTATTAGATTAGGTGTAATTAGTTTAAATATTTTATCATTTCTTTTATATTTTGTGTAACTTAGTGTTTTTTATTTTGTGTAACTTAGTGTTTTTTATTTTGTGCAACTTAGTAATTTTTAATAGTAGATTTAAATAACTTGAGTAGGGTTAAGTTTTTAAATATATAATATAGTTAATTTAATTGTTAGTTTAATGTAATTTTAGTATAATAGTTAGGGTAGGTTAATTAATAGTTTAATGTAATTGTAGTATAATAGATAGGGTAGGTTAATTAATAGTTTAATATAGTTTAATGTAATTGTAGGATAATAGTTAGGGTAGGTTAATTAGTAGTTTAATATAGTTTATTTTAATTCTAAAGGTAAGTTTACATTTATTATAAGATAGGGATGAGTTAATATTTAATGTAACGTTAGCGGGTTGTTAGGTTTATGGGTTAATAACTTAATTTAGTTTATGGCGATGTAGGGGGCTGGCGGTTTAGGGGTTAATAGATTTCGTAAGTGGTAGTGATGTGGGAGGCCAGGGGTTTAGGGGTTAAAACATAAATTTAGTTGCGGTGGGGTCCGGGAGCTGGGGGATAGGGGTTAATAACTTTATTAGAGTTGCGGTGGGCTCCGGTAGCTGAGGAATAGGGGTTAATAACTTTATTAGGTTTGCAGTGGGCTCAGGGAGTGGCAGGATAGGGGTTAATAACTTTATTAGAGTTGCAGTGGGCTCTGGGAGCGGAGGGATAGGGGTTAATAACTTCATTAGAGTTGCGGTGGGATCCGGGAGCAGCGGGATAGGGGTTAATAACTTTATTAGAGTTGCGGTGGGCTCTGGGAGCGGAGGGATAGGGGTTATTAACTTTATTAGAGTTGCGGTGGGCTCCGGGAGCAGCAGGATGGGGGTTAATAACTTTATTTAGTTGTGACGGGGTCCGGGAGAGGCGGGATAGGGGTTAAACATTTTAGTATAGTGGCGGTGTTTAGTGACAGGGTATAAATAAAGTTGGTAAAAAGCCGAATAACAGCGAGATCGATGACTTGGTGCAAGGCTTTTTTACAGCTTTTTTTTTTTCAAACAAGCTTTATTGAATCAAAGTAAAAAGAAAGTGTACATACAAAGGAGAAACATACGATACATTACAATTTCATAGTTTAGTACCAATTGCTATAAAAGTAAATTAGCATCAACAAGTATTTTACGAAGTGTCTCAATCTCCTGTCCACCATCCTTCAAAACGTATCGTAATAAACTTTATTGCATATAAAGCCTGCTATGTTTTTTATTTTTTAGTTTTACCTCTTTTCTCATCTCTCCTTCTCGTTATATGCTAAATAAAGCTATAGCTAACATGAAGTTGTGTGTCAAACTCTAAACAAAACAAAATAAAAAAAAGGGGAGGGAAACTGAGTGAGGGAGGGGAAGAGGGAAAGTAGGGAGCATCCATCACAATTTACCTCACCTAAGCCAGTTTTAACTAAACACCAGTGCCCCTCCATGTGGCCAGAATCATCTCATGAGTATCTATCTGATTAATTTTGAGATAGTGGAATCTCTCCTATATAAGCAGCTCGTCAACTGCATGAATCCATTCCTCCAGTGTTGGGACAATCCCAATTTTCCATTTTCTAGGAATCAATTTTTTAGCTCCTATGAGCATTAATAGCATTAGGGCTCGTATATGTGCTATTTTGACTATTGGCAAGTGAAAGAGGAGGGTCACTTCTGGGGTATTTGGGATGATAATTTGCAATTTATCTGACATGAGGCTTGTCACTCTGCACCAGTATTATTTTAGTTTTGGGCAGGCCCACCATGTGTGCAGGAACGTGCCGTGTTCTCCACAATCTCTCCAGCACATAGGGCTAGCAGTTTGAAAGCATCTGTGTAGCCTTGTTGGCGTTAAGTACCATCTACATGTAAGTTTTAAATGTATTTCTTCAACGTTAGCGGAGATTGACGAGCGTTTAGCTAGTTTAAAGGACCTAATCCAGGAATTATTGTCTATGTCAAGGTGTTTTCTCCAGGCCAGAGTGTAAGTGGGCAGGGGTGAGTCAGAAGGCGAGAGTAGAAGTTTATAGATCAAAGATATTAGGCGTCTTATTGGTTTGTTTGTCGTACATAAATGTTCGAAAGCAGTTAGTTCTCTCATGAAATGTTCCCTATACTTATGATATGTGAGGTAGTGTTGAAGTTGGTTGTATCTCATCCAGGAGAGGAATATATTTCCATATTTCTCTACCATGACCTGGGGGGGTAACAGTTTCCCCTCAGCAATTGCAAAGTGCAAGGAGCCTTCACGAAGGCTATAAGGCTTGCTCATGTGTATACCTATATGGTAATATGGGAGATCCAGGTTTTTGATAATGGGTAACAGTGGTGAGTATCTAGAGGAGAGATGTGTACTAGTGTTAACTGTTCTGTCCCACACTTTGAACGTTTCTGCTGAGATAGTGTACCTATTTATAATTTTTGGGCGTTGCAAGGGTGGCGTGAAAGCTAGTACACTCACATTGTTGAGATTAAAGATTTGGCCGTCCAACCGTACCCATGCTTTGTGGGTTGAATTATGGGCCCATTCAGTAAGTCGCTGCAAAAAGATTGCCTGTCTGTATGTTGCTAGCTCAGGGAAGCCCAAGCCTCCCCTGTCTCGAGGCATGTATAACGTTTTTCTTGGGACACAAGGTTTTATGTTATTCCAAATGAACTGCTCTAGTATATTCTGTAGCTGTGGGAGAAAGTCTTTAGGAATAGGAATTGGGAGTGTTTGTAATATATACAGTATGCGAGGGAGGATATTCATTTTAATTACCCCAATTTTGCCCAGCCAAGACAAAGGTTTATTTTTCCAAGAAGAAAGATCTCTTATTATTTCCTCTTTCAATTTAAGGTAATTAAATTTATAAAGATCCTGGGGATCTCTTGTTAGGAGTACCCCCAGATATCTCAAATGTGTGTCATCGATTGGTATCTTATGGACATCTCTCAGAATTTGTATTTGGTCTTGGGGAGCAGTTATATTGAGAATTTCAGACTTCGTGAAATTGAGATGAAAATTTGATAGGAAACCATATTCGTCCAACTCTGTTAGGAGCTCTGGTATTGAGACGTCTATATTGGTTAATGTATATAAAATATCATCCGCGTATAGCGCTTGCTTATATTCAGTCCCTTTTAGTAATAGTGGGGAGAGAGGGCACCCCTGTCTTGTCCCGTTTGAAATATGAAATGTGTCTGAGAGTGTTCCATTTATTCTAACACGCGCGTTTGGCCTAGAGTATAAATAAAATATTAAATTTATAAACACATTACCAAAGTTTATGGGCTTCAGCACCCAACGCAGAAAAAGCCAGTTGACGCGGTCGAAGGCCTTCTCTGCGTCAGTCGAAAAGAGCGCCATGGGTACCCCCTTGTTACAAGCATATTGTATTAATTGTAGAACCTCGCAGGTGTTATCACTTGCCTCCCTCCCTGGGACAGCTTACACTTGGTCTGTGGAAACAAGGTCGGGTAGATATTTATTTAAGCGCTGAGAAAGTATTTTTGCTAGTATTTTGACATCTGTATTTAACAGAGAAATCGGTCTAAAATTTTCGGGGTAGTAGGGGGTTTGCCCGGTTTAGGTATTATCGAAATGTACGCCTCTAGCATTGGGCAAGTGAGCTGGGGAGCATTCATTAGACTGTTAAAAATCTGAAGCATCATCAGAGCCAGAGAGCTGAGAAATGTTTTGTAATATTTAGTTGTGAACCCGTCCGGGCCCGGGCTCTTTCCATTTGGGAGATCTTTAATTGCTTTTGAAAGCTCCTCAAAGGATATGCGTAAGTCTAGTGTATCGGAGTCTGCTTTTGTTAAACGTGGAAGGTGTAAGGGAGCTAGGTAGTTATCAATAACCTTCTCTTTAGTTAAGGATTGTGCTTGTGTGTCTGCCTCCTTATTGATGTTGTACAAAGCTTTGTAATATGTATTGAAGGCGTTAGCTATTTGCTTATTGCTTTTAATCTTGGTGCTGTCTTTGTTTGTAATGCAGTAAATGTGTGTTCGGAGTTGCTGCCTGCGAATGGATCAAGCCGGTAATTTCCCAGGCCTGTTTCCACTTTCATGGTAGTGCTGTTTAATTGATAACATCTTACTTTGGTAGACCTCCGCAAGATGTTGATTAAGGTCTGATCTGGCGCTTGATAGTCGCTGCTTAATGCTTGTGTCTGATGTGTTTTGTTTGTGTTGGGATTCTAGCGTGGTAACCGCGTCTATTAGAGATTTGTGTTTGGTCCTGTATTGTTTGCGCAGTCTATCTGCGTGTTTGAGAAATTCACCTCGTATAATGCATTTGTGAGCGTCCCATGTGTTAGGTATTGAAGTATGGTCAGGAATGTTGTGTGAGAAGTAGTCAGTTAATGATTTTTGCAGTTCAATTTTAATTAGAGGTTTGTCAAGGAGGGTGTCATCCAACCTCCAGATATTGTAGGAGGTATGTCAGGCCAGTAAACCTTACAGGTGACCGGGGCATGGTCAGACCATGTAATATGTCCGATTTTACAATCACCAACCATGTCCAGGCCAACCGAGTCTGCAAATATATAGTCTATGCACGAGTATTTGTTGCACGGTGGTGAATAATATGTAAAGTCTTTGGATGATGGGGGCATAATGCGCCAAGTATTGTGTAGGATCAGTTCAGCTAGTATTGTTTTAATTGATTTAAGCATTTTACTGCCGACACTAGAGGTTCCGTTAGAGGTGTCGTATTGTGGATCAAGAGGAACATTTAGGTCTCCTGCCATAAACACTGGGCCTTTTGCATAGTCCAATAGTGTTTTAGAGAATCGTTTAATGAATAAGTTCTGGTTAATGTTCGGTGCGAATACCGATGCAAGTGTTATTGGGTGCTCGTACAGTGTACCTGTCAGTACTATGTTCCGACCTTCTGGATCTTATGCTGTGGGATACTGTGTGTTGTGCCACCTAGGTTCCCTTCCTTTTTGGAAATGTGTTTCCTGCAGGAATAAAACATGGCTGTGTAGGCTTTTAAGGTCTCGAAAAGCGATATATCTCTTCCCTGGGCTATTTAAGCCCTTGGCATTGATTGTGGTGAAGGTAAGGCTATGTGTATGGAACTTGCTCATCCTGATGGGGGGGAGGGGAGGGAATATGGGGAGAGCAGGTAAGTGGGAAAAAAAATAAAACTTTAGAGCTTAATAAAGGATAAGGCTTATATAATCGCCTGACACACTCGGCGATTAATTATTACAAAATAAATTGGTTGAATAAAACACTATATACTCAGGAAACAAGTATAACAGGTAATTTATAACTACAATGTAGTCTAGTAACAGAAATAAACTTGTAAAGAAACACAAAGGGTAGTAATCCATGAGGACTTGTAACACGGTAAGGTATGACTGTCCCAGAGGATCCCCAATAAGGGACCCCAGGTATTTGGGAGGCCTAAGAGACCCAGATATATAAAAGGGGGATGTGACCAGTCAATAAAGGGGAGGTAACCATTACAACAAGGGAGGGCCTAGTGGGGTCAATCTGTCCCTCATCATCTAGCAAATACAGTACTACGTCCGTTCAAATTAAATAGCTAGTGATCACATAACTTGTGAATAAATGGTTGTGTTCCTTGTTATTCAAAGAGGACTTATTTCCTGAGCAACAACCCGAGACTGTGTTCATCAGTAAATGTTTTGAGGGTATCGTATTATTCAATGGGCTAGTCGCTAATGTCTTTATTGTTTTGCACTTTAAGGTCAGGGGGGGTACAGGAAACATGCATGTCAAGTTATAGGGCTCTTTTAACATAGAATGTAGCAGCCCCCACTATACAGTATTTATGGATCATCATCTATAGATGTGGGCTGTGATTGAGGATATGTTATGAGGTGTGGGACACATGGAAAGGTGACAATATAGAACATATGAAATACAACATTTTAAACAACATTTTAAACAACATAAAACAGCATCAATTTAACAATGACATATTAGTCTCATCCTTAACAGATTGTTACCTGTAAGTATAAAACAAGGTGATAGATGAATGATATGTTAAACCTTATTAACAGACACACACTCAGTAGTCCCATGTCTTGTGATGTACAAGACCATCTTGAATTGTGTCCAACGCTCATCCTACAGTAGGTTGAGTCTGTTTACCCTCTCCCGTATTCCTTCAATTGGGACTATGAGTAAACACATTAAAGGGCAGGGGCCCAGTGTCCACAAGGCTAGGCCATACAAGTTACTCCCAGGTACCAGAATCCAGCAGACTATTAGGTGTGAGCGACAGCTAGATCACCACGAGGTGCCTCAGATGCAGCTGCTCCAGAAGTGCTCCCGTTGCAGGGGTTGGGTCTCCACAACGTCAAGATCTTTTAAGAAAGTTTGGAGATCAGTTCCTGGCCTGTAGGTCAAAGTCTTATTTTTATGAGTGACAATTAAAGACACTAGGAAACCCCAGCGGTACTGAATCTTGCGGTTCCGTAGCTGCTCAGTGATGTGGGCAAGGTTGCGCCTTTTCTGTAGCGTGGTAGGTGACAAGTCCGAGAACAACTGTATATCAAAGCCTGCATGCTGAATAGGGTTTTCAGCCCTTGCACAATGTAGTAGCTCTACTTTGTCTTTGAAATTAAGGAATTTAATTATAATGTCCCGTGGGGGAGCCTTAGGAGGAGGTCTAGGCCTTAGGGCTCTGTGAGCATGTTCCATTATTATCTCAGCTGAGGAAGGTGTACCTTTTATTGTGCGGAATAAACTCTGTAGATAACCCTCAATGGCAGGGGGGTGTACAGATTCCGGGACTCCTCTGACCCTTAAATTGTTTCGGCGCCCTCTGTTATCCAAATTTTCAAGCTTGTCGGTTAAAGATTGTATAATTGCCAAATGTTCCTGAAGCTCTGAGGTGTTGTTATGTATTTTAGCATCTGTTGAGGCCTGATCCTCCTCTACTGTGGCAACTCTGTTTTCAAGGGTGCTAATATCTTTGCGGAGGTCTTGGAACAAACTGCGCATCTCATGCATCACATTTTGTATATCTTCTTTTGATGAATTCGGTTTATGAATTGGAGTTTGTTAACCAGAAGGGCAGGAGCATGCAAATTGCGATCATAGTACACCTTGCTGCGAGTATGGAAAGTGTGATGCCTAGGCCCTATGTATTGCTTGCCTTCATGTTGTTGCAAATTGTTGTTTTCTAAAAGCATGGGCTGATAATACTGCTTGTGAATCAACGTGTATTCTCCAAAGCTACCTGACAGATCCACCTGTATTTGGGCGTATAGGAGCAGCCGCTTTAAAGCTTATTTATGAATGCACTGCAAAAGTCTCACTTACTTTATTCTCTACTGTGCATTAGCCGTTCCTTCACACAGCTCCAGCGGTGTTAAGTGATGCGGGATTACCTCAAAACTGTAAGTCTGCCCTTCACCGCTTCTTCAATCTAAGCAGTTGCTTTCAGCTCCTCTTGCTCTAATGTACTTGCTGGATCGTGAGCGGCGCTGCATAGACCAGGCCTCATTTATTGACGATAAGTCTCTGCTCCGGAGCGTACACAATCCTCTACACAAAGGGTGAGGGATGAGCATGGGATCATAACACTGTTTCCCCAATGCACGATAATAGGTTTGAGGGGTCTCCTAAGCCATATATATGTGTCGCTTTGCCTCTAGGACTTGGAGCTCTTCTAAAATGCGGCCATTCACCTGCGTGGCCAAGCTCCGCCTCTTTACAGCTTTTTTTATAAATAAAAAGAGCGTATTCAGGTCCGCGGCCCGCAATGTTAGGCAATGTTAGGCAAGCGTATTGATGCCGTCGAATGCAGCATAGTTGACGGCTTGATAATTTGGCCTCTATATGATTACTTAATTGACATATTTTATTTTTATGTGTCGACATCTATTCCGGATAGAGAAAGTGCATTTTGCATTTTAAATAGATTAAGTGTAGTCTTGTGCGCTTAGGTCATACTTCTTTTTTGTTCATCTTTTCTTTTGGAAAGATATTTTGGGATAATTTTTCCACACTTGACCCAGCTGTAGAGATATAGTTGTATGTTGTATGTAATATTTGTTGCATAAATAAATCACAACACCTGTGGTAACCTAGTGCAGTCCCAGAGACGTGGTTTACACCATAATCTCTTTTGCTCTTTTACAGGTAAAAGAGCTGATTACTTTGGGGCAATGCCCCACAAAAAAGCCCTTTTAAGGGCTATTTGTAATTTAGTATAGGGTAGGGATTTTTATTATTTTGGGGGGATTTGTTATTTTATTAGGGGGCTTAGATTAGGTGTAATTAGTTTAAAATTCTTGTAATTTATTTTTTATTTTCTGTAATTTAGTGTTTGTTTGTTTTTGTACTTTAGTTAATTTTATTTAATTGTAGGTAATTAATTTCATTTATTTAATTGTAGTGTAGTGTTAGGTGTAATTGTAACTTAGGTTTTATTTGACAGGTACTTTTGTATTTATTTTAGCTAGGTAGTTATTAAATAGTTAATAACTATTTAATAACTATTCTACCTAGTTAAAATTAATACAAACTTGCCTGTAAAATAAAAATAAATCCTAAAATAGCTACAATGTAGTTATATTGTAGCTATCTTACGCCTAGATTTAGAGTTCTGCGTTAGCTGTCAAAACCAGCGTTAGGGGGTCCTAAAGCTGTTTTTTACCGTCCGCTGGTATTTAGAGTCAGTCAGGAAAGGGTCTAACGCTCACTTTCCAGCCGCAACTTTTCCATACCGCAGATCCCCCTACGCCAATTGCGTATCCTATCTTTTCAATGGGATCTTTCTAACGCCGGTATTTAGAGTCTTGGCTGAAGTGAGCGTTAGAAATCTAACGACAAAACTCCAGCCGCAGAAAAAAGTCAGTAGTTAAGAGCTTTCTGGGCTAACGCCGGTTTATAAAGCTCTTAACTACTGTGCTCTAAAGTACACTAACACCCATAAACTACCTATGTACCCCTAACCCGAGGCCCCCCACATCGCCGCCACTCTAATAATTTTTTTTAACCCCTAATCTGTCAACCGCACACCGCCGCAACCTACATTAGCCCTATGAACCCCTAATCTGCTGCCCCTAACACCACCGACACCTACATAATATTTATTAACCCCTAATCTGCCCCCCCCACATCGCCGCTAACTTACCTACAATTATTAACCCCTAATCTGCCGACCGGACCTCACCGCTACTCTGATAAATGTATTAACCCCTAAAGCTAACACCCCCCTAAGTTAAATATAATTTTAATCTAACGAAATAAAATAAATCTTATTAAATAAATTAATCCTATTTAAAGCTAAATACTTACCTGTAAAATAAACCCTAATATAGCTACAATATAAATAATAATTATATTGTAGCTAATTTAGGATTAATATTTATTTTACAGGCAACTTTGTATTTATTTTAACCACATACAATAGCTATTAAATAGTTAATAACTATTTAATAGCTACCTAGTTAAAATAATTACAAAAGTACCTGTAAAATAAATCCTAACCTAAGTTACAATTAAACCTAACACTACACTATCAATATATTAATTAAATAAACTACCTACAATTATCTACAATTAAACCTAACACTACACTATCAATAAATAAATCAAATACAAATACCTACAAATAAATACAAATAAATACACTAACTAAAGTACAAAAAATAAAAAAGATCTAAGTTACAAAAAATAAAAAAATAATTTACAAACATTATAAAAATATTACAACAATTTTAAGCTAATTACACCTACTCTAAGCCCCCTAATAAAATAACAAAGCCCCCCAAAATAAAAAAATGCCCTACCCTATTCTAAAATAAAAATTGAAAAGCTCTTTTACCTTACCAGCCCTTAAAAGGGCCTTTTGCGGGGCATGCCCCAAAGAAAACAGCTCTTTTGCCTGTAAAAAAAAAACCCATACAATACCCCCCCAACATTACAACCCACCACCCACATACCCCTAATCTAACCCAAACCCCCCTTAAATAAACCTAACACTTAGCCCCTGAAGATCTTCCTACCTTGTCTTCACCACGCCGGGTATCACCGATCCGTCCAGAAGAGGGTCCGAAGTCTTCCTCCTAACCGGGGCTGAAGAGGTCGATCATCCGGCTGAAGTCTTCATCCAAGCGGGGGCTGAAGAGGTCCATCATCGGGCTGAAGTCTTCATCCAAGCGGGGGCTGAAGAGGTCCATCATCCGGCTGAAGTCTTCTATCAAGCGGCATCTTCAATCTTCTTTCTTCCAGCTCCAACTTCATCCCGCCGACGCGGAACATCCATCCTGGCCGACGACTTCCCGGCGAATGACGGTTCCTTTAAGGGACGTCATCCAAGATGGCGTCCCTCTAATTCCGATTGGCTGATAGGATTCTATCAGCCAATCGGAATTAAGGTAGGAATAATCTGATTGGCTGATGGAATCAGCCAATCAGATTCAAGTTCAATCCGATTGGCTGATCCAATCAGCCAATCAGATTGAGCTTGCATTCTATTGGCTGTTCCAATCAGCCAATAGAATGTGAGCTCAATCTGATTGGCTGATTGGATCAGCCAATCAAATTGAACTTGAATCTGATTGGCTGATTCCATCAGCCAATCAGATTATTCCTACCTTAATTTCCGATTGGCTGATAGAATCCTATCAGCCAATCGGAATTTGAGGGACGCCATCTTGGATGACGTCCCTTAAAGGAACCGTCATTCGTCGGGAAGTCGTCGGGAAGTCATCAGCCAGGAAGGATGTTCCGCGTCAGCGGGATGAAGATGGAGCCGGAAGAAAGAAGATTGAAGATGCCGCTTGATAGAAGACTTCAGCCGGATGATGGACCTCTTCAGCCCCCGCTTGGATGAAGACTTCAGCCCGATGATGGACCTCTTCAGTCCTGGATAGGAGGAAGACTTCGGACCCTCTTCTGGATGGATCGGTGATACCCGGCGTGGTGAAGCCAAGGTAGGAAGATCTTCAGGGGCTTAGTGTTAGGTTTATTTAAGGGGGGTTTGGGTTAGATTAGGGGTATGTGGGTGGTGGGTTGTAATGTTGGGGGGGGTATTGTATGTTTTTTTTTTTTACAGGCAAAAGAGCAAAATTCTTTGGGGCATGCCCCACAAAAGGCCCTGGTAAGGTAAAAGAGCTTTTCAATTTTTATTTTAGAATAGGGTAGGGCATTTTTTTATTTTGGGGGCTTTGTTATTTTATTAGGGGGCTTAGAGTAGGTGTAATTAGCTTAAAATTGTTGTAATATTTTTATAATGTTTGTAAATTATTTTTTTATTTTTTGTAACTTAGATCTTTTTTTATTTTTTGTACTTTAGTTAGGCCTAGATTTAGAGTTTGGCGTTAGCCGTGAAAACCAGCGTTAGAGGCTCCTAACGCTGGTTTTAGGCTACCGCCGGTATTTGGAGTCACTCAAAATAGGGTCTAACGCTCACTTTTCAGCCGCGACTTTTCCATACCGCAGATCCCCCTACGCCATTTGCGTATCCTATCTTTTCAATGGGATCTTCCTAACTCCGGTATTTAGAGTCGTTTCTGAAGTGAGCGTTAGAGCTCTAACGACAAAACTCCAGCCGCAGGAAAAAAGCAGGAGTTAAGAGCTTTCTGGGCTAAGCCGGTTCATAAAGCTCTTACCTACTGTACCCTAAAGTATACTAACACCCATAAACTACCTATGTACCCCTAAACTGAGGTCCCCCCACATCGCCGCAACTCGATTACATTTTTTTAACCCCTAATCTGCCGACCGCCACCTACGTTATACTTATGTACCCCTAATCTGCTGCCCCTAACCCCGCCGACCCCTGTATTATATTTATTAACCCCTAACCTGCCCCCCACAACGTCGCCGCCAGCTACCTACAATAATTAACCCCTAATTTGCCGACCGCAAAGCGCCGCCACCTACGTTATCCTTATGTACCCCTAATCTGCTGCCCCTAACACCGCCGACCCCTATATTATATTTATTAACCCCTAATCTGCCCCCCTCAACGTCGCCGACACCTGCCTACACTTATTAACCCCTAATCTGCCGAGCGGACCTGAGCGCTACTATAATAAAGTTATTAACCCCTAATCCGCCTCACTAACCCTATCATAAATAGTATTAACCCCTAATCTGCCCTCCCTAACATCGCCGACACCTAACTTCAATTATTAACCCCTAATCTGACGACCGAATCTCGCCGCTATTCTAATAAATGTATTAACCCCTAAAGCTAAGTCTAACCCTAATACTAACACCCCCTAACTTAAATATAATTTAAATCTAACGAAATTAATAATCTCTTATTAAATAAATTATTCCTATTTAAAGCTAAATACTTACCTGTAAAATAAATCCTAATATAGCTACAACATAAATTATAATTACATTGTAGCTATTTTAGGATTAATATTTATTTTACAGGCAACTTTGTAATTATTTTAACCAGGTACAATAGCTATTAAATAGTTAAGAACTATTTAATAGTTACCTAGTTAAAATAATAACAAAATTACCTGTAAAATAAGTCCTAACCTAAGTTATAATTAAACCTAACACTACCCTATCAATAAATTAATTAAATAAAATACCTACAATTACCTACAATTAACCTAACACTACACTATCAATAAATAAATTAAATACAATTTCTACAAATAAATACAATTACATAAACTAACTAAAGTACAAAAAATAAAAAAGAACTAAGTTACAAAAAATAAAAAAATATTTACAAACATAAGAAAAATATTACAACAATTTTAAACTAATTACACCTACTCTAAGCCCCCTAATAAAATAACAAAGACCCCCAAAATAAAAAAATTCCCTACCCTATTCTAAATTAATAAATTTAAAAGCTCTTTTACCTTACCAGCCCTGAACAGGGCCCTTTGCGGGGCATGCCCCAAGAAAATCAGCTCTTTTGCCTGTAAAAAAAAACATACAATACCCCCCCCCAACATTACAACCCACCACCCACATACCCCTAATCTAACCCAACCCCCCCTTAAATAAACTTAACACTAAGCCCCTGAAGATCTTCCTACCTTGTCTTCACCTCAACAGGTATCACCGATCCGTCCTGGCATCCGGTGCTGAAGAGGTCCAGAAGAGGCTCCAAAGTCTTCCTCCTATCCGGCAAGAAGAGGACATCCGGACCGGCAAACATCTTCATCCAAGCTGCATCTTCGATCTTCTTCCATCCGGTGCGGAGCAGGTCCATGTTGAAGCATCCGACGCGGATCCATCCTCTTCTTCCGGCGTCTCCCAACGAATGACGGTTCCTTTAAGGGACGTCATCCAAGATGGCGTCCCTCGAATTCCGATTGGCTGATAGGATTCTATCAGCCAATCGGAATTAAGGTAGGAATATTCTGATTGGCTGATGGAATCAGCCAATCAGAATCAAGTTCAATCCGATTGGCTGATCCAATCAGCCAATCAGATTGAGCTCGCATTCTATTGGCTGATCGGAACAGCCAATAGAATGCGAGCTCAATCTGATTGGCTGATTGGATCAGCCAATCGGATTGAACTTGATTCTGATTGGCTGATTCCATCAGTCAATCAGAATATTCCTACCTTAATTCCGATTGGCTGATAGAATCCTATCAGCCAATCGGAATTCGAGGGACGCCATCTTGGATGACGTCCCTTAAAGGAACCGTCATTCGTCGGGAGACGCCGGAAGAAGAGGATGGATCCGCGTCGGATGCTTCAACATGGACCCGCTCCGCACCGGATGGAAGAAGATTGAAGATGCAGCTTGGATGAAGATGTTTGCCGGTTCGGATGTCCTCTTCTTGCCGGATAGGAGGAAGACTTTGGAGCCTCTTCTGGACCTCTTCAGCACCGGATGCCAGGACGGATCGGTGATACCTGTTGAGGTGAAGACAAGGTAGGAAGATCTTCAGGGGCTTAGTGTTAGGTTTATTTAAGGGGGGTTTGGGTTAGATTAGGGGTATGTGGGTGGTGGGTTGTAATGTTGGGGGGGGGGGTATTGTATGTTTTTTTTTACAGGCAAAAGAGCTGATTTTCTTGGGGCATGCCCCGCAAAGGGCCCTGTTCAGGGCTGGTAAGGTAAAAGAGCTTTTAAATTTATTAATTTAGAATAGGGTAGGGAATTTTTTTATTTTGGGGGTCTTTGTTATTTTATTAGGGGGCTTAGAGTAGGTGTAATTAGTTTAAAATTGTTGTAATATTTTTCTTATGTTTGTAAATATTTTTTTATTTTTTGTAACTTAGTTCTTTTTTATTTTTTGTACTTTAGTTAGTTTATGTAATTGTATTTATTTGTAGAAATTGTATTTAATTTATTTATTGATAGTGTAGTGTTAGGTTAATTGTAGGTAATTGTAGGTATTTTATTTAATTAATTTATTGATAGGGTAGTGTTAGGTTTAATTATAACTTAGGTTAGGACTTATTTTACAGGTAATTTTGTTATTATTTTAACTAGGTAACTATTAAATAGTTCTTAACTATTTAATAGCTATTGTACCTGGTTAAAATAATTACAAAGTTACCTGTAAAATAAATATTAATCCTAAAATAGCTACAATGTAATTATAATTTATATTGTAGCTATATTAGGATTTATTTTACAGGTAAGTATGTAGCTTTAAATAGGAATAATTTATTTAATAAGAGATAATTAATTTCGTTAGATTTAAATTATATTTAACTTAGGGGGGTGTTAGTATTAGGGTTAGACTTAGCTTTAGGGGTTAATACATTTATTAGAATAGCGGCGAGATTCGGTCGTCAGATTAGGGGTTAATAATTGAATTTAGGTGTCGGCGATGTTAGGGAGGGCAGATTAGGGGTTAATACTATTTATGATAGGGTTAGTGAGGCGGATTAGGGGTTAATAACTTTATTATAGTAGCGCTCAGGTCCGCTCGGCAGATTAGGGGTTAATAAGTGTAGGCAGGTGTCGGCGACATTGAGGGGGGCAGATTAGGGGTTAATAAATATAATATAGGGGTCGGCGGTGTTAGGGGCAGCAGATTAGGGGTACATAGGGATAACGTAGGTTGCGGCGGTGTACGGAGCGGCAGATTAGGGGTTAATAATATAATGCAGGGGTCAGCGATAGCGGGGGCGGCAGATTAGGGGTTAATAAGTGTAAGGTTAGGGGTGTTTAGACTCGGGGTACATGTTAGAGTGTTAGGTGCAGACGTAGGAAGTGTTTCCCCATAGCAAACAATGGGGCTGCGTTAGGAGCTGAACGCTGCTTTTTTGCAGGTGTTAGGTTTTTTTTCAGCTCAAACAGCCCCATTGTTTCCTATGGGAGAATCGTGCACGAGCACGTTTTTGAGGCCGGCCGCGTCCGTAAGCAACTCTGGTATCGAGAGTTGCATTTGCGGTAAAAATGCTCTACGCTCCTTTTTTGGAGCCTAACGCAGCATTTTTTTGGACTCTCGATACCAGAGTTAATTTTATGGTGCGGCCAGAAAAAAGCCAGCGGAGCGTTAACAGCCCATCTACCGCCAAACTCCAAATCTAGGCCTTAGTGTATTTATTTGTATTTATTTGTAGGTATTTGTATTTAATTTATTTATTGATAGTGTAGTGTTAGGTTTAATTGTAGATAATTGTAGGTAGTTTATTTAATTAATTTATTGATAGTGTAGTGTTAGGTTTAATTGTAACTTAGGTTAGGGTTTATTTTACAGGTACTTTTGTAATTATTTTAACTAGGTAGCTATTAAATAGTTATTAACTATTTAATAGCTATTGTACCTGGTTAAAATAAATACAAAGTTGCCTGTAAAATAAATATTAATCCTAAAATAGCTACAATATAATTATTATTTATATTGTAGCTATATTAGGGTTTATTTTACAGGTAAGTATTTAGCTTTAAATAGGATTAATTTATTTAATAAGATTTATTTTATTTCGTTAGATAAAAATTATATTTAACTTAGGGGGGTGTTAGGGTTAGACTTAGCTTTAGGGGTTAATACAATTATTAGAGTAGCGGTGAGGTCCGGTCGGCATATTAGGGGTTAATAAGTGTAGGTAGGTAGTGGCGACGTTGGGGGGGCAGATTAGGGGTTAATAAATATAATATAGGGGTCGGCGGTGTTAGGGGCAGCAGATTAGGGGTACATAGGGATAATTTAGGTTGCGGCGGTGTACGGAGCGGGAGATTAGGGGTTAATAATATGCAGGGGTCAGCGATAGCGGGGGCAGCAGATTAGGGGTTAATAAGTGTAAGGTTAGGGGTTTTTAAACTCGCGGTACATGTTAGGGTGTTAGGTGCAGACTTAGAAGCTGTTTCCCCTAGGAAACAATGGGGCTGCGTTAGGAGCTGAACGCTGCTTTTTTGCAGGTGTTAGGTTTTTTTTCAGCTCAAACGGCCCCGTTGCTTCCTATGGGGGAATCGTGCACGAGCACGTTTTGGAAGCTGGCCGCTTCCGTAAGCACCGCTGGTATTTAGAGTTGCAGTGGCGGTAAATATGCCTGTACGCTCCCTTTTTGGAGCCTAACGCAGCCCTTCTGTGAACTCTAAATACCAGCTGTATTTAAAAGGTGCGGGGGGAAAAAAGCACGCGTAGCTAACGCACCCCTTTGGCCGCAGAACTCTAAATCTAGGCGATAGGGTTTATTTTATAGGTAAGTATTTAGTTTTAAATAGGAATAATTTAGTTAATAATAGTAATATTTATTTAGATTTAATTAAATTATATTTAAGTTAGGGGGGTGTTAGGGTTAGGGTTAGACTTAGGTTTAGAGGTTAATACATTTAATATAGTGGCAACGGTGTAGGGGGCAGGATAGGGTTAATAAATGTATTGTAGGTGGCAGTGGGCTCCGGGAGCGGTGGTTTAGGGGTTAAACATTTAATTTTGTTGCGGCGGGCTCCGGGAGTGGCAGGATAGGGGTTAATAACTTTATGTATGTGGCGGCGGTATAGGGGGCGGCAATTTAGGGGTTAATATGTATAAAGTAGGTGGCGGTGGGCTCCGGGAGCGGCAGTTTAGGGGCTAATAACTTTATTTACTTGCGGGGGGCTCCGGGAGCGGCGATATAGGGGGTATAACAGTATAGTAGAGTGTGGGTGCTTAGTGACAGGGTATCAATAAAGCTGTAAAAAAGCAGAAGAGCAGCGAGATCGATGACTGATAAATAACACAGTCCGCTGCTCATCGCTCCGTACTTGGTGCGCGGCTTTTTGACAGCTTTTTTGTTCATTTTGGAGAGCGTATTCAGGTCTGCGGCAGCCATGTTAGGCGAACTTAGGTGAGCGTATTGGGGCCGTCGAATGTAGGAAAATTGACGGCTTGATAAGTACGGGCCAATGTCTACACTCAGTGCGTAATCCTTATAGCAGAAGTGTCCACGTTAATGGCAACTTTAAAAAACAATCAAAAGTGGCTGAAGCGTTCAAATCCTGCCAATTTCCCTGTTTTTGTGTAATTTGTACTGCAAGTCTCTCTTTTGGTATGTGAATTGGGTGCCTGCATTCAAATCCTGCCAATTTCCCTGTTTTTGTGTCATTTGTACTGCAAGTCTCACTTTTGGTATGTGAATTGGGTCCCTGAAATTTTGCAAACTTTTCACTGCACTCTGGTGTTTTTCCTCTCCTGTAACTCTCTTTGGTATGTGTATATATATATATATATTGAGCACATGATTTTAGGTTGTTAAGATTAAGCCCTGCATTTATTGTAATGTTATTCCCAATGTCTTATGTCTAATGCTTTGTTAATTGCCATTTGATGTTCAATCCTTATCAATACTTGCTATTATTTTAAAATGTATAAGCTGTCTTATGCCAGAGACTCAACCTCCTCCAAATTTTACTGTCTGTTTACTTAACTTATCTCACCCTGACCAGGCCAGAATCTAACTTTCCAATTGGCCTTTAAAATTGTCTTTGATTTGCAATCAAAGGGACAGTCTAGTCAAGACTAAACTTTCATGATTCAGATAGGACATGCAATTTTAAATAACTTTCCAATTTACTTTTATCATCAAATTTGCTTTGTTCCCTTGGTGGTATTTTTGAAAAGCTAAACCTAGGTAGGCTCAAACTGATTTCTAAACCGTTGAAAATCGCCTCTTAGCTCAGAGCATTTTTAAAGTTTTTCACAGTTAGACAGTACTAGTTCATGTGTGTCATATAGGTAACATTGTGCTCACTCCCGTGGAGTTATTTAGGAGTCTGCACTGATAGACTAAACATCATGTCTGTCAAAAGCACTGAGATAAGGGGCAGTCTGCAGAGTCTTAGATACAAGGTAATCACAGAGGTAAAAAGTATATCGATATAACAGTGTTGGTTATGCAAAACTGGGGAATGGGTAATAAAGAGATTATCTATATTTTTAAACATCAACAATTCTGGTGTAGACTGTCCCTTCAACTACATTTAGTGGACTCAACTGACTGCCCTGCCTGTATATATTTCACACTAGTTTGGGAGGTGCATTACACAGAGGGTGCATTGCATGGGCAGTGTGCATTGTAATAATAGCATATCTTCACATTTCTTAAGGGAACATTTTATAAGTGAGGCACTATAATAAGAATTATAAAAAAATTCAACAAGGATTGGACAAGGGGCAAGACACAAGGCAAGTACTTTTGTAATTTTTGGCTAGATTACGAGTTTTGCGTTATGGCTGAAAAAGCCTCATAGCGCTGCTTTTTCACTACCGCTGGTATTACGAGACTTGCAGGTATATCTGCACCGCACACTTTTTTGGCCGTAACGCAGTGTAACTACCGCAGCTTTCAAAAAGTCCTTTTTCAATGGGACTTCCATAGCACCGGTATTATGAGTTTGTCTGTCTGGCCAAAAAGTGAGAGGTACAGCCTATATACGCTACAAAGCTGTAACATAAAACTCATAACTAAAGTGCTAAAAAGTACACTAACACCCATAAACTACCTATTAACGCCTAAACCAAGTCCCTTCCGCATCGCAAACACTAAAATAAAATTATTAACCCCTAATCTGCCGCTCCGGACATCCCCGCCACTATAGTAAACATATTAACCCCTAAACTGCAGTACCCACGCATCGCAAACACTAGTTAAATATTATTAACCCCTAATCTGCTGTCCCTAACATCGCCGCAACCTACATTACTGTTATTAACCCCTAATCTGCAGCCCCCAACGTCGCCGCCACTATACTAAAGTTATTAACCCCTAAACCTAACCCTAAGTCTAACCCTAACACCCCCTACTTTAATATAATTAAAATAAATCTACATAAAAATTAATATCATTAACTAAATAATTCCTATTTAAAACTAAATACTTACCTATAAAATAAACCCTAAGCTAGCTACAATATAACTAATAGTTACATTGTAGCTAGCTTAGGGTTTATTTTTATTTTACAGGCAACTTTGTATTTATTTTAACTAGGTAGACTAGTTAGTAAATAGTTATTAACTATTTAATAACTACCTACCTAAAATAAATACACATTTACCTGTAAAATAAAACCTAACCTGTCTTACACTAACACCTAACCTTACACTACAATTAAATAAATTAAATAAATTAAATACAATTAACTAAATTACAAAAAAAAATACTAAATTACACAAAATAAAAAATAAATTATCAGATATTTAAACTAATTACACCTAATCTATTAGCCCTATCAAAATAAAAAAGCCCCCCCCAAAATGAAAAAAAAAACTAGCCTAAACTAAACTACCAATAGCCCTTAAAAGGACCTTTTGCGGGGTATTGCCCCAAAGAAATTAGCTCTTTTACCTGTAAAAAAATACAAACAACCCCCCAACAGTAAAACCCACCACCTACACAACCAACCCCCAGATAAAATCCTAACTAAAAAACCTAATCTCCCCATTGCCCTTAAAAATTGCTTTTGGATGGGCATTTAGCGCTTTTTCTGCCAAAACCCTAATCTCAAAATAAAACCCACCCAATAAACCCTTAAAAAAAACTAACACTAACCCTCGAAGATCATTTTACAGTTTTTGAAGACTGGACATCCATCCTCCATGAAGCCGGGAGAAGTCCTCATCGAAGCTGGCAGAAGTCTTCATCCAAGCAGCCTAAAGTCTTCATCCAAGCCGGCAGAAGTCTTCATCCAGACAGCATCTTCTATCTTCATCAATCCGGCACGGAGCATCCTCTTCAATCGACGTCTTCTTGAACAATGAATTCTCCTTTAAATGACGTCATCCAAGAGGGCGTCCCTTGAATTCCAATTGGCTGATAGAATTCTATCAGCCAATCAGAATTAACGGTGAAAAAATCCTTATGGCTGATGCAATCAGCCAATAGGATTAAGCTTCAATCCTATTGGCTGATCCAATAAGCCAATAGGATTGAACTCATATTCTATTGGCTGTTCAAATCTGCCAATAGAATGCAAGCTCAATCCTATTGGCTGATTGGATCAGCCAATAGGATTGAAGCTCAATCCTATTGGCTGATTGCATCAGCCAATAGGAATTTTTCACCTTTAATTCCGATTGGCTGATAGAATTCTATCAACCAGTCGGAATTCAAGGGACGCCATCTTGGATGACGTCCCTTAAAGGAACCTTCATTCTTCAAGAAGATGTTGATTGAAGAGGATGCTCTGCGCCGGATGTCTTGAAGATGGAGCCGCTCCGCGCTGGATGGATGAAGATATAAGATGCCGTCTGGATGAAGACTTCTGCCGGCTTGGATGAAGACTTCAGGCTGGTTGGATGAAGACTTCTGCTGGCTTCGATGAGGACTTCTGCCGCTTCGTTGAGGATGGATGTCGGTTCTTCAAAAACTATAAGTGGATCTTCGGGGGTTAGTGTTAGTTTTTTAAGGGTTTATTGGGTGGGTTTTATTTTTAGATTAGGGTTTGGGCAGAAAAATAGCTAAATGCCCTTTTCAGGGCAATGGGGAGCTTAGGTTTTTTAGTTTGGATTTTATTTGGGGGTTGGTGGTGTGGGTGGTGGGCTTTACTGTTGGGGGATTGTTTGTATTTTTTTTTTTACAGGTAAAAGAGCTGATTTCTTTGGGGCAACGCCCTGCAAAAGGCCCTTTTTAAATATCTGATCATTTATTTTTTATTTTGTGCAATTTAGTGGGGTTTTTTTTGTAATTTAGTTCATTTTATTTATTTTATGTAATTTATTTAATTGTAGTGTAAGGTTAGGTGTTAGTGTAACTCAGGTTAGGTTTTATTTTACAGGTAAATTTGTATTTATTTTAACTAGGTAGCTAGTAAATAGTAAATAAGTATTTACTAACTATTCTACCTAGTTAAAATAAATACAAACTTAGCTGTGAAATAAAAATAAAACCTAAGCTAGCTACAATGTAACAGTTATATTGTAGCTATCTTAGGGTTTATTTTACAGGTAAGTATTTAGTTTTAAATAGGAATTATTTAGTTGATAATAGTAGGTTTTATTTGGATTTATTTTAATTACATTAAAGTTAGGGGCTGTTAGGGTTTAATAACTTTAGTATAGTGGCGGCGACGTTGGGGGCGGCAATTTAGGGGTTAATAAGTGTAGGTAGGTGCTGTCGACATTGGGAGCAGCAGGTTAGGGGTTAATAAGTGTAATGTAGGTAACGGCGACATTGGGGGCGGCAGATTAGGGATTAATAAGTGTAGGTAGGTGGCGGCGACATTGGGGGTGGCAGATTAGGTATTAATAAGTGTAGGTAGGTGGCAGAGACATTGGGGGCGGCAGATTAGGGGTCAATAAGCATAATGTAGGTGGCGGCGACATTGGGGGTGGAAGATTAGGGGTTAATAAGTGTAATGTAGGTGGCGGCGAAATTGAGGGCGGAAGATTAGGGGTTAATAAGTGTAATGTATGTGGCGGCGATGTTGGGGGCGGCAGATTGGGGGTTAATAAGTATAATGTAGGTGGCGGCGATATCGGGGGAGGCAGATTTGGGGTGTTTAGACTCTGGGTTTATGTTAGGGTGTTAGGTGTAAACATAAATTTAGTTTCCCCATAGGAACCAATGGGGAGTATAAGAGTCCATCTCTCTTATACTCACCTTACTTTTGTACTCATGAACTTTACCTATTCCTAAACACTATCTCTCCCCCTTGCACTTCAGCCGCAAAACAGTCTCATTACTGCAAATCTGCATCTCATCTCATGTTACTCTCCCTCTTGCTCATACTAGCTGCTGGCGACATTTCCCCTAATCCTGGTCCCCCACAACTTCCTAGCCTTGCACATCCATGTGTGCCTTTCAATAGACTTCATAAACAAAACTCTGGTAACCTTAATCTCATTCCTCTTGCATCTAAAACCACCACCCCCTTCACTTGTGCACTCTGGAACTCTCGCTATATTTGCAACAAGCTCACTTCTATCCATGATCTCTTTATCTCCCACTCTCTTAACCTTCTGGCTCTTACAGAAACCTTGCTCTCTGCTTCAGACACAGCATCCACTGCTGCGTTGTCACATACAGGCCCATTTATCAAAGGGCTTGCGGACCTGATCCTACACTGCGGATCAGGTCCGCAAGACCTCGCTAAATGCGGAGAGCAATACGCTCTCCGCATTTAACATTGCACCAGCAGCTCACAAGAGCTGCTGGTGCAACGCCGCCCCCTGCTGACTCGCGGCCAATCGGCCGCCAGCAGGGAGCTGTCAATCAACCCGATCGTATTCGATCGGGTTGATGTCTGGCGATTCCTGTCCGCCTGTTCAGAGCAGGCGGACAGGGTTATGGAGCAGCGGTCGTTAGACCGCTGCTTCATAAGTTGTGTTTCTGGCGAGTCTGAAGACTCGCCAGAAACACGGCCCTTCAAGCTCCATACGGAGCTTGATAAGTGGGCCTGATGGTGTCTTCATTTCAGCCACACACCTTAGTCTGGCAATAGACGGTGGTGTTGGTAATATACTTTCCTCTTGTTGCACCTTTCAACAAATACAGCCCTTCTCTTCCCTCACATTTTCTTCATTTGAAGTACACATGATTTGTTTATTTTCTCCCCTCTCTATACGTGTTGCAGTCATATACCGCCCCCCGGGCTCCCCAACTCTATTTTTAGATCACTTTGCTGCCTGGCTTCCTTGTTTCCTTTCCTCAGACACACCTGCTCTCATTCTTGGCGACTTCAACATCCCTCTTGACAATCCCACAGCCTCCTCAGCAAAAAACGTCTTCAACTCACTTCCTCTTTCGGCCTGTCGCAATGGACTGATCTGATTTTCACCTATCAATGCACTATCTCCAATTATACAAACTCCCCTTTTCCTCTTTCTGACCATCATCTCTTAACTTGCAACATCACTTCCCTCCCTACAACTCCCCCTCCCTCTACCCCTCACACCAAACTTCACAGAAGCACTAAGTTATTAAATCAGCAACAGCTCGCTAGCTCTCTTGAACCTCTCCTCTCATCCATCACCTCCTTTTCCTGCCCTGAGCAATCTATCTGCCATTATAACTCCACCCTTACATCGGTCATTGATAATATGGCCCCTCCTACCATAGCTTAGAAACCACACTCTCTATAACCCAAAACATCTGTTTTCCACATTCAATACTCTTCTCTGCCCACCCCACCTCCTAATACAACTTCTCTCTCAGCTCAAGATTTTGCCAGCCACTTCAATAACAAAATTTACTCCATCAGAAAGGAAATCAGCTCTCAATATACTACCAATATCCGACCTACTCAAAAGCTCACAATCATCCAAAACCCAAATACCCAAAAATGTAGCTCTTTTGCCCCTGTGTCAGGTTGCATAAGTTGTGTGTATACCTTTAAATTCTGGCTGACCTATCATGCATTCACACCCCCTTTATAACACCTGCAAAACTGTCATTCCTTGCTTAGTAATTTGTTAGAACTGCCACGGTAGTACAACTTCTCCTAAGCTCCTGGATTACTTATCTTCACTAATATCAACTGGATTCAAGATCCTGTATCTGTTCAGAACTATTGTCTTTAAAAATACCGCTACTAATTTCTCTGCTTGCTACTAATTTCTAACAGTGCTTATGCAAGTCTCTTTTCAGTTTTTTCTCTGCTAACGTTTACATTGGATAACAGATTGTCATCTTGGATTTATTATCAAAATTCTCTGAACAACCTTGACCAAAGATTCTGCACACAGAATGGTAAAGATATTTTTACTTTGAACATTTAATCATTTGCTTACAATTTACAGATTAAGATTCTTACATTAGGCTTTCTGCCGCAACTCGTGCTCTGACGTCAGACGCCATTCTCAGAGCAGACCGGAACACAGTAACTCTTTGCATCGCAACTAATTTCAGCAGCCGCAAGTCTCCGGTAAGAAGGAGATACTGACTTTAAGGTACAGCTTCATCTATCTGAGTGTCTAAAGTCTTATTACCAAGAACTCTGTTATAATCAGATCAAACTATCTTTCTCTCAGTTGTCCGCTTTTACCCTAGCTTGCTACTTATGAATGGCTGTTTCCTCCTAATCGCCTAACTAATGCAATACCTTAGCTGAAGATTATACAAACTTTAACTTGAACACAAGTCCCCATATTATACAAGGATACTATTCAAAACCAACTACGTGTGATGCATTATCTGATATGATTTGAATCTTAATTGAATACTATTGACTTTTACTCACTCAATCTTTGTACTCTTGTCTTATGAAGTTAATAAGATAAGTTCTCATACTGATAAAATTATTCCCATCAACATCAGTATACTTTTGTATCTCCTGGTACATTATCATAATAACCACACCTGAAACATCTGTTAATACTTCTACATAGTGTTAATAATTATTCAGGTGTAACACATATTACATTTTTCTGTACTAGATAAGAGAAATCCTGTTATACCAGTTACACCCTGTTACCAAGGAAGAAGTTTCTGCCCTTATTACTGTACTCCCACCTCACTACCAGTCCCCTCGACCCCATCTCCTCAAAGTTACTCCCCTCTCTCTCTTCTACCCATACCCCCATACTCACACACATTTTCAACCTCTCCCTCAGCACTGGTATATTTTCCTCATCTCTAAAACATGCACTGGTCACACTTATCCTCAAAAAACCTTCCCTTGATCCAACCTCCCCATCCAACAACCGCCCTATTTCCCTACTCCCTCTTGCCTCAAAGCTCCTCTAAAAGATAATATATGCACTACTATCCCATTTGCTTACACTAAACTCTCTTCTTGACCCACTGCAATCTGGATTTTGTCCCTATCACTCCACAGAGACAGCAATTGTCAAGGTTACCAATGACCTACTTACAGCAAAATCCAAAGGTCACTTCTCTCTGCTTTTTCTCCTTGATCTGTCTGCAGCCTTTGACACTGTTGACCACCCTCTTTTGCTCCAAACCCTCCAATCCTTCGGCATCTGCAACACAGTTCTCTTGTGGTTCTCTTCCTCTCTGTCTAACCGTACCTTTAGTGTAGCCTTCTCGGGAGTATCCTCTGCCCCGTTACCACTTTCTGTTGGCATACCTCAAGGCTTTGTCCTCGGTCCCCTTCACTTTTCAATCTACACGTGATCATTAGGTTCCTTAATAAAGTCCCACGGATTTCAATATAATTTGTATGTCGATTACACCCAAATCTACCTCTCTGCACCAGACCTACCTCCTTCCTTACTAACCAGTGTCACTAACTGTCTTTCTTATATCTCATCTTGGATGTCCTCTTACTACCTTAAGCTAAATCTCTCCAAAACTGAACTCCTTATTTTTCCCCCTTCTTCCAAAATCTCCACCCTCAAACTTTCTATAACTGTTGATAATTCCATCATTACCCCTTCCCCGCATGTCCAATGTCTTGGGGTCACACTCGACTCAGATCTTTCTTTCACACCTCACATTCAGTCCTTGGCTAGATCCTGCCATTTCCACCTTAAAAACATCTCTAAAATTAGACATTTCCTTACACAAGACGTAACTAAGATTTGAATCCAATCTCTCATCCTCTCCCGCCTCGATTACTGCAACTCTGTCCTCTCTGGTCTCTCCAGCTGCTGCCTAGCTCCTTTACAATCCATAATGAATGTCTCTGCCAGGCTCATCTTCCTTACACGTCGCTCTTCATCTGCTGCACCTCTCTGCCAATCCCTTCACTGACTTCCTCTTGCCTCCTGGATTAAACACAAAATCCTCACGCTGACATATAAAGCCCTCAACTTCACTGCTCCCCACTACATTTCAGACCTTGTCTCCAGATACTCTCGATATCCTACTCTCCTCCTCTCTTGTTACTTCCTCACATTCCCATTTACAGGACTTCTCCAGACTGGCCCCCATCCTGTGGAACTCCCAGACTATGTTTACAGTGCTGCGGAATCTGTTGATAATAATAATAAATTAAAATCGTCTTTTTCGGAATCTTCTGTGGGTCGTCAGCCCTATGAGTGAAATAAACAATGTCAACCCCTTAGGCAGATATCGCAATTCACAAAGGAAGACAGTATATCCGTACTTACATATAGGATTAGATTAATCGTCACAGTCTCTCTAAAGGCTGCCCTTTTCCCCTTCACCACTCACCACCGCAAGGGTCGTCGGGCTCAAAACACCAGCCGCGGGACTGACCACACGGCCTTATGAAAGAAAGTTTGAAATCACTGTCCTTTATGTCCTCAAACTCATGTGTAAAGCAAATTAATCTCAAAAGTAATGTAAGGGCTGTTGAATATTGTATCTCACACACATCATCCCCTCTCATAAATGATCTCACAACCAACATTGTTATATTAATATACTTTATAAACACAAAATCATGAACTACAACACTAATACCTCTAAATCTCTGCATATTTCTAAGCCCCTGCAGGCCGCCTTATCTCAGTGCATTTTATTAGCTTTTCACAGCCAGACAGTGTTAGTTCATGTGTGCCATATAGATAACATTGGGCTCACACCCGAGTTATGCAGGGGTCCGCACTGATGGCTGAAATGTAAGTTTGTAAAACGCACTAAGATAAGTGGGCAGTCTGCAGAGACTTAGGGGCTGATTTATCAAGACCTGAATTCAGCTGAATGCGGCTGTTTCCGCACAAGCCTTCAGGCTCACCAGAAACTGGAGTTAAGAAGCAGCAGTGGACAGCAATCAGCCCGATCAGATATGATCGGGTGATTGACACCACTGCTAGACTCCGATTAGCCGCAAATCTGCAGGGGGCGGCATTGCACAAGCATTTCACTAGAAATGCTTTTGCAATGATAAATGCTGATAGCGTATGCTGTCTGCATATATCAATGTGCGTCGGGCATGTTCCGCTACAGCAAATTATTGATAATTTGACCCCTTAGATACAAACTAATTACAGCGGTACAAAGTATACTAATATAACAGTATTGGTTATGCAAACGATAATAATGTTCAAGTAGACTTTGCCTTTATAAATCTGTTGTTAAAAAAAAAGCAGCCCTAACTTGGCTGCTGTCCAGTTCTGAGGTTGCATGAGATGTTGTAATACTCTTGAAAACGAACCCACAATTTATAAACAACACAAAAAAGCCCACTTACCCCTCAGGAGGTATATGAGATGACATATAGGGGCCCATTTATCAAGCTCTGAATGGAGCTTGTGGGCCCGTGTTTCTGGCGAGTTTTCAGACTCGACAGAAACAGCAGTTATGAAGCAGCGGTCTAAAGACTGCTGCTCCATAACCCTGTCCGCCTGCTCTAAGCAGGCGGACAGAAATCGCCGGAATTCAACCCGATCAAGTTTGATCTGGTTGATTGACACCTCCCTGCTGGGGGCGGCGTTGCACCAGCAGCTCTTGTGAGCTGCTGGTGAAATGCTGAATACAGAGAGCGTATTGCTCTCCACTTTCAGCAAAGTCTTGCGGACCTGATCCGCACTGTTGGATCAGGTCCGCAAGACCTTTGATAAATAGGCCCCATTTTATTACTATAAAAAGTAGTAAACCAACAAACACAAAATCATGAACTACCACACAAACCACACGCCTGGTATTAAGCATATTAAACACCACAACTTCCTTCCTCTAGTTTATCACAGCTGCTCTCAGGAATCCCTACTCACTCTATAAATAGAAGGTCAGTTAGATACAGTGCAGGCTCCAGCACAGACTGAGGGATTATTTTCTGCTGTATGCTGTATAGTAATACTGACTGTAGCAGTACAAGCAACAGCAGACCTTGTTCCCTATAGCGACATAGAACAGTTTATTTTATGTTATGTAAGGGAAACCATCTGTATCCCTAAGCTGTAGACGTTAATATATATAGGCCTCTATTTAACAAGCTCCGTATGGAGCTTGACGGCCCGTGTTTCTGGCGAGTCTTCAGACTCGCCAGAAACAGCAGTTATGAAGCAGCGGTCACAAAGACCGCTGCTCCATAACCTGTCCGCCTGCTCTGAGCAGACGGACAGACATCGCCGGAAATCAACCCGATCGAGTATGATTGGGTTGATTGACACCCCCCTGCTAGCAGCTGATTGGCCGCGAGTCAGCAGGGGGCGGCATTGCACCAGCAGCTCTTGTGAGCTGCTGGTGCAATGCTGAATACGGAGAGCGTATTGCTCTCCGCATTCAGCGAGGTCTTGCGGACCTGATCCACACTGTCAGATCAGGTCCGCAAGACCTTTAGTAAATAGAGGCCATAGGCACTAATAGTTTTAATTTCACACACCATATGCCTTAATAATATAAGAGAAATCAGTGGGACAAAAAGTGTTTCAGCCTTCTCTGGTAGTTAAGGGGTTAAAGGTGAGCAAATATGTAGCCACCAAATGTTCAAAGTGGGTTAGTGCTTTACTCTGAGAATGTGGTATTAAAGGAACAGGGCATGTGACATGCAGTTAAAGGGACACTAACCCCAATGTGTTTCTTTATGATTCGGATAGAGCAGCAATTTTAACCAACTTTCTAATTTACTCCTATTATCAATTTTTCTTCGTAATCTTGGTATTTTTATTTGAAAAAGCAAGAAAGAAAGCTTAGGAGCCGACCCATTTTTGGTTTAGCACCATGGATAGTGCTTGCTGATTGGTGGCTACATTTAGCCACTAATCAGTAAGCGCTACCCAGGTGCATCCTGATTTTCAAATAAAAATACCAAGAGAACAAAGAAAATTGATAATAGGAGTAAATTAGAAATTTGCCTAAAATTGCATGCTCTATCTGGATCATAAAAGAAAAAAATTGGGTTTAGTGTCCCTTTAAAGAAAGATAAAACTCCCTATTCACTCGGTACCTTTAGAAGATAAGCTTTCCCAGGTTGGCAACTATGGCTAAGCCTTTTATGCTTAGAAAACTTCATTTTAAAAGTGCTTTAAGCTGAGTATGGGTTTTTTGTTTTTGGTGAGCAGTCCTCGGGAAGTATTGGGAGGGATTAATGCTTTAACCCCAAATGTTTTTTTTTTCAAATTAGTCGGGAAAGCGTTAGAAGGGCGACAAGAACAGATTGTTTTTTTCTGGAATTTCAGTATAGTCACACCCTGTGACAGACGCGGTGGGAGTTCTCAGATCAGTTATATTGTTGTCTTCTTGACAAACTTTATTCTTCTCTTCAGTTTAGTACACAATACAGAGGGGGGGGGGGCTATACATTTTTGCAGTGGGTACAGTGCTCTCTATTATTCCCGAGACATTTTTATATTTGTTTTGTAACTTTTAAACTGTGTATGCTAATAAGAACGTCATGGTAGAGCTGTCAAAAGGCAGTA
Organism: Bombina bombina; assembly: GCF_027579735.1. Lineage (NCBI taxonomy): Eukaryota > Metazoa > Chordata > Amphibia > Anura > Bombinatoridae > Bombina > Bombina bombina. The sequence goes on from NC_069509.1 coordinate 43,974,380, forward strand.
GCATCACTGTAAAAACACACTGCTTCTATCACAGGATGCAACAATACGCTACAAGATGGCGTCACCCAGTGTAAAGATGCAGAGCTTTACCAACTGGCTTCTGTAATGGGATAAAATAAGAGGCTTTAAAGAGAGCTACTGGTACAGGATAAAAAACACAAGCGTGGTGAGTAGTGGCTATTGGCCCAATGATCTAAAGGTCTCTGGGCTGGCGAGATTATTAAAGAATGCACGCCAATACTACTATTTCCCTGGGTGTCTCGCAAAGGATCGTATACTGCATTTTCATTTGGGAAGGAGATGCACAGAGAAATTCATAATTTAAAAATTATACAAAACCAATAATTGAACCATTCACACACAAATACGTAGGAAAAAATTGTATTTTTAAGGTGCAACAAAAATCGTAAAAAAAAATGTATCACAAAAAATCGTATTTGATCAAAAACATACAATTTATAGGTAAATGATACAGAAATAAATTGTATTAAATATGCACAGTTTAAATTGTAATTTTAGTACATTGGTTGTGTCCATAAAACACATACAAACGTGAACTTATAAGTACAAAATACAAAGCGTAATTGTTGTTTTTTCATAAAATGGGCTGAACATGGGCATATATGAAATTGTCTCTCTAATCCCAGCGTAATTCTATAAACATTTTCACACTACAGATCACAAACTAAGGTGGCAACTATTTCTCAAAACATTCAAAATACTTATAACCGTAATAGACAAACACAAGCGCACGGAAATATAGGCGATTGTAAGATACTATACGCAGAAAGCAGCATAATGTGATTTATATTGGTTGCAGGATTTCATTTTTAAAGTGTCCCCTGCCTACTGTTAACTTCGCTCTACAGAGTGAAGTGTCCCTTTCCAGCGAGCTCCATTACTTTATATAGAAGACTTCTCCCAGGAACTTCCCATATTTTTGTGATAATTCCACCAGGGCAGCCCCTGTGAGGGAGCGTCAAGAAAAACTATGTCTGATCTGGGAAGGTTTAGATTATTAAACCCCATGTTACTTAAAGGGACATAATCCTCATATGCTAAATCACTTGAAACTGATGCAGTATAACTGTAAAAAGCTGACAGGAAAATATCACCTGAGCATCTCTATATAAAAAAGGAAGATATTTTACCTCACAATCTCCTCAGCTCAGCAGAGTAAGTTCTGTGTAAAAAAATATACTTCAGCTGTTGCTCAGATGCATAAGCTGCAGGTAAAAAAAAAAAAAAAAAGTAAAGAAATGAAATGAACAGTAGCCAATCAGCATCAGCAGTGCTGAGGTCATGAACTCTTACTGTGATCTCATGAGATTTGACTTAACTCTCATGAGATTTCATAGTAAACTTCCTTAAACTGAATAGGAAAATAACATGAGTGTGCACGTAAGCTCAATCCTTCGGCTGTCCCTGGACAGACATACTGATTTGCTGCTTAGAGGTCCTTTACAATGGGATGTGGCTACTGAGGAACTTTTGAGGTAAAATATCTTTCTTTTTTACATAGAGATGGTTAGGTGATATTTTCTAGTCAGCTTTTTACAGCTATGCTGCATCACTTTCAAGTGTTTCAACATTTGGGTTTCATGGCCCTTAAAAGGTGTTACCAGGAGTGGAACCCTATTTGATAAAAAAAATCTCTGCACTCAGGATTTGCTTTGTAGGTTTATGTATGTTTCTGTTTTGACATGTGCCCCTTCATTACATATGCAGCGTCGCCCGCAAAAGTTTTTGGTATCCTATATACAGCGTAACATAGAAGTTACGCTCGTATATTTCACCCGTCGCCCGCAATATTTACTCCCATAAGCTAACATATAAAACCCGCGCAATTTGGTATCCAATATCCAGCGCAAGGACTTACGTGGCGAAAATGTAGAAATCTTACTCCATTTTCATCTCGCCATAAAATGCAGCCATAGCAAGCCTTGTGCTGAGTATGGGAGCACCGTAACTCCCTAAAATGCCTGCAAAAAAAAACTAACACCTAACGCATGCGCAATGTCAAGCCTGTCAACCGCAATCCCCCACCGCAATACCTAATAAACGGCTAGATTTAGAGTTTTGTCGGTAACGACCCGCGTAGCTAACGCTCCTTTTTTTTCCCCCGCACCTTTTAAACAACGCTGGTATTGAGAGTTCTCTGAAGGGCTGCGTTAGGCTCCAAAAAGGGAGCGTTGAGCTGAATTTACTGCCACTTCAACTCTCAATACCAGCGTTGCTTACGGTAGCCGCTAGCTGGAAAAACGTGCTCATGCACGATTCCCCCATAGGAAACAATGGGGCAGTTTGGGCTGAAAAAAAACAAAACACCTGCAAAAAGCAGTGTTAAGCTCCCAACGCAGCCCCATTGTTTCCTATGGGGAAACACTTTCTAAGTCGGCACCTAACACCCTAACATGAACCCCGAGTCTAAACACCCCTAACCTTACACTTATTAACCCCTAATCTGCTGCCCCCGCTATCACTGACACCTACATTACACAATTAATGCCTAATCTACCGCTCCGTACACCGCCGCAACCTACATTATCCCTATGTACCCCTAATCTTCTGCCCCTAACATCGCCGACACCTATATTATATTTATTAAGCCCTAATCTGCCCCCCCATGTCGCCACTACCTACCTACACTTATTAACCCGTAATCTGCCGACCGGAGCTCGCCGCTACTCTAATAAATGTATTAACCCCTAAACCGCCTCACTCCCGCCTCAAAAACCCTATAATAAATAGTATTAACCCCTAATCTGCCCTCCCTAACATCGCCAACACCTAACTTCAAGTATTAACCCCAAATCTGCCGACCGGACCTCGCCACTACTCTAATAAATGTATTAACCCCTAAAGCTAAATCTAACCCTAACCCTAACACCCCCCTAAATTAAATATAATTCTAATCTAACGAAATAAATGAAATATTATTAACTAAAGTCTTCCTATTTAAAACTAAATACTTACCTGTAAAATAAACCCTAATATAGCTACAATATAACGAATAATTATATTGTAGCTATTTTAGAATTTATATTTATTTTACAGGCAACTTTGTATTTATTTTAACTAGGTACAATAGCTATTAAATAGTTATTTACTATTTAATAGCTACCTAGTTAAAACAATTACAAAATTACCTGTAAAATAAATCCTAACCTAAGTTACAATTAAACCTAACACTACACTATCAATAAATAAATTAAATAAATTAACTACAAATACCTACAATTAAATAAACTAAACTAAATTACAAAAACAAACACTAAATTACAAAAAATAAAAAAACATTACAAGAATTTTAAACTAATTACACCTACTCTAAGCCCCCTAATAAAATAACAAAGCCCCACAAAATAAAAAAATTCCCTACCCTAATCTAAATTAAAAAAGTTAACAGCTCTATTACCTTACCAGCCCTTAAAAGGGCTTTTTGTGGGGCATGCCCCAAAGAAATCAGCTCTTTTGCCTGTAAAAAAAACTCAATACCACCCCCCAACATTACAACCCACCACCCACATACCCCTACTCTAAACCAAACCCCCCTTAAATAAACCTAACACTACCCCCCTGAAGATTTCCTTACCTTGAGTCGTCTTCACCCAACCGGGCACCGATGGACCAAAAGAAGACATCCGGAGCGGCAGAAGTCTTCATCCTATCTGGGCAGAAGAGGACATCCGGACCGGTAGACATCTTCATCCAAGCGGCATCTTCTATCTTCATCCATCCGGAGCGGATCCATCTTCTTCCAGCTGACGCGGATCCATCCTCTTCTACCGACGCCTACTCGCCGAATGAAGGTTCCTTTAAATGACGTCATCCAAGATGGCGTACCTCGAATTCCGATTGGCTGATAGGATTCTATTAGCCAATCGGAATTAAGGTAGGAAAAAATCTGATTGGCTGATCCAATCAGCCAATCAGATTGAGCTCGCATTCTATTGGCTGATCGGAACAGCCAATAGAATGCGAGCTCAATCTGATTGGCTGATTGGATCAGCCAATCCGATTGAACTTGAATCTGATTGGCTGATTCAATCAGCCAATCAGATTTTTCCTACCTTAATTCTGATTAATTCCTTCATTTGGCGAGTAGGCCTCGGTTGAAGAGGATGGATCTGCGTCAGCTGGAAGTAGATGGCTCCGCTCTGCTCCGGATGGATGGATGAAGATAAAAGATGCTGCTTGGATGAAGATGTCTACCGGTCCGGATGTCCTCTTCTGCCCAGATAGGATGAAGACTTCTGCCGCTCCGGATGTCTTCTTTTGGTCCATCGGTGCCCGGTTGGGTGAAGACGACTCAAGGTAGGGAGATCTTCAGGGGGTAGTGTTAGGTTTATTTAAGGGGGGTAAGGGTTAGAGTAGGGGTATGTGGGTGGTGGGTTATAATGTTGGGGGGTGGTATTGTGTTTTTTTACAGGCAAAAGAGCTGATTTCTTTGGGGAATGCCCCGCAAAAAGCCCTTTTAAGGGCTGGTAAGGTAATAGAGCTGTTAACTTTTTTAATTTAGATTAGGGTAGGTATTTTTTTTATTTTGGGGGGCTTTGTTATTTTATTAGGGGGCTTAGAGTAGGTGTAATTAGCTTAAAATTATTGTAATCTTTTTTTATTTTTTGTAATTTAGTGTTTGTTTTTTTTGTAATTTAGTTTAGTTTATTTAATTGTAGGTACTTGTAGTTAATTGATTTAATTTATTTATTGATAGTGTAGTGTTAGGTTTAATTGTAACTTAGGTTAGGATTTATTTTACAGGTAATTTTGTAAATATTTTAACTAGGTAGCTATTAAATAGTAAATAACTATTTAATAGCTATTGTACCTGGTTAAAATAAATACAAAGTTGCCTGTAAAATAAATATAAATTCTAAAATAGCTACAATTTAATTATTTGTTATATTGTAGCTATATTAGGGTTTATTTTACAGGAAAGTATTTAGTTTTAAATAGGAAGACTTTAGTTAATAATATTTCATTTATTTTGTTAGATTAAAATTATATTTTACTTAGGGGGGTGTTAGGGTTAGGGTTAGACTTAGCTTTAGGGGTTAATACATTTATTAGAGTAGCGGCGAGGTCCGGTCGGCAGATTAGGGGTTAATACTTGAACTTAGGTGTCGGCGATGTTAGGGAGGGCAGATTAGGGGTTAATACTATTTATTATAGGGTTTTTGAGGCGGGAGTGAGGTGGTTTAGGGGTTAATACATTTATTAGAGTAGCGGCGAGCTCCGGTCGGCAGATTAGGGGTTAATAAGTGTAGGTAGGTAGCGGCGACATTGGGGGGGGCAGATTAGGGGTTAATAAATATTATGTAGGTGTCGGCAATGTTAGGGGCAGCAGATTAGGGGTTTATAGGTAGGGTTTTAACCCTAATGCAGAACTCTAAATCTAGGCGAAAGTGTATTAACCCCTAATCCGCCGCTCCAGGACCCCGCCGTCACCTACATTAAATTTATTAACCCCTAATCTGACCCCCCTACACCGCCGCCACCTACATTCAATGTATTAACCTCTAATCTGACCCCCCTACACCGCCGCCACCTACATTAAATGTATTACCCCCTAAACCTAAGTCCAACCCTAACACCTCCCTAACAATTATTATTTAAATAAATCTAAATAATATTAATATTATTAACTAAATTATTCCTATTTAAAACTAAATACTTACCTATAAAATAAACCCTAAGATAGCTACAATATAATTAATAATTACATTGTAGCTATTTTAGGGTTTATATTTATTTTACAGGCAACTTTGTATTTATTTTAACTAGGTACAATAGCTATTAAATAGTTAATAACTATTTAATAGCTACCTATTTAAAATAATTACAAAATTACCTGTAAAATAAATCCTAACCTAAGTTACAAATACACCTAACACTACACTATCAATAAATTAATTAAATAAATTAACTACAATTATCTAAAATAAAATACAATTAAATAAACTAAACTATAGTACAAAAAAAACACTAAATTACAAAAAATAAAAAAATTACAAGAAGTTTAAACTAATTACACCTAATTTAAACCCCCTAATAAAATAACAAAGCCCCCCAAAATAATAAAATGCCCTACCCTATACTAAATTACAAAGTACCAGCCCTTAAAAAGGCTTTTTGCGGGGCATTGCCCCAAAGTAATCAGCTCTTTTACCTGTAAAAAAAAATACAACCCCCCCAAAATTAAAACCCACCACCCACATACCCCTACTCTAAAACCCACCCAAACCTCCCTTAAAAAACCAAACACTAACCCCCTGAAGATTACCCTACCTTGAGCCATCTTCACCCAGCCGGGCCGAACTCTTCATCCAAGCGGCGCAGAAGAGGTCCTCCATCCAGTAGAAGTCTTCATCCAAGTGGCGCAGAAGAGGTCCTCCATCCGGTAGAAGTCTTCATCCAAATGGCGTCTTCTATCTTCATCCTTCCGGCTCCATCTTCAAGACCTCCGATGCGGAACATCCTTCTTCACCGACGACTACCCGACGAAATGAAGGTTCCTTTAAGTGACGTCATCCAAGATGGCTTCCCTCGAATTCCGATTGGCTGATAGGATTCTATCAACCAATCGGAATTAAGGTAGGAAAAATCTGATTTGCTGATTCAATCAGCCAATCAGATTGAAGTGGCTGATCGGAACAGCCAATAGAATGCGAGCTCAATCCGATTGGCTGATTGGGTGGTGGGTTTTAATGTTGGGGGGGTTGTATTTTTTTTACAGGTAAAAGAGCTGATTACTTTGGGGCAATGCCCCGCAAAAAGCCCTTTTAAGGGCTGGTAAAAGAGCTGATTACTTTGTAATTTAGTATAGGGTAGGGCATTTTATTATTTTGGGGGGCTTTATTATTTTATTAGGGGGATTAGATTAGGTGTAATTAGTTTAAACTTCTTGTAATATTTTTTTATTTTTTGTAATTTAGTGTTTGTTTGTTTTTGTACTGTAGTTTAGTTTATTTAATTGTATTTTATTTTAGATAATTGTAGTTAATTTATTTAATTAATGTATTGATAGTGTAGTGTTAGGTGTATTTGTAACTTAGGTATGGATTTATTTTACAGGTAATTTTACAGGTAATTTTGTAATTATTTTAAATAGGTAGCTGTTAAATAGTTATTAATTATTTAATAGCTATTGTACCTAGATAAAATAAATACAAAGTTGCCTGTAAAATAAAAATAAACCCTAAGATAGCTACAATGTAATTATTAATTATATTGTAGCTATCTTAGGGTTTATTTTATAGGTAAATATTTAGTTTTAAATAGGAATACTTTAGTTAATAATATTAATTTCTCTTGCAAGGTGTATCCAGTCCACGGATTCATCCTTTACTTGTGGGATATTCTCATTCCCTACAGGAAGTGGCAAAGAGAGCACACAGCAGAGCTGTCCATATAGCTCCCCCTCTAGCTCCACCCCCAGTCATTCTCTTTGCCGGCTCTAAGCACTAGGGTTTCTCTACGGGAGGGTAAAGTAAATGTGGTGTTAGAATTGTAGTTTTATTATCTTCAATCAAAAGTTTGTTATTTTTAAATGGTATCGGTTTGTACTATTTACTCTCTGGCAGAAAAAAGATGAAGAATTCTGCTGAGAGGAAGATGATTTTAGCATGTTGTAACTAAAATCCATTGCTGTTCCCACACAGGACTGAGGAGTACCAGAAAACTTCAGTTGGGGGGAACAGTTTGCAGGCTTGACTGCAATGAGGTATGTTCAGTCATTTATTTCTAGATAAGACTGAGATAATGCTAGAAGACTGACAATATCCCCATGTGGGGAGGGTAAGCTATGTTCTGAGACTTAGTAGAGAATTGAATGCTTACATAACAGGGATAATTATGCTGGTTGACACTAACTTAGGGCAATCGATTATTTTACTTAAGAAATACTCGTTGGGAGACACTTTTGAGTACTTTCTGGGCTTATTATCCACATGGCTAAAATGTATTCACTTAGAAGTGATTTTTGTAGGCCTCATAGCTCCGGAGTGGAGTGGGAGGGGCCTAATTTTGCGCCTCAGATGCGCAGTTAGAATTGAAAGACAAGTTCATGCTGCTTCACATGGAGGGTCCTGCTGCTGTTTGAGGGCCTAAAAAGAGCTTTATTCCCCCAAAACTGATCCCTAAGGGCAGGTAGGGCCACAGCAGTAAGCTGTGGCAAGGTGCTGTAGTAATTTAACCGGTTATTGGCTTTAGGCTGTTCCGGTTTGGGCATTAAGGGGTTAATCGTTTTGAAACTTGTGGTGCAATCTTATTAAGGCTTTAGGTACATACTGTGAAAATTTCAAAAGGATTGCTGCATTTTTCACTGTTTTGTAAAATTGTGTGCTCTTTTTATTTCTTAAAGGCACAGTAACATTTTTTCAAATTGTGTATTTTATTTGTTTAAAGTGATTTCTAAGCCTGTTTGTACATATTACTAGTCTGTTAAACATGTCTGAGACCAAGGAAAGTCCTTGTTCAATGTGTTTAGAAGCCATGGTGGAACCCCCTCTCAGAATGTGTCCCAATTGCACTAATGTGTCTATACACTTTAAAGATCATATTGTTGCACTTAAAAATGTGGCCCTAGATGATTTTCAGACTGAAGGTAATGAGTATAGTCTGTCTACCTCTCCCCATGTGTCACAACCAGTTACGCCCGCTCAAGCGATGCCTAGTACCTCTAGTGCGTCTGCCCCTATTACATTGCAACAACTAGCGGCAGTCATGGATAACTCCCTTGCGGACTTCCTATCTAAACTGCCAGTTTTTCGTGCAAAGCATGATAGCTCTGTTTTAAGAACAGATTATGAGCAATCTGAAGCTTTGGTAGCCTTATCTGATGTACCCTCACAACGCTCTGAAGTGGGAGTGAGGGACTTGATGTCTGAGGGAGAAATTTCCGATTCAGGAAAGGTTTCTCATCAGGCAGATTCAGATACATTAGCATTTAAATTTAAATTGGAACACCTCCGCGTATTGCTTAGGGAGGTATTAGCTACTCTGGATGATTGTGACCCTATGGTGGTCCCAAAGAAATTGTGTAAAATGGACAAGTACCTAGAGGTCCCGGTATACACTGATGCGTTTCCGGTCCCTAAGAGGGTTGCGGATATTGTTACTAAGGAGTGTGATAGACCAGGTGTCCCTTTCCCCCCCCCCCCTATTTTTAAGAAAATGTTCCCCGTAACTGACCCCATGCGAGACTCGTGGCAGACGGTCCCTAAGGTAGAGGGGGCTGTTTCTTTGCTTGCTAAATGCACAACCATACCAATTGAAGACAGTTGTGTTTTTAAAGACCCTATGGATAAAAAGTTAGAGGGTTTACTTAAGAAAATTTTTGTTCAACAAGGTTTTCTTCTCCAACCTATTGCCTGCATTATTCCTGTAACTGCTGCAGCTGCTTTCTGATTTGAGGCGCTGGAGGATTCACTCCAGACGGAGACCTCATACGACGAAATTATGGATAGAATTAAGGCTCTAAAGCTGGCTAATTCTTTTATCACAGATGCCGCTTTGCAATTAGCTAAGTTAGCGGCAAAAAAATTCAGGTTTCGCCATTATGGCGCGCAGAGCGCTTTGGCTCAAGTCATGGTCGGCCGATGTGTCGTCAAAATCCAAATTATTAAATATCCCCTTCAAAGGAAAGACCCTTTTCGGGCCAGAATTGAAAGAGATCATTTCAGAAATCACCGGGGGAAAGGGCCATGCTCTCCCTCAGGACAAACACTTTAAGGCTAAAAACAAAGCTAATTTTCGTTCCTTTCGTAATTTCAGGAGCAGTCCCGCTTCAGCATCTACAGCTGCAAAGCAAGAGGGTAACGCTTCACAGCCCAAGGCAACCTGGAAGCCTTACCAGGGCTGGAACAAGGGTAAACAGGCCAAAAAGCCTGCAGCTGCTACCAAGACAGCATGAAGGGGTAGCCCCCAATCCGGGACCGGATCTGGTAAGGGGGCAGACTTTCTCTCTTCGCTCAGGCCTGGGCAAGAGATGTTCACGATCCCTGGGCATTAGAGATTGTTTCCCAGGGATATCTTCTAGAATTCAAGGACTCCCCTCCAAGGGGAAGGTTCCACATTTCTCGTCTGTCCACAGACCAGACAAAGAAAGAGGCGTTCTTACGCTGTGTAGAAGATCTACATACAATGGGAGTGTTATACCCAGTTCCAATTGCAGAACAAGGACTGGGTTTTTACTCAAACCTGTTTGTGGTTCCCAAAAAAGAAGGAACTTTCAGACCAATCCTGGATGTAAAAATTCTAAACAGATTCCTCAGAGTCCCATCATTCAAGATGGAGACCATTCGGACAATCTTGCCTATGATCCAGGAAGGTCAATATATGACTATTGTGGATCTAAGGGATGCGTACCTGCATATTCCTATCCACAAAGATCATCATCAGTTCCTCAGGTTCGCTTTTCTAGACAAGCATTACCAGTTTGTGGCTCTTCCATTTGGGTTAGCCACTGCTCCCAGAATTTTCACAAAGGTGCTAGGGTCCCTTCTGGCGGTTCTATGATGCAGGGCATAGCAGTGGCGCCTTATTTAGACGACATCTTAATTCAGGCGCTGTCCTTTCACAGAGCCAAGGCTCACACAGAGATTGTATTGGCCTTTCTGAGGTCTCACGGGTGGAAGGTGAACATCAAAAAGAGTTCTCTGTCCCCACTCACAAGGGTTCCCTTCCTAGGAACACTAATAGATTCAGTAGAAATGAAAATATTTCTGACGGAGGTCAGAAAGTTGAAACTTTTAACCACTTGCCGAGTTCTTCATTCCATTCCTCAGCCATCTGTAGCTCAGTGCATGGAGGCAATCGGATTAATGGTAGCGGCAATGGACATAGTCCCTTTCGCTCGGATACATCTCAGACCACTGCAACTATGCATGCTCAAACAGTGGAATGGGGATTATGCAGATTTGTCTCCTCAAATACAGTTGGACCAGGAGACCAGAGATTCTCTTCTCTAGTGGTTGTCTCAGGATCACCTGTCTCAGGGAATATGTTTCCGCAGACCAGAGTGGATCATTGTAACGACCGACGCCAGTCTGTTAGGCTGGGGTGCGGTCTGGGACTCCCTGAAAGCTCAAGGCTTATGGTCTCGGGAAGAATCTCTTCTCCCAATAAACCTTCTGGAGCTGAGGGCGATATTCAACGCGCTTCAGGCATGGCCTCAACTAGCTGCGGCCAAATTCATCAGATTTCAGTCGGACAACATCGCGACTGTAGCTTACATCAATCATCAAGGGGGAACAAAGAGTTCCCTAGCGATGAAGGAAGTAACCAAAATAATCAGGTGGGCGGAGGATCACTCCTGCCATCTCTCAGCAATTCACATCCCAGGAGTAGACAACTGGGAGGCCGATTTCCTTAGTCGTCAGACCTTTCATCCGGGGGAGTGGGAACTCCACCCGGAGGTATTTGCCCAGCTAACTCAGCTTTGGGGCACTCCAGAGTTGGATCTGATGGCGTCCCGTCAGAACTCCAAACTTCCTCTCTACGGAGCCAGGTCCCGGGACCCCAAGGCGGCTTTGATAGATGCTCTAGCAGCGCCCTGGTCCTTCAATCTGGCTTATGTTTTTCCACCGTTTCCGCTTCTCCCTCGTCTGGTCGCCAGAATCAAGCAGGAGAAGGCTTCAGTGATTCTGATAGCGCCTGCATGGCCACGCAGGACTTGGTATACAGACCTAGTGGACATGTCATCTGTCCCACCATGGACACTGCCAATGAGGCAGGATCTTCTAATTCAAGGTCCATTCAAGCATCCAAATCTAATTTCTCTACGTCTGACTGCCTGGAGATTCAACGCTTAATTCTATCAAAGCGTGGTTTCTCTGAGTCAGTTATAGATACCCTGATTCAGGTGAGAAAGCCTGCCACCAGGAAAATCTACCATAAGATATGGCGGAAATATCTTTGTTGGTGTAAATCCAAGGGTTACTCATGGAGTAAGATTAGGATTCCCAGGATATGGTCTTTTCTTCAAGAAGGTTTGGAGAAAGGATTGTCAGCTAGTTCCTTAAAAGGACAGATGTCTGCTCTGTCTATCCTTTTACACAAGCGTCTGGCAGAGGTTCCAGACGTTCAAGCGTTTGCACAGGCCTTAGTCAGAATCAAGCCAGTCTATAAACCGGTGGCTCCGCCATGGAGTCTAAATCTAGTTCTTTCAGCTCTTCAAGGGGTTCAGTTTGAACCTTTACATTCCATAGATATTAAGTTGTTATCTTGGAAAGTTTTGTTTTTGGTAGCTATCTCTTCTGCTCGAAGAGTTTCAGAATTATCTGCCTTACAGTGCGATTCACCTTACCTGGTGTTCCACGCGGATAAGGTAGTTTTGCGTACCAAACCTGGTTTCCTTCCTAAAGTGGTTTCTAATAAGAATATTAACCAGGAAATAGTTGTTCCTTCTCTGTGTCCTAATCCTTCTTCGAAGAAGGAACGTCTGTTGCACAATCTTGATGTAGTTCGTGCTCTAAAGTTCTATTTGCAAGCAACTAAGGATTTCAGACAAACATCTTCCTTGTTTGTTATCTATTCTGGTAAGAGGAGAGGTCAGAAAGCGACTGCTACCTCTCTCTCCTTTTGGCTGAAAAGCATCATCCGTTTGGCCTATGAGACTGCTGGCCAGCAGCCTCCTGAAACTATTACTGCTCATTCTACCAGAGCAGTGGCTTCCACATGGGCTTTTAAAAACTAGGCTTCTGTTGAACAGATTTGTAAGGCAGCGACTTGGTCTTCACTGCATACTTTTTCAAAATTTTACAAATTCGATACTTTTGCTTCTTCGGAGGCTATTTTTGGGAGAAAGGTTTTGCAAGCAGTGGTGCCTTCCGTTTAAGGTACCTGCCTTGTTCCCTCCCTTCATCAGTGTCTTAAAGCTTTGGTATTGGTATTCCACAAGTAAAGGATGAATCCGTGGACTGTATACACCTTGCAAGAGAAAACAGAATTTATGCTTACCTGATGAATTACTTTCTCTTGCGGTGTATCCAGTCCACGGCCCGCCCTGGCATTTAAGTCAGGTAAAAAATGTTTTTGTTTAAACTACAGTCACCACTACACCCTATGGTTTCTCCTTTTTCTTCCTAACCTTTGGTCGAATGACTGGGGGGTGGAGCTAGAGGGGGAGCTATATGGACAGCTCTGCTGTGTGCTCTCTTTGCCACTTCCTGTAAGGAATGAGAATATCCCACAAGTAAAGGATGAATCCGTGGACTGGATACACCGCAAGAGAATGTAATTTATCAGGTAAGCATAAATTCTGTTATTATTTAGATTGATTTAAATAAGAATTAAGTTAGGGGGGTGTTAGGGTTAGACTTAGATTTAGGGGGTAATACATTTAATGTAGGTGGCGGCGGTGTAGGGGGGGTCAGATTAGAGGTTAATATATTTAATGTAGGTGGCGGCGGTGTAGGGGGGTCAGATTAAGGTTTAATACACTTAATGTAAGTGGTGGCGGGGTCCGGGAGAGGTGGTTTAGGGGTTAAACACTTTATATAGGTGCGGCGGGGTCCGGGAGCGGCGGTTTAGGGGTTAATACATGTAATGTAGGTGGCGGTGGGCTCCGGGAGCAGCAGTTTAGGGGTTAATACTAGGATAGGTTTATTGCGGTGTGGGCTATGGCGGTATAGGGGTTAATAATTAGGCTTATTGCGTTGTGGGGGTTGTCGGTCTAGGGGTTAATACATTTATTATTAGGAGTGAGAGGGGGGATTGCGGATATAGGGGTATACGTGTCGGGCTGATTTTTGGGAGGCCTGTTAGACAGTTACGGGAGATTTAATATTTTAGTTCGTTTTTTTAGGCGCAGGCAGTTGCTAAAGTGCCGTAAGTCACTGGCGACTCCAGAAATTTGTAGTTACGCTCATTTCTGGACATCGCTAGTTTATCCGACTTACGGCACTTTAGCAACTGCCAGTGGGGTATATGTAATACCCCGATGTGCGAGGTGAAATTACTGGCGGTGCCGGTTCCCTCGCTTGCGCCAAAAACTACGCCGTTTATCGGATCTCGCCAATGATTTTTATTATTATTGTTATTATTAATATCATTATTACTATTATTGTTATTTATTTGTAAAGTGTCCCCAAATTCCATAGTGTTGGACATGATACAGGGTAGAAAGTTACAGCTAGATTTGGAGTTTTGTCGGTAACGACCCGAAAAACTAACACCGGCTTTTTTCTGGCCGCACCATAAAAATAACTCTGGTATTGAGAGTCCAAAGAATGGCTGCGTTAGGCTCCAAAAAAGGAGCGTAGAGCATTTTTAACGCAGCTTCAACTCTCGATACCAGAGTTGCTTACGCAAGTGGCCAGCCTCAAAAACGTGCTCGTGCACGATTCCCCCATAGGAAACAATGGAGCTGTTTGAGCTGAAAAAAAACCAAACACCTGCAAAAAAGCCGCGTTCAGCTCCTAACGCAGCCCCATTGTTTGCTATGCGGTAACCCTTCCTACGTCTGCACTTAACACCCTAACATGTACCCCGAGTCTAAACACCCCTAACCTTACACTTATTAACCCCTAATCTGCCGCCCCCGCTATCGCTGACACCTGCATTTTATTTTTAACCCCTAATCTGCCGCTCCGTAAACCGCCGCTACTTACATTATCCTTATGTACCCCTAATCTGCTGCCCCTAACACCGCCGACCCCTATATTATATTTATTAACCCCTAATCTGCCCCCCTCAACGTCGCCTCCACCTGCCTACACTTATTAACCCCTAATCTGCCGAGCGGACCTGAGCGCTACTATAATAAAGTTATTAACCCCTAATCCGCCTCACTAACCCTATAGTAAATAGTATTAACCCCTAATCTGCCCTCCCTAACATCGCCGACACCTAACTTCAATTATTAACCCCTAATCTGCCGACCGGAGCTTACCGCTATTCTAATAAATGGATTAACCCCTAAAGCTAAGTCTAACCCTAACACTAACAACCCCCTAACTTAAATATAATTTTATTCTAACGAAATAAATTAACTCTTATTAAATAAATTATTCCTATTTAAAGCTAAATACTTACCTGTAAAATAAACCCTAATATAGCTACAATATAAATTATAATTACATTGTAGCTATTTTAGGATTAATATTTATTTTACAGGCAACTTTGTAATTATTTTAACCAGGTACAATAGCTATTAAATAGTTAAGAACTATTTAATAGTTACCTAGTTAAAATAATTACAAAATTACCTGTAAAATAAATCCTAACCTAAGTTACAATTAAACCTAACACTATACTATCATTAAATAAATTAAATAAAATACCTACAATTACCTACAATTAAACCTAACACTACACTATCAATACATTAATTAAATACAATATCTACAAATAACTACAATGAAATAAACTAACTAAAGTACAAAAAATAAAAAAGAACTAAGTTACAAAAAATAAAAAAATATCTACAAACATAAGAAAAATATTACAACAATTTTAAACTAATTACACCTACTCTAAGCCCCCTAATAAAACAACAAAGCCCCCCAAAATAAAAAATGCCCTACCCTATTCTAAATTACTAAAGTTAAAAGCTCTTTTACCTTACCAGCCCTGAACAGGGCCCTTTGCGGGGCATGCCCCAAGAAGTTCAGCTCTTTTGCCTGTAAAAAAAAACATACAATACCCCCCCCCCAACATTACAACCCACCACCCACATACCCCTAATCTAACCCAAACCCCCCTTAAATAAACCTAACACTAAGCCCCTGAAGATCTTCCTACCTTGTCTTCACCCTACCAGGTTCACCGATCCGTCCTGAAGAGCTCCTCCGATGTCCTGATCCAAGCCCAAGCGGGGGGCTGAAGAGGTCCATGATCCGGCTGAAGTCTTCATCCAAGCGGGAGCTGAAGAGGTCCATGATCCGGATGAAGTCTTCATCCAAGCGGGAGCTGAAGAGGTCCATGATCCGGATGAAGACTTCTATCAACGGCATCTTCAATCTTCTTTCTTCCGGATCCATCTTGCAGACCTCCGACGCGGAACATCCTCTTCTCCCGACGCCTACTAGCCGAATGAAGGTTCCTTTAAGGGACGTCATCCAAGATGGCGTCCCTCGAATTCCGATTGGATGATAGGATTCTATCAGCCAATCGGAATTAAGGTAGGAAAATTCTGATTGGCTGATGGAATCAGCCAATCAGAATCAAGTTCAATCCGATTGGCTGATCCGATCAGCCAATCAGATTGAGCTCGCATTCTATTGGCTGTTCCGATCAGCCAATAGAATGCGAGCTCAATCTGATTGGCTGATCGGATCAGCCAATCGGATTGAACTTGATTCTGATTTATTAGAATAGCGGTGAGCTCCGGTCGGCAGATTAGGGGTTAATAATTGAAGTTAGGTGTCGGCGATGTTAGGGAGGGCAGATTAGGGGTTAATACCATTTATTATAGGGTTAGTGAGGCGGATTAGGGGTTAATAACTTTATTATAGTAGCGCTCAGGTCCGCTCGGCAGATTAGGGGTTAATAAGTGTAGGCAGGTGGAGGCAGGGGCAGATTAGGTTGAGGGGGGCAGATTAGGGGTTAATAAATATAATATAGGGGTCGGCGGTGTTAGGGGCAGCAGATTAGGGGTACATAAGTATAACGTAGGTGGCGGCGCTTTGCGGTCGGCAGATTAGGGGTTAATTATTGTAGGTAGTTGGCGGCGACATTGTGGGGGGCAGATTAGGGGTTAATAAATATAATACAGGGGTCGGCGGTGTTAGGGGGAGCAGATTAGCGGTACATAAGGATAACGTAGGTGGCGGTCGGCAGATTAGGGGTTAAAAAAAATTTATTCGAGTGTCGGCGATGTGGGGGGACCTCGGTTTAGGGGTACATAGGTAGTTTATGGGTGTTAGTGTACTTTAGAGTACAGTAGTTAAGAGCTTTAGAAACCGGCGTTAGCCCAGAAAGCTCTTAACTACTGACTTTTTTCCTGCGGCTGGAGTTTTGTCGTTAGATGTCTAACGCTCACTTCAGAAACGACTCTAAATACCGGAGTTAGAAAAATCCCATTGAAAAGATAGGATACGCAATTGACGTAAGGGGATCTGCGGTATGGAAAAGTCGCGGCTGAAAAGTGAGCGTTAGACCCTATTTTGAGTGACTCTAAATACCGGCGGTAGCCTAAAACCAGCGTTAGGAGCCTCTAACGCTGGTTTTCATGGCTACCGCCAAACTCCAAATCTAGGTCTTAGTTAGTAGTAACAAATACAGATACACAGACAAACAAAACAAATGAATACAGGAAGATCTTACAGGCCACTATTGGTAACTAAAGTCTGAGAATTTAAAACCTTTATAAATGTTAATATTAGAAGTGTGGTTTTGTTGGAATCATGTGTTTTCATCACCATAAACCTATTAGGTTTGTTAAATCCTTATTCTGTGCTTTCTTTACTATACAGAAATAAAATCACATTTTGTTGTTTATACATATTAAAGGATGATTTATATCGGATGATATTTTACATGAAAAGGTAGTAAAACCTGAAAACAGTTGATCTGCTATTAAGATGAATAAAAGAATTTAATACAATTTATAACATGATCAAAATATTCTGATTAACAGCTGTATCTGCTGCTTTACTTTACAGGTCAGTCAGATGAAGAGGAGCTGTCTGTCCTGAACAAGTCAGATGAAATAGATCCAGTAGTAACATTTATTAATCACCATAGGCTGTGCATCGTATTGCATTAGCGTGTACACCCAAAAGCACAAACACACACACATTTATATATAAACGTTTACAAAAAACATTAAACATTTAGGGCTAGATTACAAGTGGAGCGCTAATTTATCGCGTGCCCGTAAACGGCAAATTTTCCTGTTTGCGTTGCACAACAAATAACCAGCCATTACAAGTGGTAGCAATTAGCTCTTATAAAATTAACCAGAAATCAAATCTCTGGTTAATTTTATAAAGGTGCCCCAAATGCCCCCAAAATACAGTGTAGTGTATTTTATTAAAATAAATTGTACCATTTTTATTTTTTAATAAAATAACCACTATACAGTATTTTGGGGGTAAAGTTGGTGGGTGTGGGGTGAACCACCCCTGAAAAGTGCCTATACATTGCAGTCCATGGGAACTGTGTGTTCCCAGTAAATATATATGTATATGATTATATACATATATATGTGTTAATATGTACAGTATATATACACCTATAAACTCCAAAATATATATGTATATAATCATATAATATATATTTCTACACGCTGTCCATTGCGGCACAACTTACCCACTTCACTGAGCTTTATGTTCTTATGCTGTCTCTGACATCTTTGTCCTTAAAGGGTCTGTCTACTCCAGATTGTTATTGTTTAAAAATATAGATAATCGATTATATTACCTATTCTCCCGTTTTGCATAGCAAACACTGTTATATTAATATACGTTTTACCTCTATGAGAACCTTATATCTAAGCCTCTGCAAACTGCACCCCAATCTCAGTTATTTTGACAAACTTGAAATTTAGCCAATCAGTGCTGACTCATAAATAAGAGGTGACCTTTAAGGGCTTAGAAATTAGCATAGGAGCCTACCTAGGTTTAGCTTTCAACAAAGAATACCAAAAAACAAACAAAGCAAATTTGAAGTCAATTGGAAAATTGTTTGCCCAGTCTGAATCATGTAAATTTAATTTTGATTAGGCTGTCCCTTTAAGATCATTTAAATTGTGATATTTTTTTTAATACTTTGTTCAATTATTTCTATTTCATAGTTATGTTTTAGTGTTGTTTTCTATAAGAACAGAAGTAATATATATTTCTCTTATGATAACTTATATTTGACAGCAAATTATTTAAATTAATTGTTATCACCTGAAGTCATTAGAGATTATGCATTTTTGATAATCAATTGATTTAACATATTAACCATGGTACCTATTTTGCAGATGTAACAGGAAGAGCTGTGACACCAAACAAAACAATAAACGTACCAGGAGACATTGTTACACAAGAAAATATGGGAAGAATAGAAAGATGCCCCAGACCAGATAAGTCAGGAGAACCTTTATTAGCAAAAAGACCTCAGACCAGTGACACATTTGTATCAGGAGGAGATTGTACTGAGAAGAATATCAACCAACCTGCAGGTATAAATTATTACAGGAATGAAAATAGGAACGCAAAAAGTGCTCACTAGATTTAAAAAAAAAAATGGTTCCCTAAGAAATAAGCTATTGAAGTATTGTGCGGTAAACAGTTATCTTGCATTTAAACCCACATTTTCCACAAAGAACAAAAAATACAGAACTTAACACAATAAAACAAACTCTCTCATATTGATTTAATATAACAACATCTTCACAGTGGGAAAAAGTATACACCCAATAACTTGTACATGTAAACAACACATAAAAAAATGTTTGTGCGCGAGCGATATGGGTTTTCGTGTTCGTTAGCGCAAGTTAAATTGGGCTCATATTACAGTTGAAAGTAAATGCAAAGGCGTGAGTGCAATTGCGATTTACTCTAGAATGATTACCCTGACCTCAGAGATCTGATTACCTTTTTTGTAAAACAAAAAAGTGTCACAAAACACATCAAAAATACATGTAAATGTACCCTTACTCTCATAATAACACCACAAAAAGGCAAAGGGCTTTTCTTTAACTTCACTTTACTTTAAATATTAATTTGTTTGTGTATGTATATATATATAAACAGTACTCATTGGGCTTGACAGCAAAAGAAGTCCTTTATTCAACATCTTTTCCTGTCAAGCCCAGTGAGTGCTGTTTTCTTCTGACTATATTTGAACTTCCACTCAGCACCCTGTCCAAGGAATGAAGTTTGTGAGAGTGCACCTGTCTCACCTTTACATATATATATATACATATATATATATATACATACTGTATATCTATTTATTTATATATATATATATCCCATGTGTATCTGCACTCACAATTCCACTGGGCCATCAACCAGGGTGCAAAGTCAATATCTTAGTAACAATCTTTTAAATCAAGGACTGCACTCACTGGATTTGGATAAAGAAATTTAATATTTTATTGTGGTAATGTTTCGGGGTTCACAGACCTCTTCCTCAGACCAGACATCAGTGCAAGTGAACAAGGTGCAACTTAAATGTGCTAAGCCCCACCCATCAAATAATTACAAAAAATTTAGCCAAAAATGTGTTTCCATGACAACTCATAGTTGCCAGGTTACAATCATAAACACACTTATACAAATAAACAAGGAAGCATTTAAATATATATAGTGCCTATTCATCCTCATTATGTAATATAAACAATAAATAAAAAAAATTAAAAAAATAACAGTGTATCAAACATAATAGTGTATATATCACTCAATAGTATTTCAACCAGAAGTTCTACGTCAGATTACGAGTTCTGCATTAGCCTTAAAAAGCAGCGTTGAGAGGTCCCAACGCTGCTTTTTAAGTGGTATTACGAGTTTGGCAGGTACAGGTGTACCGCTCACTTTTCTTCTGCGACTTTTGGCTACCGCAAATCCCCTTACGCCAATTACGTATCCTATCTTTTTAATGGGATTTGCCTAACGCCGGTATTACAAGTCTTGGAAGAAGTGAGCGGTACACCCTCTAACTCCAAGACTCCTACCGCATTTAAAAGTCAGTAGTTAAGAGTTTTATGGGCTAACGCCGGAACATAAAACTCTGAACTAAAGTGTTAAAAGTACACTAACACCCATAAACTACCTATGAACCCCTAAACCGAGGCCCCCCCCACATCGCAAACACTATAATAAAAATGTTTAACCCCTAATCTGCCAACCAGACATCGCCGCCACTATAATAAATGTATTAACCTTTAAACCGCCGCACTCCCACCTCGCAAACACTAGAATACATTTTATTAACCCCTAATCTGCCGTCCCTAACATCGCCGCCACCTACCTACAATTATTAACCCCTAATGTGCCGCCCCAACGTTGCCGCTACTATATTAAATGTATCAACCCCTAAACCTAAGTCTAACCCTAACACCCCCCTAACTTAAATCTATTTTTAATAAATCTAAATAAAATTACTATAATTAAATAAATTATTCCTATTTAAAACTAAATACCTATAAAATAAACCCTAATATAGCTACAATATTATTAATAGTAACATTATAGCTATTTTAGGATTTATTTTTATTTTACAGGCAACTTTGTATTTATTTTAACTAGGTACAATAGTTATTAAATAGTTATTAACTATTAAATAACTACCTAGCTAAAATAAATACAAAATTACCTGTAAAATAAACCCTAACCTAAGTTACAATTACACCTAACACTACTCTATAATTAAATTAATTAACTAAACTACCTACAATTAAATACAATTAAATTAAATAAACTAAATTATGGAAACCCCCCCCACTAAATTACAGAAAATAAAAAAGAAATTACATTTTTTTAAAACTAATTACACCTAATCAAATGCCCCTAATAAAATAAAAAAGCCCCCCAAAATAATAAAATTCCCTACCCTATACTAAATTACAAATAGCCCTTAAAAGGGCCTTTTGCAGGGCATTGCCCCAAAGTAATCAGCTCTTTTACCTGTAAAAAAAAATACAATACCCCCCCAACATTACAACCCACCACACACATACCCCTACTCACCCAATCCCCCCTTAAAAAAAACCTAACACTAACCCCCTGAAGATCACCCTACCTTGAGCCGTCTTCACCCAGCTGGGCCGAAGTCTTCATCCAATCCAGCAAGAAGAGGTCCTCCAGAGGGTCCGAAGTCTTCATCCTATCCGGCAGAAGAGGACATCCAGACCAGCAGAAATCTTCATCCAAGCGGCATCTTCTTTCTTCATCCTTCCGGAGCGGAGCGGCACCATCTTGAAGACATCCAACACAGAGCTTCCTTCCAGACCGACGACTAGACGACGAATGACGGTTCCTTTAAATGATGTCATCCAAGATGGCGTCCCTCGAATGCCGATTGACTGATAGGATAAAATCAGCCAATCGGAATTAAGGTAAGAAAAATCCTATTGGCTGATACTATCAGCCAATCGGATTGAAGTTCAATCCGATTGGCTGATCCAATCAGCCAATAGGATTGAGCTTGCATTCTATTGGCTGTTCCAATCAGCCAATTGAATGTAAGCTCAATCCTATTGGCTGATTCGATCAGCCAATCGGATTGAACTTCAATCCGATTGGCTGATAGCATCAGCCAATAGGATTTTTCCTACCTTAATTCCGATTGAATCCTATCAGCCAATCGGAATTCGAGGGACGCCATCTTGGATGACGTCATTTAAAGGAACCGTCATTCGTCCTCTAGTCATCAGTCTGGATGGAAGCTTCGCGTCAGATGTCTTCAAGATGGTGCCGCTCCGCTCCGGAAGGATGAAGAAAGAAGATGCCGCTTGGATGAAGATTTCTGCCGGTCTGGATGTCCTCTTCTGCCCGGATAGGATGAAGACTTCGGACCCTCTGGAGGACCTCTTCTTGCTGGATTGGATGAAGACTTTGGACCGGCTGGGTGAAAACGGCTCAAGGTAGGGTAATCTTCAGGGGGTTAGTGTTAGGTTTTTTTAAGGGGGGATTGGGTGGGTTTTAGAGTAGGGGTATGTGGGTGGTGGGTTGTAATGTTGGGGGTGGGTTATTGTATTTTTTTTACAGGTAAAAGAGCTGATTACTTTGGGGCAATGCCCCGCAAAAGGCCCTTTTAAGGGCTATTTGTAATTTAGTATAGGGTAGGGAATTTATTATTTTGGGGGGCTTTTTTATTTTATTTGGGGGATTAGATTAGGTGTAATTAGTTTAAAAAAATTGTAATTTCTTTATTATTTTCTGTAATTTAGTGTTTGTTTGTTTTTTGTAATTTAGTTTATTTAATTTAATTGTATTTAATTGTAGGTAGTTTAGTTAATTAATTTAATTATAGAGTAGTGTTAGGTATAATTGTAACTTAGGTTAGGGTTTATATTACAGGAAATTTTGTATTTATGTTAGCTAGATAGTTATTAAATAGTTAATAACTATTTAATAACTATTGTACCTAGTTAAAATAAATACAAAGTTGCCTGTAAAATAAAAATAAATCCTAAAATAGCTATAATGTTACTATTAATTATATTGTAGCTATATTAGGGTTTATTTTACAGGACATTTTGTATTTATTTTAGCCAGGTAGTTATTAAATAGTCAATAACTATTTAATAACTATTGTACTTAGTTAAAATAAATACAAAGTTGCCTGTAAAATAAAAATAAATCCTAAAATAGCTATAATGTTACTATTAATTATATTGTAGCTATATTAGGGTTTATTTTATAGGTAAGTATTTAGTTTTAAATAGGAATAATTTATTTAATTATAGTAATTTTATTTAGATTAATTTACATAATATTTAACTTAGGGAGGTGTTAGGGTTAGACTTAAAATAGCTATAATGTTACTATTAATTATATTGTAGCTATATTAGGGTTTATTTTATAGGTAAGTATTTAGTTTTAAAATAGGAATAATTTATTTAATTATAGTAATTTTATTTAGATTAATTTACATAATATTTAACTTAGGGAGGTGTTAGGGTTAGACTTAGGTTTAGGGGTTAATAGATTTAGTATAGTGGCGGCGACATTGGGGGCAGCAGATTAGGGGTTAATAATTGTAGGTAGGTGGCAGCGACATTGGGGGCAGCAGATTAGGGGTTAATAAATATAATGTAGGTGTCAGCGATGTTAGGGGCAGCAGATTAGGGGTTCATAGGTATAATGTAGGTGGCGGCGGTGTCCGGAGCGGCAGATTAGAGGTTAATAATAAAATGTAGGTGGCGAGGATGTCGGGGGCACCAGATTAGGGGTTAATAAGTGTTAGATTAGGGTTGTTTAAACTCGGGGTTCATGTTAGACTGTTAGGTGTAGACATTAAAAGTATTTCCCATAGGAAACAATGGGGCTGCATTAGGAGCTGGACGCTGCTTTTTTGCAGGAGTTAGTTTTTTTTTCAGCCGTCTCAGCCCCCTATGGGGAAATCGTGCACAAGCACGTTTTAGCCAGCTTACCGCTACCGTAAGCAACGCTTGTATTACAGTGAGAAGTGGAGCTAAATTTGCTCAACGCTCACTTTTCTGAGGCTAACGCAGCCATTCAGAAAACGTGTAATACCAGCGTTGTTTAAATTGAGCGCTGGAAAAAAAAGGCTTGTTAGCAACGCACGGCTTTACCGACAAAACTCGTAATCTAGCTGTATGTGAGTTCTAACAAGTCGCCTTTGGCCACTGACTATCAATCAAACAGTATAATTACAAATTAGGGACCATGTTAACCTGGTTGCATAGTGTAGCCTTACATATAGTGGTAGGTATGACCAAAGTCCATACATATACATGAAACTATAAATAAAGGGTGCAGCCAAAAAATTACCTAACAGAAACACAAAGTATGTAATATACCTCACAGTCAACTATAGATATCATACATATTTATGTATTCATAATCCATGTGTCACCCCAGGGTACAGGGGATAAGATTAGACCTCAACAATACGATCATTGGTCTAACCATTAACAAGTGGCAATCATGGTAAGTGACCAGACCTTGTGTCAGAGTTTAAGAGACTCTTACAGTCAGACCTTAAAGAGCTCATTCAATCATAGGTCAACTGTTAACAAATGGCAATCAAGGTCTGGTGTTACAGTGTCACATTAGACAAAAAACAACAAAGCAGATAGGTATCAGTGTCAATATGGACCCTCTAAGTTGTATATGATGGACGCAGTATACGCTGTATATGGGTCACCAGTTCAAAAGTTTTGCTTAATCCTTTCCTGTGTGGTACCCTACACCATAGCCACAGATATCATGTCAGTTCTCGTTTTGGACCAGATCACTCTGGGCTGAGCCAAGAACCTGCTATATGAACTTTATGTTTTACATTGTCTCAAACCTAGTGTGAGTCTCACTATAGCATGTCACCCCCACTGGTCTAAGATCACAGAACATAATATAGCTTCAGAGTGTGTAATGGTGACTCACCCATCTTCCGTGTTCAAAGGAAGCAGTGCCAATCATTCGACATATTAAGGCCTTGTGGATGTAGGGTACCCAGTCAATATATCCATCGGGATTCAAGTTGGAGAAGTGTTTTATCACAGTCCCCTCCCCGTTTAAGGGGGGGGGGGCATGGTCAATCAGGATAAAGCATAGGTCAGTTACCTTGTGCTTTGCGTGTAGGAAATGTCTCGCTACCGGTTGGTCAGAGACACCTTTGTCAAGTGCACTACGTATTGTAGATCTATGATTTGCCATCCGCAACCATGCATTGTCACTAGTCTTTCCGACATAATATTATCCACAGCAGCAGCTGAGTAGATAGACCACATGACTCGTAGTGCATGTGATAAAATGTTTTATGGTGTATTTCTGAGTTGTGTAAGGATGTCGAAAGGTTTTACAAGGAATCATGCCGTTACAGGTGGTCTTCCTGTCTTCCTGGTCTTGAGCCATTGTTGTTTTAGATAACAGTGTTGTGGGTCCGTGAACATCAGTGTATCTCTCAGACTTCATCCACATTTATAATCCATGTTTGGGGGGGTCCATCCATCCAAAAGGTAGGGTCTTATCAGACTCCAGGATCTCCCATCTGTTTCTGATGTTGTCAGCCTGTGTCTTCTTTCCTTTATTGTATGTGGTAGTAAAAACCATACTGGTCTTGCTTTTATCGTTGGGTTGAGTTATTCGCTCTTCAGGTTGTGATGTAATCTCCTGTCTAACCTCATTAATGAGGTTAGTGCTGTATCCTCGTTGCAGAAATTTGTTGGCCATTATATCCAGCTGTAATTCCTGGTTTGCAGTTTCGGTATTATTCCTCATAACCCTTATCATTTGTGATTTTATTATTGCCCTGTGGGTATGTGGTGGGTGATTACTTGAAGCCTCAAGTAGGGATTTTCTGTCCGTTGGCTTGGTGTAGAGGGTTGTATAACATTTCCCCTGTTTTTTATAGATCCTTAGGTCGAGGAAGTCAATATGTCCCTGATCATGTTTAAGTTCAAATTTGATCGGTGTTTCATACTTGTTGAGCTGTTCCACCCAATCTATTAATGATTTCTCAGGTCCTTGCCAAATGAAGAAGACATCATCAATATTTCTCTTGTTAAGTGTATTCAGTCCACGGGTCATCCATTACTTATGGGATTATATCTCCTTCCCAACAGGAAGTTGCAAGAGGATCACCCAAGCAGAGCTGCTATATAGCTCCTCCCCTCACATATCATACCCAGTCATTCTCTTGCAACTCAACTAGATAGGACGTTGTGAGAGGTCTGTGGTGTTTTTTTATACTTAGTTTATTTCTTCAATCAAAAGTTTGTTATTTTAAATGGCACCGGAGTGTGCTGTTTGTTCTCAGGCAGTATTTGGAAGAAGAATCTGCCTGCGTTTTCTATGATCTTAGCAGAAGTAACTAAGATCCACTGGCTGTTCTCGCACATTCTGAGGAGTGGGGTAACTTTCATAAAGGGAATAGCGTGTGGGGAATCCCGCAAACAAGGTATGTGCAGTAAATTATTTTTCTAAGGAATGGAATTGACTAACGGCTAGATTTAGAGTTTTGTCGGTAACGACCCGAAAAGCTAACGCCGGCTTTTTTCTGGCCGCACCATAAAAATAACTCTGGTATTGAGAGTCCACATAAAGGCTGCGTTAGGCTCCAAAAAAGGAGCGTAGAGCATATTTAACGCAGCTTCAACTCTCGATACCAGAGTTGCTTACGAACGCGGCCAGCCTAAAAAACGTGCTTGTGCACGATTCCCCCATAGGAAACAATGGGGCTGTTTGAGCTGAAAAAAACCTAACACCTGCAAAAAAGCCACGTTCAGCTCCTAACGCAGCCCCATTGTTTGCTATGCGGAAACACTTCCTACGTCTGCACCTAACACTCTAACATGTACCCCGAGTTTAAACACCCCTAACCTTATACTTATTAACCCCTAATCTGCCGCCCCCGCTATCGCTGATCCCTGCATATTATTATTAACCCCTAATCTGCCGCTCCGTAAACCGCCGCTACTTACATTATCCCTATGTACCCCTAATCTGCTGCCCTAACATCGCCGACCCCTATATTATATTTATTAACCCCTAATCTGCCCCCCACAACGTCGCCTCCACCTGCCTACACTTATTAACCCCTAATCTGTCCTCCCTAACATCGCCGACACCTAACTTCAATTATTAACCCCTAATCTGCCGACTTGAGCTCACCGCTATTCTAATAAATGTATTAACCCCTAAAGCTAAGTCTAACCCTAACACTAACACCCCCCTAAGTTAAATATAATTTACATCTAACGAAATTAATTAACTCTTATTAAATATATTATTCCTATTTAAAGCTAAATACTTACCTGTAAAATAAATCCTAATATAGCTACACTATAAATTATAATTATATTATAGCTATTTTAGGATTAATATTTATTTTACAGGTAACTTTGTAATTATGTTAACCAGGTACAATAGCTATTAAATAGTTAATAACTATTTAATAGTTACCTAGTTAAAATAATAACAAAATTACCTGTAAAATAAATCCTAACCTAAGTTACAATTAAACCTAACACTACACTATCATTAAATTAATTAAATAAAATATCTACAATTACCTACAATTAAACCTAACACTACACTATCAATACATTAATTAAATACAATACCTACAAATAACTACAATTAATTAAACTAACTAAAGTACAAAAAATAAAAAAGAACTAAGTTACAAAAAAATAAAAAAATATTTACAAACATAAGGAAAATCTTACAACAATTTTAAACTAATTACACCTACTCTAAGCCCCCTAATAAAATAACAAAGCCCCCCAAAATAAAAAATGCCCTACCCTATTCTAAATTACTAAAGTTCAAAGCTCTTTTACCTTACCAGCCCTGAACAGGGCCCTTTGCGGGGCATGCCCCAAGAAGTTCAGCTCTTTTGCCTGTAAAAAAAAACACATACAATACCCCCCCCCAACATTACAACCCACCACCCACATACCCCTAATCTAACCCAAACCCCCCTTAAATAAACCTAACACTAAGCCCCTGAAGATCTTCCTACCTTATCTTCACCATACCAGGTTCACCGATCGATCCAGAAGAGCTCCTCCGATGTCCTGATCCAAGGCCAAGCGGGGGGCTGAAGAGGTCCATGATCCGGCTGAAGTCATCATCCAAGCGGGAGCTGAAGAGGTCCATGATCCGGATGAAGTCTTCATCCAAGCGGGAGCTGAAGAGGTCCATGATCCGGATGAAGTCTTCTATCAACGGCATCTTCAATCTTCTTTCTTCGGGAGCCATCATCTTCCATCCGACGCGGAACATCCTCTTCTCCCGACGCCTACTAGCCGAATGACGGTTCCTTTAAATGACGTCATCCAAGATGGCGTCCCTCGAATTCCGATTGGCTGATAGGATTCTATCAGCCAATCGGAATTAAGGTAGGAATATTCTGATTGGCTGATGGAATCAGCCAATCAGAATCAAGATCAATCCGATTGGCTGATCCAATCAGCCAATCAGATTGAGCTCGCATTCTATTGGCTGATCGGAACAGCCAATAGAATGCGAGCTCAATCTGATTGGCTGATTGGATCAGCCAATCGGATTGAACTTGATTCTGATTGGCTGATTCCAATCGAGGGACGCCATCTTGGATGACGTCCCTTAAAGGAACCGTCATTCTTCAGTTGGACGTCGCCGGATGAAGATGGGTCCGCGGTGGAGGTCTTCAGGATGGAGCCGGTCCTCATCGGATGAAGATAGAAGATGCCGCTTGGAAGATGATGGTTGCCGGTCCGGATCTACTCTTCTTCCCGGATAGGATGAAGACTTTGGAGCCTCTTCTGGACCTCTTCAGCTGCCGGAAGATGGATCGCCAGCCCCCGCTTGGGTTGGATGAAGATTTTGGAGCCAGGACGGATCGGTGAACCTGGTATGGTGAAGACAAGGTAGGATGATCTTCAGGGGCTTAGTGTTAGGTTTATTTAAGGGGGGTTTGGGTTAGATTAGGGGTATGTGGGTGGTGGGTTGTAATGTGGGGGGGGGGTATTGTATGTTTTTTTTTACAGGCAAAAGAGCTGAACTTCTTGGGGCATGCCGCGCAAAGGGCCCTGTTCAGGGCTGGTAAGGTAAAAGAGCTTTGAACTTTAGTAATTTAGAATAGGGTAGGGCATTTTTTTATTTTGGGGGTCTTTGTTATTTTATTAGGGGGCTTAGAGTAGGTGTAATTAGTTTAAAATTGTTGTAATATTTTTCTTATGTTTGTAAATATTTTTTTTATTTTTTGTAACTTAGTTCTTTTTTATTTTTTGTACTTTAGTTAGTTTATTTCATTGTAGTTATTTGTAGGTATTGTATTTAATTTATTTATTAATAGTGTAGTGTTAGGTTTAATTGTAGGTAATTGTAGGTAACATAGTAACATAGTAACATAGTAGATAAGGTTGAAAAAAGACCGAAGTCCATCGAGTTCAACCTATACAAATCTAAAATACTTACAAAAAGCTCCAGTTAAGCTTAAATAACCCCATTAAAATGTGACCCATTTAATACTAGCAATCATATCCATGAATTTTGTTTATATACAGAAATTTATCCAGACTATTTTTAAATGTATCTATGGTATTGGCATTCACTACCTCCTTTGGTAATGAGTTCCACAATTTTATTGCTCTTACAGTGAAAAAACGTTTCCGTTGCAGATTAAATCTTCTTTCCTCCAACCTTAAATTATGACCTCTTGTCAGAAACAATTTTCTTGGAATAAAAAGAGCTTCTGCCATCTCTGTATATGGGCCTTGAATATATTTATATAAAGTAATCATGTCACCTCTCAAGCGCCTTTTTTCTAAAGAGAACAGACCCAGTTTGGCTAGCCTCTCCTCATAGGTTAATTTCTCCAATCCCCTTATTAGCTTTGTGGCCCTTCTCTGAACTTTTTCTAGTTCTGCAATATCTTTTTTAGCAATCGGTCCCCAGAACTGCACTCCAAACTCAAGGTGAGGTCTTACCAGGGCTTTATATAATGACAGAATTATGCTTTCCTCCCTTGAATCAATGCCTCTTTTAATACATGCTAGTATCTTATTAGCCTTTGAAGCCGCTGCCCTGCATTGTGCACTCATCTTTAGCTTGTTATCTATTACTACTCCCAAATCCCTTTCCTCCTGTGTTTGGCTAAGTCTTGTCCCATTTAAAAAATACGTAGCCTGCTTATTTTTACTTCCAAAATGTAGAACCTTACATTTTTCCGTATTAAATCTCATTTTCCATTCACTTGCCCATAGTTCTAATTTTAGCAAATCCCTTTGTAAAGAGAGTTCGTCCTGCTCTGACCTAATGACCTTACTTAACTTAGTATCATCTGCAAAAATAGAGATGTCGCTATTTAATCCTTGCTCCAAGTCATTTATAAAAAATATTAAAAAGAACAGGGCCCAGTACTGATCCCTGGGGGACGCCACTGATTACCTTTCTCCAATCTGAGTATGATCCATTTACTACTACTCGTTGCTCCCTATCTTTTATCCAGTTATTTATCCATGAGCTAACATTTTCAGCTATTCCCAGTCCCTTAATTTTGTGCATTAATCTCTCATGTGGCACTGTATCAAATGCCTTTGCAAAATCTAAGTATATCACATCAACTGATTCCCCTTTATCTATATTTTTACTTACTTCCTCGTAGAATCTAATTAAATTAGTTTGACATGATCTATTTCTCCTAAAGCCATGCTGATTAGAACTCATAATCTTGTTTACACGAATATGCTCATCAATATAATCCCTTATAATCCCTTCAAATATCTTCCCCACTATTGATGTCAGACTAACTGGTCTATAGCTTCCTGGATCATCCCTGCTTCCCTTTTTGAAGAGTGGCACCACATCAGCTTTACGCCAATCCTGGGGTACCATGCCTGAGGATAATAAGTCTTGAAAAATTAAGAGTAAAGGTTTGTCTATAACAGTGCTAAGTTCACTTAACACCCTTGGGTGTATTCCATCTGGGCCTGGAGTTTTATTTACCTTAATATTTTTTAGTTTTTTCCTGATATCCTCTAAACAAAACCCAGTTAGTGGTATGGACTGGCATGTTCTATTCTGTTCCAAAGTATCATTCAATGGTTCCTCTCTTGTGTATACTGAAGAAAAAAACTGGTTTAGTACCTCAGCCTTCTCCCTGTCATTATTTATCATGCTACCCTCCACACATTTTAATGTTAATATTATCCTTCTTAGATTTTTTGCTATTTATGTACTTAAAGAACCTTTTAGGGTTAGACTTAGAATCCTTGGCAATTAATTTTTCATTTTCAATTTTGGCTAATTTGATTGCTTTTTTGCATGCTTTGTTACATTCCTTATAAATATTGTATGCTGAGTCTGTACTATTTTCTTTTAATAATTTAAATGCCCTACGTTTTTTCCTAATTTCTCTTAACACATTTTTATTTAGCCATAACGGCTTAGTTTTTTTATTTTTATTTTTATAACCATATGGTATGTATTGATATGTATATTTATTTAACAAATTTTTAAATATTATCCATTTATCCTCTGTATTTTTATTAGAAAATACATTGTCCCAATTTATATTATTTAATGATTTCCTTAAATCGTTGAATTTTGCTTTCTTGGAATTAAAAGTCTTAGTTAAGCCTTTAAAACACTGCATATGAAAAGAGATTTCAAATGTGACCATGTTATGATCACTGTTACCCAAATGTTCTTTAACTTCTATGTTTGATATTATATCTGTATTGTTTGATAGCACTAAATCCAATATAGCTTTACTCCTAGTTGGCTCCTCTATTAATTGTGACAAGAAGTTATCCCTGAGAACATTTAAAAATCTATCCCCCTTAGCTGAATTACTAGTTTCATTGGCCCAGTTTATATCAGGGTAGTTAAAATCTCCCATAATTACAGCACTGTTATTAGCAGCCTTACCTATTTGGATAAGTAGTTGAGTTTCCTCCGGGTCACTAATGTTGGGAGGCTTGTAGCATGTTCCTAGTAATATTTTTTTAGGATTTTTCCCCCCACTCTTTATTTCAACCCACAGGGTCTCTACATTGTCACTTGTATCATAAATATCTTCCCTTATTGTAGTTTTAAGGTCAGGTTTAATATACATGCAAATTCCTCCACCCCTTTTATTATTCCTGTCCCTCCTAAATAATGTATACCCCTCTAAGTTAACTGCCCAGTCATGTGAATCATCCCACCAAGTTTATACTGATAACATCATAGTCCTCTTCTGCAACTAAGAGCGTCAGCTCCCCCATTTTACCTGTCATGCTTCTTGCATTTGTTGTCATACATTTAATTTTCATGTGCTTTCTGCTGCCACTTGGTGTACTTTCCTCTATACTTTCTAATGTGACATTTCTTAAGTCATCCCTTCCTTGAGATATTAAGGGAGTGACATATTCAGAGACTGATCTCTCTGTTCTATTTTGATCTAATTGACCCTCCCCCCCTTTGCCTAGTTTAAAAGGTTCTCTAAACGTGCTACCATCCTTTCCCCCAACACACCTGCACCCATGTCATTTAGGTGCAATCCATCCTTACTGTACAAATTGTACCCTAGTGAAAAATCAGCCCAGTGTTCTAAAAAGTCAAACCCCTCATTTTTACAGCATGTTTTTAGCCATGAATTAACAGACCTTAGCTCATTCTGCCTTACTGAGTTAACACACGGCACTGGTAATATCTCAGAAAATATTACTTTGGAGATTATTTTATTTCATTAATTTATTGATAGTGTAGTGTTAGGTTTAATTGTAACTTAGGTTAGGATTTATTTTACAGGTAAATTTGTAATTATTTTAACTAGTTTAGCTATTAAATAGTTCTTAACTATTTAATAGCTATTGTACCTGGTTAAAATAAATACAAAGTTACCTGTAAAATAAATATTAATCCTAAAATAGCTACAATATGATTATAATTTATATTGTAGCTATATTAGGATTTATTTTACAGGTAAGTATTTAGCTTTAAATAGGAATAATTTATTTAATAAGAGTTAATTAATTTCGTTAGATTAAAATTATATTTAATTTAGGGGGGTGTTAGTGTTAGGGTTAGACTTAGCTTTAGGGGTTAATACATTTATTAGAATAGCGGCGAGATTCAGTCGGCAGATTAGGGGTTAATAATTGAAGTTAGGTGCCGGCGATGTTAGGGAGGGCAGGTTAGGGGTTAATAAATATAATATAGGGGTCGGGGATGTTAGGGCAGCAGATTAGGGGTACATAGGGATAATGTAGCTGGCGGCGGCGTGCGGACGGCAGATTAGGGGTTAATAAGTGTATGTAGCTGGCGGCGACGTTGTGGGGGGCAGATTAGGGGTTAATAAATATAATATAGGGGTCGGCGGTGTTAGGGGCAGCAGATTAGGGGTACATAAGGATAACGTAGGTGGCGGTCGGCAGATTAGGGGTTAAAAAAATTGAATCGAGTGGCGGCGATGTGGGGGGGGCCTCGGTTTAGGGGTACATAGGTAGTTTATGGGTGTTATTGTACTTTAGAGCACAGTAGTTAAGAGCTTTATGAACCGGCGTTAGCCCAGAAAGCTCTTAACTACTGACTTTTTTCCTGCGGCTGGAGTTTTGTCGTTAGATGTCTAACGCTCACTTCAGCCACGACTCTAAATACCGGAGTTAGAAAAATCCCATTGAAAAGATAGGATACGCAATTTACGTAAGGGGATCTGCGGTATGGAAAAGTCGCGGCTGAAAAGTGAGCGTTAGACCCTTTTTTGAGTGACTCCAAATACCGGAGGTAGCCTAAAACCAGCGTTAGGAGCCTCTAACGCTGGTTTTCACGGCTAACGCCAAACTCTAAATCTAGGCCTAAGAAAATACTGCTGATACCGATGTAATGTAAGTACAGCCTTAAATGCAGCAGCGACTGGTATCAGGCTGATGAATGTATGTATAATAAGTAATTTTCTAAGGAATGGAATTTGACTAAGAAAATACTGTTAATACTGAAGTATTGTATAAGCCTTAAAGCAGGCTTATTAATAACACTACCTAACTTTTAAAGTGTATGTTTAAAACGTTTACTGGCATGTTATTCGTTTTTTGTGAGGTACTTTGGTGATAAATCTTTTGGGGCATGATTTTCCACATGGCTGTTGTTTATTTCTACGTAGAAACGGTTAACTGAGGTTTCCCACTGTTTGTAATAGGAGTGGGAGGAGCCTATTTTAGCGCTTTTTTGAGCAGTAAAAATTCAGTTTCAGTCTTCCTGCTTCTTCCTCCTTGATCCAGGACGTCTCTAGAGAGCTCAGGGGTCTTCAAAAGTCATTTTGAGGGAGGTAATCAGTCACAGCAGACCTGTGACAGTGTGTTTGACTGTGATAAAAACGTTAATTGTTAAATTGATTATCCGTTTTGGGTATTAAGGGGTTAATCATCCATTTGCTAGTGGGTGCAATACTTTGCTAACTTAATACATTTACTGTGAAAATTTGGTTGCTATAACTGATTTGGTTCATTGTTATTTCAACTGTGACGATTTTTTTGTGCTTCTTAAAGGCGCAGTAGCGTTTTTTATATTGCTTGTAAATTTATTTGAAAGGATTTTCCAAGCTTGCTAGTCTCATTGCGAGTCTGTTTAAACATGTCTGACACAGATGAATCTGTTTGTTCACTATGTTTAAAGGCCAATGTGGAGCCCCATAGAAATATGTGTACTAAATGTATTGATGTCACTTTGAAAAAAAGTCAATCTATATCTGTAAAGAAATTATCACCAGACAACGAGGGGGAAGTTATGCCGGCTAACTCTCCTCACGTGTCAGTACCTTCGCCTCCCGCTCAGGAGGCGCGTGATATTGTGGCGCCAAGTACATCAGAGAGGCCCATACAAATCACTTTACAAGACATGGCTGCTGTTATGACAGAGGTATTATCTAAATTACCTGAATTAAGAGGCAAGCGCGATAGCTCTGGGTTAAGGACAGAGCGCGCTGATGATGTGAGAGCCATGTCTGATACTGCGTCACAATTTGCAGAACATGAGGACGGAGAGCTTCATTCTGTGGGTGACGGATCTGATCCAGGGAGACCGGATTCAGAGATTTCTAATTTTAAATTTAAGCTTGAGAACCTCCGCGTATTGCTAGGGGAGGTATTAGCGGCTCTGAATGATTGTAACACGGTTGCAATTCCAGAGAAAGTATGTAGGTTGGATAGATACTTTGTGGTACCGGTGTGTACTGACGTTTTTCCTATACCTAAAAGGCTTACAGAAATTATTAGCAAGGAGTGGGATAGACCCGGTGTGCCCTTTTCCCCACCTCCGATATTTAGAAAAATGTTCCCAATAGACGCCACCACACGAGACTTATGGCAGACGGTCCCTAAGGTGGAGGGAGCAGTTTCTACTTTAGCTAAACGTACCACTATCCCGGTGGAGGATAGTTGTGCTTTTTCGAATCCAATGGATAAAAAATTAGAAGGTTACCTTAAGAAAATGTTTGTTCAACAAGGTTTTATTTTACAGCCCCTTGCATGCATTGCGCCTGTCACTGCTGCTGCAGCATTCTGGTTTGAGTCTCTGGAAGAGGCCATTCGCACAGCTCCATTGGATGAGATTATGGCCAAGCTTAAAGCACTTAAGATAGCTAATGCATTTGTTTCTGATGCCGTTGTACATTTAACCAAACTAACAGCTAAGAACTCCGGATTCGCCATCCAGGCACGCAGAGCGCTATGGCTTAAATCCTGGTCAGCTGACGTGACTTCTAAATCTAAATTGATTAATATTCCTTTCAAAGGGCAGACCTTATTCGGGCACGGCTTGAAAGAAATTATTGCTGACATTACTGGAGGTAAGGGTCATACTCTTCCTCAGGACAGGGCCAAATCAAAGGCCAAACAGTCTAATTTTCGTGCCTTTCGTAACTTCAAGGCAGGAGCAGCATCAACTTCCTCCGCTCCAAAACAGGAAGGACCTGTTGCTCGTTACAGACAGGGCTGGAAAGCTAACCAGCCCTGGAACAAGGGCAAGCAGGCCAGAAAGCCTACTTCTGCCCCTAAGACAGCATGAAGAGAGGGCCCCCATCCGGAAACGGATCTAGTGGGGGGCAGACTATCTCTCTTCGCCCAGGCTTGGGCAAGAGATGTCCAGGATCCCTGGGCGTTGGAGATCATATCTCAGGGATATCTTCTGGACTTCAAAGCATCTCCTCCACAAGGGAGATTTCATCTTTCAAGGTTATCAGCAAACCAAATAAAGAAAGAGGCATTACTATGCTGTGTGCAAGACCTCTTAGTAATGGGGGTGATCCACCCAGTTCCACGGACGGAACAAGGGCAAGGGTTTTACTCAAATCTGTTTGTGGTTCCCAAGAAAGAGGGAACCTTCAGACCAATCTTGGATCTAAAAATCTTAAACAAATTCCTAAGAGTTCCATCATTCAAAATGGAAACTATTCGAACCATCCTACCCATGATCCAAGAGGGTCAATACATGACCACGGTAGACTTAAAGGATGCCTACCTTCATATACCGATTCACAAAGATCATTATCGGTACCTAAGATTTGCCTTTCTAGACAGGCATTACCAGTTTGTAGCTCTTCCCTTCGGGTTGGCTACGGCCCTGAGAATCTTTACAAAGGTTCTGGGCTCACTTCTGGTGGTTCTAAGACCGCGAGGCATAGCGGTAGCTCCGTATCTAGACGACATCCTGATACAGGCGTCAAGCTTTCAAATGGCCAAGTCTCATACAGAGATAGTTCTGGCATTTCTGAGGTCGCATGGGTGGAAAGTGAACGTGGAAAAGAGTTCTCTATCACCACTCACAAGAGTCTCCTTTCTAGGGACTCTTATAGATTCTGTAGAGATGAGGTTATCAAAGGTTATCAAAGCTTCTAAATGCTTGCCGTGTCCTTCATTCCATTCCACGCCCGTCAGTGGCTCAGTGCATGGAAGTAATCGGCTTAATGGTAGCGGCAATGGACATAGTGCCATTTGCGCGCCTGCATCTCAGACCGCTGCAATTATGCATGCTAAGTCAGTGGAATGGGGATTACTCAGATTTGTCCCCTCTGCTAAATCTGGACCAAGAGATCAGAGATTCTCTTCTCTGGTGGCTTTCTGGGGTCCATCTGTCCAAGGGTATGACCTTTTGCAGGCCAGATTGGACGATTGTAACAACAGATGCCAGCCTTCTAGGTTGGGGCGCAGTCTGGAACTCCCTGAAGGCTCAGGGATTATGGACACAGGAGGAGAAACTCCTCCCAATAAATATTCTGGAGTTGAGAGCAATACTCAATGCTCTTCTGGCTTGGCCTCAGTTAGCAACACTGAGGTTCATCAGATTTCAGTCGGACAACATCACGACTGTGGCTTACATCAACCATCAAGGGGGAACCAGGAGTTCCCTAGCGATGTTGGAAGTCTCAAAGATAATTAGCTGGGCAGAGTCTCACTCTTGCCACCTGTCAGCGATTTACATCCCAGGCGTGGAGAACTGGGAGGCGGATTTTCTAAGTCGCCAGACTTTTCATCCGGGGGAGTGGGAACTTCATCCGGAGGTCTTCGCTCAACTGATCCATCGTTGGGGCAAACCAGATCTGGATCTCATGGCGTCTCACCAGAACGCCAAACTTCCTTGTTACGGATCCAGGTCCAGGGACCCGGGAGCGGCGCTGATAGATGCTCTGACAGCCCCTTGGGTCTTCAACATGGCTTATGTGTTTCCACCATTTCCGATGCTTCCTCGACTGATTGCTAAGATCAAACAGGAGAGAGCATCGGTGATTCTGATAGCGCCTGCGTGGCCACGCAGGACCTGGTATGCAGACATAGTGGACATGTCGTCCTGTCCACCGTGGTTTCTACCTCTGAGGCAGGACCTTCTAATACAAGGCCCTTTCAAACATCCAAATCTAATTTCTCTGAGGCTGACTGCATGGAGATTGAACGCTTGATTCTATCAAAGCGTGGCTTCTCGGAGTCAGTTATTGATACCTTAATACAGGCACGGAAGCCTGTTACCAGGAAAATTTACCATAAGATAAATATAAATAAAACGTAAATATTTATACTGGTGCGAATCCAAGGGTTAATCATGGAGTAAGGTTAGGATTCCTAGGATATTGTCTTTTCTACAAGAAGGTTTAGAAAATGGTTTATCTGCTAGTTTGTTAAAGGGACAGATTTCTGCTCTGTCTATTCTCTTACACAAACGTCTGGCAGAAGTTCCAGACGTCCAGGCTTTTTGTCAGGCTTTGGCTAGGATTAAGTCTGTGTTTAAGACTGTTGCTCCTGCGTGGAGCTTAAATTTGGTTCTTAAAGTTCTTCAAGGGGTTCCGTTTGAACCCCTTCATTCCATTGATATTAAGCTTTTATCTTGGAAAGTTCTGTTTTTGATGGCTATTTCCTTGGCTCGGCCTTACATTGTGATTCTCCTTATCTGATTTTCCATTCAGACAAGGTAGTTCTGCGTACTAAACCTGGGTTTTTACCTAAGGTAGTTTCTAACAGGAATATCAATCAGGAGATTGTTGTTCCATCTTTATGTCCTAATCCTTCTTCAAAGAAGGAACGACTTTTGCATAATCTGGACGTAGTCCGTGCCCTGAAGTTCTATTTACAGGCAACTAAAGAATTTCGTCAAACTTCTTCCCTGTTTGTCGTGTACTCTGGTCAGAGGAGAGGTCTAAAAGCTTCAGCAACCTCTCTCTCTTTTTGGCTTCGTAGCATAATACGTTTAGAATTACAGCTCATTTCACTAGAGCTGTGGCTTCCACCTGGGCCTTTAAGAATGAGGCCTCTGTTGAACAGATTTGCAAGGCTGCAACTTGGTCTTCGCTTCACACTTTTTCAAAATTTTACAAATTTGACACTTTTGCTTCTTCGGAGGCTGTTTTGGGGAGAAAGGTTCTACAGGCAGTGGTTCCTTCCGTTAAGGTTCCTGCCTTGTCCCTCCCATCATCCGTGTACTTTAACTTTGGTATTGGTATCCCATAAGTAATGGATGACCCGTGGACTGAATACACTTAACAAGAGAAAACATAATTTATGCTTACCTGATAAATTTATTTCTCTTGTAGTGTATTCAGTCCACGGCCCGCCCTGTCTTTTAAGGCAGATTTAAATTTTAATTAAAACTCCAGTCACCACTGCACCCTATGGTTTCTCCTTTCTTGTCTTGTTTCGGTCGAATGACTGGATATGACATGTGAGGGGAGGAGCTATATAGCAGCTCTGCTTGGGTGATCCTCTTGCAACTTCCTGTTGGGAAGGAGATATAATCCCATAAGTAATGGATGACCCGTGGACTGAATACACTACAAGAGAAATAAATTTATCAGGTAAGCATAAATTATGTTATCTTTTGTAGCATCTAACATATTCATGGTTGTATACATCCACGGTGTCTTTCTCGTAGTGTTCCATGAAAAGGTTAGCATATGATGGGGCCTAATATAGGATCTCATCCATTTAACCAACGGTTGTAGGAGGGCATCAACGTATTGGGCCAATGGTTGCAGCAGTGAGCCCCTGGTCGATACAATTGGCCTGCCAGGTGGGTTCAATTGGTCTTTGTGTATTTTAGGCAATGTTTATCGAATGGGATCGATGGGATGAGTTGTAGTAAGGAATTGGTATTTATCTTGATCTATCCATTTATTAAGAAATGCCTCATCCAGTGCCTCATCAATTTCTTTTTTGAAATCCTTGGTGGGGTCCCAAGTCAGTTTTTTGTAGTTCAAGTTGTCACTCAGTTGTCGCAGGATTATATATATACAGTATATATATATATATATATATATATATATATATATATATATATATATATATATATATATATATATATATATATATATATATATATATATATATTTATATATACATACATATGTATTTATATGTGTATGTATGTATTTACAGACACATATACACACATAAATACATATGTATACATATATAGACATATATATATAAGTGCATTGGGGCCCATTGCATACATATGTCAAAACATATGTATGCAATATTCATATTTAATAAATGGTTTAACTATGTATTTACTGTAAATATTTCAGATTTCAATGTTCTGCCCAAGGGTACATTATATGTTGTAATTATATCCATCTAATACAAGGAGAGTCCACGGCTTCATTCATTACTTGTGGGAATACAGAACCTGGCCACCAGGAGGAGGCAAAGACACCCCAGCCAAAGGCTTAAATACCTCCCCCACTCCCATCATCCCCCAGTCATTCTTTGTCTTTCATCACAGGAGGATGGCAGAGAAGTGTCGGAAGATTTCAGAGTAGTCTTATGGAGGGTAGTACTCTTTGGAATGGAACTGGAGTTTTAAGTAGTCTTGTCAGCCTCTCAGTGAGAGCATTGACGAATGTTAGGATCTGGAGATGCAGGGAGAGTCTTTCTGCGAAACCATCCAGACTCATATTAACAGCTCTTTAAGCAATCAGTGTTGATGAGTTTCACTGCCTCCTTTCCTTCACTCAAGTCCATGTCAGGAGCGATGCTACACACTGTCAAACTTGAGAGGCCGTGTTCCTGTTCAACAGCGTTGATTCTGGTAAGATTGTTTCATTTTTTTATATCTGTAAATGATAACTCAAAAAAACAGGGTCACAGTGTGGCTCCTTTTATTTGTATAGATTCAAGGGTTAATATCTCAGGAAGGTGATTATTGAACAGGGGGGGACGTATACATGATTGCTTTATTGTGTTTTTGCTGCCACATGTGTGAGATGTGGCTCTGGCATTGTGGAACAATCAGGTTTTCCTCCTTTGATTATTGTGCAGCCTGTTTACTTGGCGCGCTTTCTCTTGGCTGCAGGGGCGGTCCTGCATGGCACTCCGTGGGCCTGGGTCATAGGAGTATAAAGGTGCCATTTAATTTTGCTATAGCCCATATTAAAGTTGCAAGCTATGGAGGACTCTGATATGTTAGAGGGTACTCCCTCTTTACCTAAATCTAATGCCTGTGTTTATTGTGAGGAGCCTTTGGTATACCCGCCTGCTCAACTTTGTTCCACATGCCTTGATAAAATAGTGATATCTAAAAGAAATAAGATGTTTAGTACCACTGAGTCGTCCACCTCTTAGGGGTCTCCGTCCCGCGAGGTGCGTTCCCTACATTCATCTCTGATTACACATGCAGCTCCCCAGTGCACTTCTAATCCTCATGTGGGAGGGGCCATGTTGCCACCTGATTTTGCTGAGCCGTTGCAAACAGCGGTATCTGGGGTCTTTCGTCCTTTACTTCACCAGGCTAAGCGCAAGCAAAAGGTTAAACATTGCTATCCTTCCCAGGGGTCATCTACTCTGTTGGATGTCTCTGAGCCTAGATTATCCACTGATGCAAAGGATTCCAATACTTCGGAGGACTTTCTCTCTGGGTTGGAATCTGCGGCCTCTAAACCTCTGGCTGTGGAGGAACCAGACTTTAGGTTTAGGATGGAGAACTTATGCTTTTTATTAAAAGAGGTGTTGGGTACGCTAGAGGTCCCGGAACAGAAATTACCTGAGGAACCATCTATTCCTAAGCTTGATAAGGTTTACGAGGACAGGGTAGTGCCCCAGACTTTCCCGGTTCCTGTTAAGATGGCGAATATTATTAAGAATGAATGGGAGAGACTTGGATTGTCTTTTTCCCCTTCTTCTTTGTTTAAAAAGTTATTCCCGGTTCCAGACTCTAAGCTAGAATTGTGGGGATCTGTCCCTAAGGTGTGTAAGATTTTAATATGTATAAAATGGTATCACTGTAGTTATAGAGAGCTAAGTTTTGTCCTTCTAACTATTTGAAAACTCTGAGCATGATGTAATGCTGAGGTGGTCATTTAGGCATACTAAAGGCTAAGATCATATATGGATATAAGGGAGTGACAGAATTGCAAAGGCTTACAATAACTCAGAAATACCTTATTTGGAACATGGCCAAAAGTGTATTGTCCACAGTCTTAAAGGGTATATAAGTTGTATGAGAGGTAAAAGTATTCAGAGTGCCTCTCTAGAAGGGAAAACATCAGTTTACACTCCATGACCTAAGGCCTCCCACAGTTGAAGCAAAAGGGGTAATATAATTGTATTTACTATTTCTCTGTTAAATATTTTTTTCTGTGTTTAAAACTTGTAAGTAATAATAAGTAATCTTGTTATTTATCTTTCTTTAATAAATGTGTGACTGACTATTATGAAGGAAGTATTGTTATCTATTATTGGAGGGTCAGATAGATATACAAGAGTTTGTATATAGATCCGTTTGCACAGGCTGAGTATTGATATATATATATATATATATATATATATATGCAAATAAAAAGGGTAATAGGATGGCGCTAAGTATAACAGCTAGCTCACAC
The DNA here is from genome assembly GCF_027579735.1 of Bombina bombina. Classification (NCBI taxonomy): domain Eukaryota; kingdom Metazoa; phylum Chordata; class Amphibia; order Anura; family Bombinatoridae; genus Bombina; species Bombina bombina. Next base: position 44,016,779 of record NC_069509.1, read on the forward strand.
TGATATTAATCAAATCACACTGAATCATAAGATATAAATATAAAAATGAGCATAAATAAAAAATCAATCAAACATTAAAATGAGTAATACATAAATAATAAATAATAAAGTGCACAGTCCCAACAGGTAATAGTAAGATGTTAATGAGGTTATCTTCATCAATCTCTCCCCTTTAGATGTGCACTTACTTCAAGCAACCTCAATCCTATGAGGTAAGAATGTAGTAGTATCCCTGAAGGGCTTGGTACCTCCTGAAGTATGGATCAACCAGACCGTGGATTTCTTTAAGTACAGGCTTCAAGAACAGGAACCCTCTGCCTTTATTCAGATTTCAACGTGCCTCCTTAATTCCAGTGTTCTCTGGGTAGATGGAAACTTTCAATTCCGGTCACCAATTATACAGAAAAAAACAGAACAAAATACATAGCGTAAAACCGTTTTTAATATACACTGAGTACATAAACAAGATAAGTTCCACCTCTGATGAAGAAGGGACATATACAGTTCTAACACCTTCGAAACGCGTAAGGTTCCAGACCTCTAATGAAGAAGGGACATATTCAGTTCTAACACCTTCAAAACGCTTAAGGTTCCTATTATATATGGGAAGGTTTACCCCTACTTGATGTATTGGAATTATTAAGCCAGAACTTTTAGCACTTTGTTTGGTGTATTTGATTATTCAGGATATCACTTGTTTATGGACTAAACTTTGTCAGACTTCATTTATTTTACGTGCGTTCATGCCTCATGTGTTGAGGATTTTAAATGTGAGTGGAACTTATCTTGTTTATTTACTCAGTGTATATTAAAAACGGTTTTACACTATGTATTTTCTTCTGTTTTTTTCTGCATAATCGGTGACCGGAATTGAAAGTTTCCATCTACCCCAAGAACACTGGAATTAAGGAGACACGTTGAAATCTGAATAAAGGCAGAGGGTTCTTGTTCTTGAAGCCTGTACTTAAAGAAATCCACGGTCTGGTTGATCCATACTTCAGGGGGTACCAAGCCCTTCAGTGATACTACTACATTCATACCTCATAGGATTGAGGTTGCTTGAAGTAAGTGCACATCTAAAGGGGAGAGATTGATGAAGATAACCTCATTAACATCTTACTATTACCTTTTGGGACTGTGCACTTTATTATTTATTATTTATATATTACTCATTTTAATGTTTGATTGATTTTTTATTTTTTATTTATGCTCATTTTTATATTTATATCTTATGATTCAGTGTGATTTGATTAATATCAGTGTGAGCTAGCTGTTATACTTAGTGCCATCCTATTACCCTTTTTCTTTGCATTTAACTTTATTAGAGGTGTGAAGGGACTCCTCTAAATACTAGGAATAGGCTGCAGGTATTTCAACAGTTAGACCTGTGTATAGAGGTGCCATAGACTCTGGGTACTTTATTGACTTTTTAGTAGCGCTATAGGGTGAGTCAGGGGTTCTACACCCTCTCTCACTTTCCTTTCCTTCATATATATATATATATATATATTAATATTTTGTCGTGAATGGTTTTAAACATTAGATCCTTCTTTGTTTAAGTGTAATTTCTTACAGGTGGATGGAGCTATCTCCACACTCCCACACTCACTAAGCGCACTACTATCCCTCTCAAGGAAAGTTCGTCATTTAAGGAACCCATGGATAAAAAATTAGAGACCCTGCTAAAAAAAATGTTTCAGCACATGGGGTTTGTATTTCAACCGACAGCCATGGTCACTGCAGTGGCGGGAGACTCTACCTATTTGTGTGACTCTCTGTCAGAGATGATCGAGGTGGAGACTCCCCTTAATGAGATATACAAAAGAATTAAGGCCGGTAGATAATTAGTTTATTTGTGATGCTAATATGCAGATTATTCGCTTGAATGCCAAGACATCAGGCTTTTCTTTTCTGGCCCGGAGGGCTCTTTGGTTGGAGTCGTGGTCTGCTGACATGATGTCCAAATCTAGATTGCTTTCCCTTCCATTTAAGGGAAAGATTATTTTTGTGTTCAGGCCTGGACTCTATCATATCCACGGTTATGGGGGCAAGGGTGTCTTTCTACCGCAGGATAGGAAGAATAAACCTAAGAGTCCTAGGCCTAGATTTAGAGTTCGGCGGTAGCCGTCAAAACCAGCGTTAGAGACTCCTAACGCTGGTTTTGGGCGCCCGCTGGTATTTGGAGTCAGTGATTAAAGGGTCTAACGCTCACTTTACAGCCGCGACTTTTCCATACCGCAGATCCCCCTACGCCATTTGCGTAGCCTATCTTTTCAATGGGATCTTTCTAACTCCGGTATTTAGAGTCGTTTCTGAAGTGAGCGTTAGAGCTCTAACGACAAGATTCCAGCCGCCTGAAAAAAGCAGGAGTTAAGAGCTTTCTGGCTAACGCCGGTTTATAAAGCTCTTAACTACTGTACCCTAAAGTACACTAACACCCATAAACTACCTATGTACCCCTAAACTGAGGTCCCCCCACATCGCCGCCACTCGATTAAAATTTTTAACCCCTAATCTGCCGACCGCCACCTACGTTATACTTATGTACCCCTAATCTGCTGCCCCTAACCCCGCCGACCCCTATATTATATTTATTAACCCCTAACTTGCCCCCCACAACGTCGCCGCAAGCTACTTAAAATAATTAACCCCTAATCTTCCGACCGCAAATCGCCGCCACCTACGTTATCGCTATGTACCCCTAATCTGCTGCCCCTAACATCGCCGACCCCTATGTTATATTTATTAACCCCTAATCTGCCCCCCACAACGTCGCCGACACCTGCCTACACTTATTAACCCCTAATCTGCCGAGCGGACCTGAGCGCTACTATAATAAAGTTATTAACCCCTAATCCGCCTCACTAACCCTATCATAAATAGTATTAACCCCTAATCTGCCCTCCCTAACATCGCCGACACCTACCTTCAATTATTAACCCCTAATCTGCCGACCGGAGCTCACCGCTATTCTAATAAATGTATTAACCCCTAAAGCTAAGTCTAACCCTAACACTAACACCCCCCTAAATTAAATATAATTTTTATCTAACGAAATAAATTAACTCTTATTAAATAAATGATTCCTATTTAAAGCTAAATACTTACCTGTAAAATAAATCCTAATATAGCTACAATATAAATTACATTTATATTATAGCTATTTTAGGATTAATATTTATTTTACAGGCAACTTTGTAATTATTTTAACCAGGTACAATAGCTATTAAATAGTTAAGAACTATTTAATAGTTACCTAGTTAAAATAATTACAAATTTACCTGTAAAATAAATCCTAACCTAAGATATAATTAAACCTAACACTACCCTATCAATAAAATAATTAAATAAACTACCTACAATTACCTACAATTAACCTAACACTACACTATCAATAAATAAATTAAACACAATTGCTACAAATAAATACAATTAAATAAACTATCTAAAGTACAAAAAATAAAAAAGAACTAAGTTACAGAAAATAAAAAAATATTTACAAACATAAGAAAAATATTACAACAATTTTAAACTAATTACACCTACTCTAAGCCCCCTAATAAAATAACAAAGACCCCCAAAATAAAAAATTCCCTACCCTATTCTAAATTTAAAAAGTTACAAGCTCTTTTACCTTACCAGCCCTGAACAGGGCCCTTTGCGGGGCATGCCCCAAGAAGTTCAGCTCTTTTGCCTGTAAAAGAAAACATACAATACCCCCCCCCCCCCAACATTACAACCCACCACCCACATACCCCTAATCTAACCCAAACCCCCCTTAAATAAACCTAACACTAAGCCCCTGATGATCTTCCTACCTTGTCTTCACCATGCCAGGTTCACCGATCCGTCCTGGCTCCAAGATCTTCATCCAACCCAAGCGGGGGTTGGCGATCCATAATCCGGTGCTCCAAAGTCTTCCTCCTATCCGGCAAGAAGAGGACATCCGGACCGGCAAACATCTTCTCCAAGCGGCATCTTCTATGTTCTTCCATCCGATGACGACCGGCTCCATCTTGAAGACCTCCAGCGCGGATCCATCCTCTTCTTCCGACGACTAGACGACGAATGACGGTTCCTTTAAGGGACGTCATCCAAGATGGCGTCCCTCGAATTCCGATTGGCTGATAGGATTCTATCAGCCAATCGGAATTAAGGTAGGAATTTTCTGATTGGCTGATGGAATCAGCCAATCAGAATCAAGTTCAATCCGATTGGCTGATCCAATCAGCCAATCAGATTGAGCTCGCATTCTATTGGCTGATCGGAACAGCCAATAGAATGCGAGCTCAATCTGATTGGCTGATTGGATCAGCCAATCGGATTGAACTTGATTCTGATTGGCTGATTCCATCAGCCAATCAGAAAATTCCTACCTTAATTCCGATTGGCTGATAGAATCCTATCAGCCAATCGGAATTCGAGGGACGCCATCTTGGATGACGTCCCTTAAAGGAACCGTCATTCGTCGTCTAGTCGTCGGAAGAAGAGGATGGATCCGCGCTGGAGGTCTTCAAGATGGAGCCGGTCGTCATCGGATGGAAGAACATAGAAGATGCCGCTTGGAGAAGATGTTTGCCGGTCCGGATGTCCTCTTCTTGCCGGATAGGAGGAAGACTTTGGAGCACCGGATTATGGATCGCCAACCCCCGCTTGGGTTGGATGAAGATCTTGGAGCCAGGACGGATCGGTGAACCTGGCATGGTGAAGACAAGGTAGGAAGATCATCAGGGGCTTAGTGTTAGGTTTATTTAAGGGGGGTTTGGGTTAGATTAGGGGTATGTGGGTGGTGGGTTGTAATGTTGGGGGGGGGGGGGTATTGTATGTTTTCTTTTACAGGCAAAAGAGCTGAACTTCTTGGGGCATGCCCCGCAAAGGGCCCTGTTCAGGGCTGGTAAGGTAAAAGAGTTTGTAACTTTTTAAATTTAGAATAGGGTAGGGAATTTTTTATTTTGGGGGTCTTTGTTATTTTATTAGGGGGCTTAGAGTAGGTGTAATTAGTTTAAAATTGTTGTAATATTTTTCTTATGTTTGTAAATATTTTTTTATTTTCTGTAACTTAGTTCTTTTTTATTTTTTGTACTTTAGATAGTTTATTTAATTGTATTTATTTGTAGAAATTGTATTTCATTTATTTATTGATAGTGTAGTGTTAGGTTAATTGTAGGTAATTGTAGGTAGTTTATTTAATTATTTTATTGATAGGGTAGTGTTAGGTTTAATTATATCTTAGGTTAGGATTTATTTTACAGGTAAATTTGTAATTATTTTAACTAGGTAACTATTAAATAGTTCTTAACTATTTAATAGCTATTGTACCTGGTTAAAATAAATACAAAGTTACCTGTAAAATAAATATTAATCCTAAAATAGCTATAATATAAATGTAATTTATATTGTAGCTATATTAGGATTTATTTTACAGGTAAGTATTTAGCTTTAAATAGGAATCATTTATTTAATAAGAGTTAATTTATTTCGTTAGATAAAAATTATATTTAACTTAGGGGGGTGTTAGTGTTAGGGTTAGACTTAGCTTTAGGGGTTAATACATTTATTAGAATAGCGGTGAGCTCCGGTCGGCAGATTAGGGGTTAATAATTGAAGGTAGGTGTCGGCGATGTTAGGGAGGGCAGATTAGGGGTTAATACTATTTATGATAGGGTTAGTGAGGCGGATTAGGGGTTAATAACTTTATTATAGTAGCGCTCAGGTCCGCTCGGCAGATTAGGGGTTAATAAGTGTAGGTAGGTGTCGGCGACGTTGTGGGGGGCAGATTAGGGGTTAATAAATATAACATAGGGGTCGGCGATGTTAGGGCAGCAGATTAGGGGTACATAGGGATAACGTAGGTGGCGGCGGTTTACGGAGCGGCAGATTAGGGGTTAAAAGTGTAATGCAGGGGTCAGCGATAGCGGGGGCGGCAGATTAGGGGTTAATAAGTGTAAGGCTAGGGGTGTTTAGACTCGGGGTACATGTTAGAGTGTTAGGTGCAGACGTAGGAAGTGTTTCCCCATAGGAAACAATGGGGCTGCGTTAGGAGCTGAACGCTGCTTTTTTGCAGGTGTTAGGTTTTTTTTCAGCTCAAACAGCCCCATTGTTTCCTATGGGAGAATCGTGCACGAGCACGTTTTTGAGGCCGGCCGTGTCCGTAAGCAACTCTGGTATCGAGAGTTGTATTTGCGGTAAAAATGCTCTACGCTCCTTTTTTGGAGCCTAACGCAGCATTTGTTTGAACTCTCGATACCAGAGTTAAATTTATGGTGCGGCCAGAAAAAAACCCGCGGAGCGTTAACAGCCCTTTTACCGCCAAACTCCAAATCTAGCCGCTAATTTTTGTCCCTTTCATTCAGACAAGTCCCAGTGACAGCAACCTGCTGCAAAGTCCGAGCAATCCAAGGGATCTTGGAATAAGGCCAAGCAGAGCAAGAAGCCCGTCGAGACAAAATCAGCATGAATGGGCAGTCCCCGATCCGTCTCTGGATCTCGTAGGGGGCAGACTATAATTTTTGCGGAGGCTTGGTTGAGAGAAGTACAGGATCCTTGGGTTCTGGAAGTCGTTGCCCAGGGTTACAAAATTGGTTTCAAGACTCATCCTCCCAGGGGCAGATTCCTCTTGTTGAATCTATCATCAAATCCAGAGAAACGAGATGCCTTTCTAGAATGCGTGAGGAATCTCGCCTCTCTTGGAGTAATTGTACCAGTACCTCTAGCAGAAAGGGGTCTAGTGTACTATTCAATCCTTTTCATGGTACCAAAAGAGGAGGGCATGTTTCACTCGATTCTGGACCTAAAGTGCTTAAACAAGTTTCTGTCGGCCCCATCATTCATAATGGAGACAATAAGGTCTATACTGCCCCTAGTTCAAGAGGGTCAGTTCATGACTACGATAGACTTGAAGGATGCTTACCTTCATGTACCAATTCACAAGGATCACTTCAGGTTCTTGAGGTTCACCTTTCTGGATCAGCACTTCTAGTGTGTAGCTCTTCCCTTCGGGCTGGCTACTGCTCCAAAGATCTTTATGAAGGTTCTGGGAGCTCTGCTGACGGTGGTGAGATCCAGAGGGATGGCAGTAGCTCCTTATCTGGATGACATCCTGATTCAGGCTCTGTCCTACCGGCTGGCAGAGGACCATTCTCCTTCTTCTGCAATCGCATGGATGGAAGATAAACTCAGGAAAGAGTTCTCTGGTTTCCATTACCAGAGTGGAGTTCCTGGGAACGATAATCGACTCCATAGCCATGAAAATATTCCTAACAGACCAGAGACATTGTAAGATTGTCTCCAGCTGTCTTGCCCTTCAATTCTCCTCAAGGCCATCAGTGGCCTGGTGCATGGAGGTGATTGGGCTTATGGTATCCACTATAGATGTCATTCCATTTGCCAGATTCCATCTCCGGCCTCTTTATCTGTGCATGCTGAGACAGTGGAATGGTGATCATTCAGACCTATCTCAACTGATCTCTCTGGCATCGGGTCGAGGGAATCTCTCTTTTGGTGGCTCCATCCAGATCAGCTGTCCCAGGGGACATCCTTCCTCAGACCATCTTGGGAGATTGTGAGTCTCTCAGGTTGGGGAGTGGTTTGGGGTGCTAGGAAGGCACAAGGCAGGTGGAATCGTAAGGAGTCTCTTCTACCGATTTACATCCTGGAACTGCGGGCGATCTTCAACACTCTGGGGACTTGGCCCCTCCTGGGTTCGGCCAAGTTTATCAGATTCCAGTCGGACAACATTACCTTGGTGGCTTACATCAACCATCAGGGGGGGGACGAAAAGCTCCCTAGCTATGAGGGAAGTATCTAGGATTCTGGAGTGGGCAGAGGCCCATGACTGCTCGCTATCAGCTATCCACAACCTATTCTACATATTTCCACTGTTACCACTTCTACCTTGTGTAGTGGCACGCATCAAGCAGGAGCAAGTGTAAACTATTCTGATTGCTCCGTCATGGCCTATGGAGGACATGGTTTGAGGATCTAGTAGGGGTGTCATCGTCCTCTCCATGGAGAGGTTGTCCTGTCGCAGGGACCTGCTGGTACAGGGCCCCTTTGTGCATCAGAATCTAGATTATCTGAGGCTGACTGTGTGGAGATTAAGCGCTTAACCTTAGCCAGAAGAGGATTTTCTGAGAGGGTGATTTATACTCTCATTAAAGCCAGAAAGCCGGTCACCTGTCGCATCTATCATAAGGTTTGGAGGACCTACTTACTCTGGTGTGAAGCTCGTGGATATTCCTGGCATAAGGTCAGGGTATCTAGAATTCTTTCCCTCCTCCAGGATGGTCTGGGGAAGGGACTTGCTGCCAGTTTCTCAAGGAGACATATTTCAGCTCTATCTGTGTTGTTACACAAGAAGCTTGCTGAGCTCCCTGATATACAATCTTTTGTTCAGGCTCTGTCCAGGAGCAGGCCTGTGTTTAGACATTCTGCTCCTCCTTGGAGTTTGAATCTGGTTCTGAAGGTTTTGCAGGGGCCTCCGTTCGAGCCTATCCATTCTCTTGACATTAAGACTCTGTCTGGCCATTGCTTTGGCATGCAGAGAGTGTCTGAATTAGCAGCCTTGCAATGTGAGCCTCCTTACCTAGTTTTCCATGCAGATAAGGCTGTTCTTCTCCCAAAGGTTGTGTCTGATCGCAACATTAATTATTAGATTTGTGGTTCCTTCCTTGTGTCCTAAACCTTCTTCTTCAAAGAAAGGTTACTTCATAACTTGGATGTGGTTCAAACTTTTAAATTCTATCTTCAGGCTACGAAGGATTTCAGACAAATTTTAGCTTTGTTTGTTGTTGTTTCAGGGAACGCAAGGGCAGAAGGCTTCTTCCACTTCCCTATCCTTTTGGCTGAGGAGCATGATTCCCTTGGCTTATGACACAGCGGGACATAAGCCTCCTCAGAGGATTATGGCTCACTCAACTAGAGCTGGTGCTTCTTGGGCCTTTAACAATGAGGCCTCGATGGAGCAGATTTGTAAGGCAGCTACCTGGTCCTCCTTACATACTTTTGCAAAATTTTACAAATTTGACGTTTTTGCTTCGGCTGAAGCAGCTTTTGGGAGAAAGGTCTTGCAGACTGTGGTGCCCCCAGAATAGGGTCCGCTTCCTTTTTACCATCCCATTTTTCATTCAGTGTCCTCTAGAGCTTCCCGCAAGTAATGAATGAAGCCGTGGACTCTCCTCATATTAGATGGAAAACATAAATTATGCTTACCTGATAATTTAATTTCCATTGTTACGAGGAGAGTCCACGGCTCCTGCCCGGTTCTCCATTGGGCGGACCTAAATTTAATTTGTTTTCTCTTCTAGCACCATTTATACCCTGATATTTCTTCTACTGTTCCTTGTTCCCTAGGCAGAATGACTGGGGGATGAGGGGAGTGGGGGAGGTATTAAAGCCTTTGGCTGGGGTGTCTTTGCCTCCTCCTGGTGGCCAGGTTCTGTATTCCCACAAGTAATGTATGAAGCCTTGGACTCTCCTTGTAACGATGGAAATTAAATTATCAGGTAAGCATAATCTATGTTTTCTAAATAGATATTGCTATATATATCTGTATATATCTATACCTATATATAATCATGTGTGTGTAAATGTAAAAACTTTGAAAAGGAGAGAAGAGTCTTTTTTGTATGCCTAGACACATTTATGACTCAGGCTCTAAGAAGTCATGCTAGAGTGCTAACTTTACATGAAAACATATATACATAAATATATTAGAGAGAGAGAGATATTGTACCAAAATACCATCATATATGTATATATATATATATATATATATATATATATATATATATATATAAATATTTATTTATAATAAATAGAACCTATTCTGTTATGTTTAAAATATTACAATGTGAAATATTCATATTTTTATGTCAGGTTAGCGCACTTTAGAAAATGGGATTGGGTTAGCGTGCAAGTGGGATGTTTTGTATTTTTACACTTTTTTTCTCCATTGACTTCTATGGGGAAATAGGTTATCTTGCACGATATTCTAAGTTCGGCTTTTTGTGCGCATTGAATTAGCTTACAATAAATATTTCCTAAATCTTATTCTTTATTGTTCTATTTCTAACTAACGGCTAGATTACGAGTTTTGCGGTATGAGTGAAAAAGCAGCATTATGGCTCTTTCTTTTACAAGATATGACAAGTCCATGGATTTCATCCTTACTTGTGGGATTTATCCTCCTGCTAACAGGAAAAAGCACAGCAGAGCTGTATATATAGCTCCTCCCTTCCCTACACCCCCAGTCATTCTCTTTGCCTGTGTTAGTACTAGGAAGAGGTAAAGTGAGGTGTTAGTTTAAGATTCTTCAATCAAGAAGTTTTTTGTTTTAAAATAGTGCCAGTGAGTACTATTTTTCTCAGGGGGAATTTGTCAGTCTATTGCTTCCCAAGAGAGGGGAGACATCTTATTTTCTGCCCTGATGTTGATGATCTTAGCGAGACTTATCTAAGATCCAGAATGGTTCCCACAACACAGCTGAAGGTAGTGTGAGAAGGTCTTCAGTGTGGAGAACGGTGTCTTGCTACATGCAGCATTGAGGTATGTGCAGTCTTTTGTTTCTGGGGAGACTTGATGCATCAGAACAGACTGAAATTGTCCCCTATATGGGGAAGGGTAAGCAGTAAGCACTATATGAAAAAGAAATGGTGTACCTGAAATCCCTTTATTTTACTTTATTGCCTAAGTATGTAAAGACCTTTGAGGCTTATTTTGGGCTGGACGCTGGGAGTTGTGGTTGCTTGAGGGCTGTTATCTTTATTACTGGACTGCAGTGTTAAGATGTTGTCTGCATATTCAAGAGGGCAAATGGCATATATAAGAGGGAGAGGTTGCGGCTGCAGCAAGCAGAGGACAAAAAAATAAAGTTTTAAAAGTAAAATACTTTATTAATCCAAGAGATAAAAAGCCAGTTGGCAAAATATAAAAAAGGGTTGCAGGAGAAAACCTCCTTACATGTTTCGTGCCTGTGCTGGGCACTTAATCATAGGAGTGAGGTTTTTTGGTACAGCCCCTGCTATTTAAAGGGGAAGTACCCAATGATGGTCAAGCTGTTAAACACCTGTAAATACTGTGTTAAAACCACTTGCCGTCACTTAGCACTGTCTGAAACTATGGCAAAGGGTGAAAATTAGTGCATGCAATATTCAATATATATACAAACCAATACACAATAGCAAACATACAAAACAATTAAATTCAAAACTTGTAATTATATTACTAATGTAGTTATAGTATTGATATAAAATATATATATATCTTTGTATGTATGTCTTCTTGTTTGTTAACATAGAATATAGAATATAGAATTTAATGTCTTGATAGAATATAGGTCATGATGTCCACTAGGGGTTGGTAACAAATAATGTACTAATAATAATGTTCATGAGCTAATGATATAAAAGAAGAATAGTCATTCTCCTATATTAGCCACTTTATAGTACACCTTTTATATATAGTTGAAACTGTATTAAAAGAGAATATGGATAATTATTCCACAAAATAGGACGTCTCATTCTCTGTTTAAACCTAAGGGAGCAATTGTTTTTAATCTGTAGATCCAAAATAATTCACGTTTTAACAGCATCTTTTGCTTGTTACCCCCTCTAGTTGGGGACTGAATTCTATCTATGATTTTAACCGTAATATGTGCTATGTGAGTCATATGTACTTGATTAAAATGTACTGCTACCGCAGAGTCCTTGTTATAATTTTTGGTGTCTCTGATATGTTCTCTTATACGCGATCTGACCTCTCTGGTCGTTTGACCAACGTATTGAAGGGTACAAAGAGAACACTCCAATAGGTAAACTATAAATTCAATCCTACAGTTAGCATAAAACTCCATATTAAATCTTTCCTTAGTGACTGAACTTATAAACATGTCACTCCTATTGATAACTCCACATGTTATACAGGGTCTAGTACCACATTTATATGTGCCTTTTTCTTTATCCAATCACTCCCTTGTTTGTCAGATGTATTAACCATACTTGGTGCCAATCTAGTTCCTAAAGTAGGAGGTTTCTTAGATACAAATTTACAAACCTCATGAACATCACCCAAAGATTCAGCCTCCTTTAATATATGTAAATGTTTTCTAAGGATAGCACTAATATCATTAAACTGTTTTGAATATTCTGTAGTGAACACAATTTTATCTTTACAAAAATCTTTGTTTACTTTGTTTTTGATAATCAATTCACGATGAGTTTTGTGTTTTACCTGCTCAAGGGATTCATTAAGGATTTTTGTTTAATATCCTCTTTGTTTTAATCTGTTAGTAAGTTCAGTACACTGCAAACTGAATTTCTCATTGGAGTTAGTATTTCTCCTCATGCGAATGTACTGTGCCTTGGGAATTGATCGAATAAGGTGTGTGGGATGGCATGATTTGGCATGCAGTATGGTGTTGCCAGCCGTTGGTTTTCGATATGTATCTGACAATATAATACCATTTTCTGCGTTACCAATAAGTACTAAATCCAAAAAGCATATTTTGTATTGCTGTAATTCACCCGTGAATCTCAAATTAAGATCATTAGTATTAATGTATTGTAAAAAAGTGCTTATTTCAAATGTGTCCTCTACTATGAATATGAGGTCGTCTATGAATCTCATGTACTTTATAATGTGCTTGGCAAAGAGGTTTGACATTGTGTAAAGGTATAAATCCTCCCACCACGCTACGAACAGGTTTGCGAACAAGGGGGCAAATGTATCCCCCATCGCCGTTCCACAAACCTGCACGTAGTATTCATTGTTAAACATAAAAAAATTATGTTTTAATAAAAAATCAATAATTTCACAGAAAAATAATTGGAACTCAAGAGAGTATAGTGTAGCTGAATCCCAAAAATACCTAATAGCTTTTAGACCTAACGAGTGGGGTATACTGGAATAGAGGGAAGTGGCATCAACAGCCACCCATCTATACTTTTTATTCCATTCAATATCCTCTAAACAGTTCAGCAGGTGTGTTGAATCACGTAAATAACTCTTTAGGTTTTTAACCAAAGGCTGGAGTATGGAGTCCACCCATTCGGACAATGGCTCAAACAGGGAGCCAATGCCAGAAATGATAGGTCTTCCTGGGGGAGAGGTCAGACTTTTGTGCGTTTTTGGCACATGGTGGAATATTGGCACCAATGGATAATCCGGTATCATATGTCTGACCTGTTCCTCAGTGAAGACATTAAGGGCCACTCCTTGTTCAGCGATGGTATGTAATTTGGACCTGAACACTTGTGATGGATTTCTGTCATGTTTTCTATATGTGTTTATATCAGTTAGTTGAAGATAGGCTTCGTTAATGTAGTAGTCCTTATCTAGGACCACCAAATTACCACCTTTATCGGACGTCCTGATAACGATGCTATCATTGTGTTGTAGCTTGTGTAGTGCATTCAATTCTGCTTTTGTGAGGTTTGATTTCCCACCGGTACCCTTGGTTTTAGTTTGCATTTCTAAGTCTAAGAGGTCTCTCTGGACTCTCTTCTGATACATGTTAATATAAGGGCCCCTAAAGTTAGCGGGATAGAACTCAGACTGCCTCTTACTGGGTGACTGAATATCAGAATCTACAGGACCATAACTCCCTTCTAAGGTTCTCAATTCATTGAGAGTTATGTAGTCACCAAATTTGAGGCCTGCTGGGTTAATCTCACCTTCAATAGTGCTACTGCCACAATTACCATGAAGGACCACTGTGTTTGCATCAACATTCTCACATATGTTTGGTACAGTTTATTCTTTCTGCAAGTTAAAAAAACTTTTTAGCGTCAATTTTCTAACAAATTTATTAATGTCAATGATAGATCTAAATGTGTGAAAAAGTGTTCATGGGGGCAAAGCCCAATCCTTTGCTCAATAAAGATTTCTCTTCATCTGTAAGTTCCATTTTGGATAGATTCAATACCGACAGTCCTTCATATTTGTCTTGTGAGATTTTCTTAAGGACTTTCTTGGTTCTTCTACCGGCCCTCCTTGTGCGCCTCCTAAAGGGACGGCTGGTATATCTTTATCTTTGGGGCGTACAGTAGAGTCTTCATCCACATCTGTGTCGCTGTCGCTCAATACCTGTAATGACAAGAGGGGGCAGGAAGGAAGAGAAATAGACTTAGAAGAGGAAGAAGGAGGGGGAGAGGGGGGAGAGAGAGATCTTGGCCCCGCGGGCCCAGAGGAACCACTAGCATTAGATATGTAAGAGTCCTGATCTGAGGTATCAGTTGAAGAAAAGGTCACCTTGCGTTTGGATTTATGTTTCAATATTGGTTTAGGATTGGTGACTTCAGCAACTTCTGTGGGCAATGATTGATTCTTTTTACCCCCTTGGGATCGAAAGGATCTTTTCCTTGGTCTGTTCTGAAACCTTGACCAGTTATACACTTTATTGTTGAGGTAATCCTCCATATCCCTGTTGAATTTGTTACCTTTTCGCTGTGCCAATTCTCCATCAGTTTTTTGTATCTTGATTTTAAGATTGCTTTTATATTCTCCATATTTAGTATCGGATTTTAGAGTTTTCAAATCCAATTTAATGTTATCAATTTTAGGTTTTAAATTGTCTCTTTTTTTGGTTTTACTTCTGATAACAATATCCATGAGTGTAAGTGAACACTTGGTTAGTGCTTCATTCCATTCAGTTTGTAGGTCTGGGTCTTCTAAGTCAAAGGAGGGGTATTTTTTAATTCTTAGACCCCTTGGTACTCTTTTAGCTTTGATGTAATGATTAAAAGAGACCACATCCCACATTAATCTTAAATCTGTTAGTAACAATCTCTCCAATTTGAAAAATTGGCTCTTTAGGTCACCCTGACCCCCACCAGAATGTTCAGCAGTATTGAAAATAGTATCAAAGTAACTGGCGGTATTGTTCATTAAACGATTTATGTGAACTTGCACCCTCATTCTCCATGTTTGAAGCCTGTACTGAGTGAAGGCTAAATTAAAAAAACTGCTGCAGTTACCCTGTAGTTTAACTCTGCTAATCCCCTACTAAAAAATGCTCCACTACCATCCCACATACAAAGTGAAAACAAACTGTTCCTTTAAATATATTGCTTATTGAGAAAACCACACTGTTGAGATTCGTCACACCGTGTTATGCAAATCAGATTTTAAATGCAAACAAATGAGAGCAACTGCTCCTGCTGCACACTGAAAGCATAAAGAAATGACTCTAGAAACCGTGTGTGCAATTGATCACAGTTCAGCATTAACAGGATACAGTCAAACTCTGGTAAATTTCACTTACTTAAAATCCGTTGCAGAGGGACCGAGCAGGCCTCAAATTTGGTGACTATATAACTCTCAATGATTTGAGAACCTTAGAAGGGAGTTATGGCCCTCTAGATTCTGATATTCAGTCACCCAGTAAGAGGCAGTCTGAGTTCTATCCCACTAATTTTAGGGGCCCTTATATTAACATGTATCAGAAGAGAGTCCAGAGAGACCTCTTAGACTTAGAAATGCAAACTAAAACCAAGGGTACCGGTGGGAAATCAAACCTCACAAAAGCAGACGTTAATACACTACACAAGCTACAACACAATGAACAATGATAGCATTGTTATCAGGACGTCCGATAAAGGTGGTAATGTGGTGGTCCTAGATAAGGACTACTACATGAACGAAGCCTATCTTCAACTAACTGATATAAACACATATAGAAAACTTGACAGAAATCCATCACAAGTGTTCAGGTCCAAATTACATACCATCGTTGAACAAGGAGTGGCCCTTAATGTCTTCACTGAGGAACAGGTCAGACATATGATACCGGATTATCCATTGGTGCCAATATTCCACCATGTGCCAAAAACGCACAAAAGTCTGACCTCTCCCCTAGGAAGACCTATCATTTCTGGCACTGGCTCCCTGTTTGAGCCATTGTCCGAATGGGTGGACTCCATACTCCAGCCTTTGGTTAAAAACCTAAATAGTTATTTACGTGATTCAACACACCTGCTGAACTGTTTAGAGGATATTGAATGGAATAAAAAGTATAGATGGGTGGCTGTTGATGCCACTTCCCTCTATTCCAGTATACCCCACTCGTTAGGTCTAAAAGCTATTAGGTATTTTTTGGATTCAGCTGCACGATACTCTCTTGAGTTCAAATTATTTTTCTGCGAAATTATTGAATTTTTATTAAAACATAATTTTTTTATGTTTAACAATGAATACTACGTGCAGGTTTGTGGAACGGCGATGGGGGCTAAATTTGCTCCCTCGTTCGCAAACCTGTTCGTAGCGTGGTGGGAGGATTTATACCTTTACACAATGTCAAACCCCTTTGCCAAGCACATTATAAAGTACATGAGATTCATAGACGACCTCATATTCATAGTAGAGGACACATTTGAAATAAGCACTTTTTTACAATACATTAATACTAATGATCTTAATTTGAGATTCACGGGTGAATTACAGCAATACAAAATATGCTTTTTGGATTTAGTACTTATTGGTAATCCAGAAAATGGTATTATATTGACAGATACATATCGAAAACCAACGGCTGTCAACACCATACTGCATGCCAAATCATGCCATCCCACACACCTTATTCGATCAATTCCCAAGGCACAGTACATTCGCATGAGGAGAAATACTAACTCCAATGAGAAATTCAGTTTGCAGTGTACTGAACTTACTAACAGATTAAAACAAAGAGGATATTCAACAAAAATCCTTAATGAATCCCTTGAGCAGGTAAAACACAAAACTCAACGTGAATTGATTATCAAAAAGAAAGTAAACAAAGATTTTTGTAAAGATAAAATTGTGTTCACTACAGAATATTCAAAACAGTTTAATGATATTAGTGCTATCCTTAGAAAACATTTACATATATTATAGGAGGCTGAATCTTTGGGTGATGTTCATGAGGTTTGTAAATTTGTATCTAAGAAACCTCCTACTTTAGGAACTAGATTGGCACCAAGTATGGTTAATACATCTGACAAACAAGGGAGTGATTGGATAAAGAAAAAAGGCACGTATAAATGTGGCACTAGACCCTGTATAACATGTGGAGTTATCAATAGGAGTGACACGTTTATAAGTTCAGTCACTAAGGAGAGATTTAATATGGAGTTTTATGCTAACTGTAGGACTGAATTTATAGTTTACCTATTGGAGTGTTCTCTTCAAAGGCATGGCTGCTGAGAGTTATGTGTTCCAGTCATTATGAAGACTGTGAGGATTATGATGATGACAAACTAGAACAGGAGGAGAGATAAAGTTTGGACTCACTTTTCTTTAAAATGGACAAATTGTTAAAACAAGACACTAGGCTGGAGATTGATGTTAAAACATTTAACATATATAAAAAGTTTCATCGTATTCCAAGGGGCTTATGAATAAAGAAATTCCCCTCTTTTGAGGTAGCAGACACAGATTTCATTAGGAAATGGAACAAGCTATTAACCCAATGCTCCCAAGCCCTTATGGATCTACTCATAGAGTATAAGAAACAGCAGAGATCCACCTTGATTTTAGAAATTAAGAAAGTGCAAGATTATATAGGCCCATTATCTATTAAACCTGAGTTTAAGGGCTATGATGATAAAATTAAAAGAGTAATGGAAGAATTTAGAGAGAATTTATGGTTTTTTAAGAAGTCATAAATATCAAGGGATAAGGATGATTATGAGAAGGGGAATGTGTATAGATGGATACATACAGGAGGGAGGAAGAGACAGAGAGTTAATAGTAATTTCAAACAGGATAAGAAGAAAGTCAAGTTTAATGAAACTGATACAGAATATGATTACGACTCATCAGATTTTGAGGGGGTTACAGAGGATACTAATTCTTCTACTTCCTTTGTCCTACAGCCCTCTACAGATAGGGAAGATATTGTTGTCACCAATTCCCAGGTTTCAAAAAACATGAAGGGTATCCTACACACCAAAGTAAAAGAAAAAAACGTAGGACACGACGAGGAAGGAGGGGCAGGGGTAGGCAGAGGTCATCAGGTAGGCCAAGGGAGGACACACCGTTATCCCAGGAGACAACGGAGGTCTCAGAGCAGGAAATATGTCTAAAATCCAAAAATGTAATTAATCTATCATCTGTTAAATTGACCCACAACCAGACAAAAGTGCTATCATTGGGATTGAATTTTGCACCAAGCTCACACTTTGATTTGTTCCAAACCATTGTTGACATTAATAAATTTGTGCGATCACTTACCCTTAAGAAATATTTTTTTGAAACAATGGGTAAAGACGATGCTTTGGATAAATCTGAAGATGGTGATCAAAATGATGAGGTAGTACAGGATGATGGGATTCTATCTTTTGTTGATATATGTGCTCAAATGGATTTAACTGACCTACAGAGGGCAGCAGGTGGAGATATCCATAATTTAAAGAGTAGTGAAATTCCTCTAAAAAAGTTCAAAAGTAAATCTGACTTTTATCCAACTCATGTAAGAAATAATAGTATAGAAATTTTTCATAAAACAGTTGAAAAGGAAGTGACAGAATTACATAAGAGAAACATGGATAAGCGTAACACTTTTAAGAATGACAATATGATCAAACAGGATAGGAGTTCCATAAAACAACTTAAGAACAATTCATCGATTGTAATACGCAATTCAGACAAAGGGGGCAATGTTGTTGTCCTTAATAGGACTGACTATATAAAGGAGGCCTTTCGACAGTTACAGGATGAGGAGGTTTATGAAAAGCTCTCCACTAATCCTACCTTTAGGTATAGGAGGATACTTCATGATCTTTTGGACTAGGCGGTAATGATTGGTGCTATAACAAAATTGATTTTTGATTATTTGTTAGTTGAACACTCTACTGTACCCATTTTTCATTACCTCCCAAAGATTCATAGTGGCGGGCATTGGTTCATTAAATGAACCACTAAGCGCCATGATTGACACTCTATTACAACCCATTGTATTGAGCCTTAGGAGTTATATTAGGGATACAACAGAATTCATTACACAGATTGAACAGGTGGAATGGTTGGATGAGCATTGCATTGTCACCATTGATGTTGTATCCCTCTATACCTCCATCCTTCATGATAAGGGTATTGTGGCAATACAATCGTGTCTAGAGATGTTTACTGATTATGATGTTAATCTTAGAGAATTCATCTTAAAATCTATTGAATTTTTGTTATCGCATAATTTTTTTCTATTTGAGGGGGATTACTATCGCCAAAGACAGGGGACAGCCATGGGGGCGAAATTTGCCCCCACATATGCCAACCTATTTTTAGGTTGGTGGGAGCTGTCCCGTGTCTTTGGTGATGGTAATCCCTTCAAAGAACACAGATATTACGGTCGTTACATAGATGACCTTGTGTTCATATTCAATGGTGATGATTCAATGGTGAATGACTTTTTTGATTATCTATCTGATAACCAACAGAATCTGCGGTTCACTATGAACCCAAGTAGAAAAGAAATGCCTTTCCTTGATGTACTAATTAAACCCAACACTAATACACATAGTATAGAAGTAGAGTTGTATAGGAAGGAGAGTGCAGGCAATACCCTTTTGATGGCTAAATCTAGCCATCCAAGACATGTTATAAAGGCCATACCAAAAGGCCAATACATGAGGACAAAAATAAACTGTAGCACCATAGAGGCATATGAAGCCCACTCAGTGAAAACTACAGAACGTTTTTTGGAAAGGGGATACAAATTACAGGATCTGAGAGAGGCTAAGAAACAAGTAGATTCTATGGCTAGACAAGACATGATTAAAGGCAAATTTAGGAAAAAGGTTGATTACCAGCAGAGACCTGTATTTACAACAATGTATAGCAAGGAATACAATGACATCTGTCAAATTATCAAAAAGTATCTCCCTATTCTTAGAGTTGATGAGACTATGGATAAGTTAATTGAGGGAGGGTGTAAATATGTCACACGTAAATCAAGAACGTTGGCTAACATTCTTTCTCCATCCATGCTACCCACAAGTACTACAGGTAATTGACTGACACCAAGAATTTTTTTTTTCCATTTTGGAAGTAGGAAATGTACATCATGTTCTTATGCCCAATTGGGTGATACCTTCAAGTCCACGGGTGATGAAAAGTCTTTTAAAATTAAAGAGTACATAAATTGTAACACCTCGTACGTGATATATTTGCTCATGTGTAAACTTTGCAATATTAAGTATGTTGGTCAAACGACCAGACCTCTAAAAACGAGATTTTTGGAGCACCTGAGGTCAATTGGAGATGAGGATTCAGACACCCCAGTTGCCTTGCATTTTAAGAATGAACATAATGGGAATAAAAATTTACTAGGTTTTCAGGGCATACAACATGTAAAAAGACCCAAAAGGGGAGGAAATAGACTTAAACTTCTAAGCCAGAAGGAAGTATATTGGATTTTCCAATTAAACACAAGGGTCCCTAAGGGACTGAATTCTGATTGGGATATTACACTTTATGTAGAGTAATTGGACTTAGGTTTGAGTGCATTTTCATTCTATTAGAAAGTATTATGAAATGTGGTATGCACCCCTTCTTTTGGGAGTTTTAAGTGCATTTTTGTTACTCATGCCTAGTCACAAAGATATTTAATAACTACATCTATAAATTATTGATCATAGTACTGATGGAGAAACTCGGGAAGTTTCTAGGTTTCCAAGAATCTGATTCAATAATATTCCTTTCTGCAATAAGGTGATAATCATAAATATTTTAAAAGTTATTCAGCCCTTTAGCATGATGATCTGTCATATTATATTCACACTAGAGCAATACCTTATAGTATAAATGGTTATTTGTACTTAGTTCATATGATACAATTACAAGGCAGCTCTAGGTATTTAACATTGTGGATGATTCTGATTTAGTTATTAATTTGGGACTTGCTGTCAGAAATAAAGTTATGTCCCACACATCAGTTAAATATAAGATCTTTCAGTAAATAAATGCTGACACTCTAAAATGAAATTACATTTTATTTCACACTCTACAACTATGTAAATATGCTTATCTGTTAGAAATTATATACTGCATATGTTGAATGTGATTTCCCTCCTTTTCTGTGATTCACCTGAACTAATGATTTGCACCTGTAATGGGGGAGTGGTTAATACCTTTATTAAGGATAAGTTTTCAGGTGTTGTTATAGGTCACTGAAGAAGTTACAACTATGAAACGCGTTTGACCTTGTTACCTTGCTGGTGTGTATGCCTTTTAAGTGCATTTCTAATAAAGGAGCTTTCTATTTTTAAGCCACTGGACTGGCGGTACGTTATTTATATTCACCCTCTTTTTACCTACCCTTGTGTGTGCGAGGATTTAGCTGATCTAAAGTTGTTCTCTTGAGGGAAAAAGGTGAAGTTCCCTGTAAACATCCCTTTCTGCACCAGTCGGACCGGAACCTTTGTTTTAGCTACAGCTCCCGTGGGGAGCGCTGAGGAGGTGAGACGGAGCGGTGCTGCAGAGGCAGTGAAGACACAGTACAGCGCGGCACAGAGAGAGCTGAATGGAATTGCCAAACACACTGAGCGCTTGCTTACGGATTCTGACAGTGTTCCCTTTGTACCCGTCAATACGTTGGTCAAACGACCAGAGAGCTCAGATCGTGTATAAGAGAACATATCAGAGACACCAAAAATTATAACAATTATGTTCTCTGCTTGCTGCAGCCGCAACCTCTCCCTCTTGCATTGCTATACAGCAGCGGAACCAGCTGCTATCAGCAGCGTGCACCCCCAGTGCTCCACTACCACTTCCCTCCCACTCACTTCCGGCTGTGCTATCAGCTGGTCCGGGGCTTCAAGCGGTTCAGTGTGCGTGGATGTGCAAATGGCATATATCTTTTTTCTTACATTTGTCATGTTGTTTGTACTTGCGACCCACGTGGGTCTTAGTCAGGATTAGAGTAACGCTCTCGGTAGGCGGGGCCTATTTACACGCGTTCAGACACGCAGTTCATCCGGATTGCATAGCAGCAGAGGCTGGGGCTCTGGTGGGGCCTAAGTTACCTACGAGTCTATCGAAGGGTCCTTTCATGCTTAGCAGCTACAACTAGTGCATTCCTGGGGCAGGTAGGCACCACAGCATAGCTGTGGTGTGGTGAAGGGGCCATATTTAAATAAAAAATAATATCCTGTTATTAACGATATATATTTTCTTTTTGCATATCTAAAAAGTGGATGCAATACTAAGGGAGTAATTTGGGCATTTTAAAATTGTTTTTTTCTGGTCCAAAAAGTTTTTGCAGTTATCAGAAAGATAGTTGCGCTTTTAAAATTTAAAGGCGCAGTACAGTTTTTTTTGGCATTAACTGTTTCGCATTCAATTTGAACTCAGAACTCAATATTTTAAGCAAAGTACGACTATTATTAATATTGCTAGTCTGTTTAACATGTCTGACACTGAGGAGGAAACTCCTTGCTCTATGTGTTTAGATGCCACTGTGGAACCCCCTCTGGTTTTGTGCTCCTCGTGTACTGAGAGAGCCTTACAATGTAAAGCACAAATTTTATGTAAAGAAGTTGTGTCTAAGGATGATTCTCAGTCTGAGGAGAATCAGGGTATACCGCTAACTTCTCCCCAAGCGTCGCAACCTTTAAAGCCCTCCCAAGCGACGCCTGATTCTTCAACCGCGTCTAATTCATTTACGCTGCAGGACATGGCTGCAGTTATGTCAACTACCCTTACAGAGGTATTATCTAAGTTGCCAGTGTTACAGGGCAAACGTAGGAGGACAGAAGTCAATGTGAATACTGAGTCCTCTGATGCTTTGTTAGCTATTTCCGATGATCCCTCACAGGGATCTGAATTGGGGGTCAGGGAACTCCTGACTGAGGGGGAACTTTCCGATTCGGGACGTCATGTCTTTTAGATTTAAGCTGGAACACCTCTGCCTGTTACTTCAGGAGGTTTTAGCAACTCTGGATGACTGTGACTCTATCGTGGTACCACCAGAGAAATTGTGTAAAATGGACAAATACTTAGAGGTACCTGCTTACACTGATGTTTTTCCGGTTCCTAAGAGAATCTAGGAGATTATTAAGAGGGAATGGGACAGACCAAGTATCCCATTCTCACCCTTTCCTAATTTCAAGAAAATGTATCCATTATCTGACACTGTTCGGGACTCTTGGCAAACAGTCCCTAAAGTGGAAGGAGCTATATCTACCCTGGCTAAGCGTACAACTATTCCTATTGAGGACAGTTGTGCTTTCAAAGACCCTATGGATAAGAAATTGTAGGGTCTTCTTAAGAAATTGTTTATTCATCAGGGTTTCCTTTTACAACCAATAGCCTGCATTGTACCAGTTACCACTGCGGCGGCCTTCTGGTTTGATGCTTTAGAAGAGTCTCTTAAGACTGAGACTCCTTTAGAGGATATTTTAGATATTTTTATTTCAAGATGGCTAATTCTTTTATTGCAGATGCCACTTTTCAGATTGCCAAGTTGGCGGCTAAGAATGCCGGATTTGCTATTTTAGCGCGTAGAGCGTTATGGTTAAAATCTTGGTCTGTTGATGTGTCATCTAAGTCAAAGCTTTTGGCTATTCCTTTCAAAGGGAAAACCTTATTCAGGCCCGATTTGAAAGAGATCATTTCTGACATTACGAGAGGTAAGGGTCATCTCCTACCACAGGATAGAACTGCTAAACTGAGGGGTAACAAAATAATTTTCGTTCCTTTTGGAACTTTAGGGGAGTCTCCTCTTCTTCCTCTGCTTCCGCCAAGCAGGAAGGGAATTTTGCTCAGGCCAAGTCTGTCTGGAGACCCAACCAGGCTTGGAACAAGGGTAAACAACCCAAGAAGCCCGCTGCTGCTACCAAGACAGCATGAAGGGGCGACCCCCGATCCGGGACCGGATCTAGTAGGGGGCCGACTTTCTCTCTTTGCCCAGGCTTGGGTAAGAGATGTTCAGGATCCTTGGACACTGGAAGTCGTGTCCCAAGGGTATCAGCTGGAATTCAAAGGTTCTTTCCCAAGAGGGAGGTTTCTTCTTTCACGATTGTCTGCAGACCAGACAAAAAGAGAGGCATTCTTACATTGTGTAAAAGACCTCTCTACTATGGGAGTAATTTGTCACGTTCCAAGACTGGAACAGGGACAGGGGTTTTACTCAAATCTTTACATGGTCCCCAAAAAGGAGGGCACGTTCCGACCCATTTTAGATTTAAAGAGTCTAAACAAGTTTCTCAGAGTCCCATCTTTCAAGATGGAGACTATTCGAACAATTCTGCCACTGATCCAGGAGGGTCAATATATGACTACCGTGGACCTGAAGGATGCATACCTTCATATTCCTATCCATAAGGATCATCATCAGTTCCTAAGGTTTGCCTTCCTGGGCAAACATTTTCAGTTTGTGGCTCTTCCCTTCGGGTTGCCACAGCACCCAGGATCTTCCTGCCTCGGGTGATTGCTCGGATCAAGCAGGAGAGGGCTTCAGTAATTCTAATCGCACCTGCGTGGCCTCGCAGGACTTGGTATGCCGATCTAGTAGACATGTCCTCTCTGCCGCCGTGGAAGCTTCCATTGAGGCAGGACCTTCTCATTCAGGGACCCTTCAGACACCCAAATCTAGTTTCTCTGCAACTGACTGCTTGGAGATTGAACGCTTGATTTTATCTAAGCGGGGGTTA
Organism: Bombina bombina; assembly: GCF_027579735.1. Taxonomy (NCBI): domain Eukaryota; kingdom Metazoa; phylum Chordata; class Amphibia; order Anura; family Bombinatoridae; genus Bombina; species Bombina bombina. Next base: position 44,041,399 of record NC_069509.1, read on the forward strand.
CTTTGATACTTTGATTCAGGCATGTAAGCCTGTTACTAGAAAGATCTACCATAAGATATGGCGTAAATATCTTTATTGGTGTGAATCCAAGGGCTACTCATGGAGTAGTGTTAGGATTCACAGAATTCTGTCTTTTCTCCAAGAAGGATTGGAGAAAGGGTTATCAGCGAGTTCCTTAAAGGGACAAATCTCTGCTTTGTCAATTTTACTACAGAAACGTTTGGCAGATGTTCCAGACGTTCAGTCTTTTTGTCAGGCTCTGACCAGAATCAAGCCTGTGTTTAGATCAATTACTCCACCCTGGAGTTTGAATTTAGTTCTTAATGTTCTTCAAGGGGTTCCGTTTGAACCCATGCATTCCATAGATATTAAGTTATTATCTTGGAAAGTTTTGTTTTTGGTTGCTATTTCTTCTGCTCGTAGAGTTTCTGAGCTTTCAGCGTTACAATGTGACTCGCCTTATCTTATTTTTCATTCTGATAAGGTGGTTTTACGTACCAAACCTGGGTTCCTTCCTAAGGTTGTTTCTAATAAGAATATTAATCAGGAAATTGTTGTTCCTTCATTATGTCCTAACCCTTCTTCGAAGAAGGAGCGGATGTTGCACAACTTGGATGTGGTCCGTTCCCTGAAGTTTTACTTGCAGGCGACTAAGGATTTCTGTCAATAGGGGTCAGAAAGCTACGGCTACCTCTCTTTCTTTTTGGCTGAAGAGTATCATCCGTCTGGCGGATAAGACTGCTGGACAGCAGCCTCCTGAAAGAATTACGGCTCATTCTACTAGGGCTGTGGCTTCCTCATGGGCATTTAAAAACGATGCTTCTGTTGAACAGATTTGCAAGGCTGCAACTTGGTCGTCTCTTCACACTTTTTCCAAATTTTACATATTTGATACTTTTGCTTTTTCTGAGGCTGTTTTTGGGAGAAAGGTTCTTCAAGCAGTGGTGCCTTCCGTTTAGGTTCCTGTCTTGTCCCTACCTTTCATCCGTGTCCTGTAGCTTTGGTATTGTATCCCACAAGTAAGGATGAAATCCGTGGACTCGTCATATCTTGTAAAAGAAAAGGAAATTTATGCTTACCTGATAAATTTATTTATTTTACGATATGACGAGTCCACGGCCCACCCTGTCATTTCTAAGACAGGTATTTATTTATTATTTTTGTAAACTTCAGTCACCTCTGCACCTTTGGCTTTTCCTTTCTCTTCCTAACTTCGGTCTAATGACTGGAGGTGGAGGGAAGGGAGGAGCTATATATACAGCTCTGCTGTGGTGCTCTTTGCCACTTCCTGTTAGCAGGAGGATAAATCTCAATAGTAAGGATGAAATCCGTGGACTCGTCATATCGTGAAAGAAATACATTTATCAGGTAAGCATAAATTTCCTTTTTAACTACCGCTGCTATTACAAGTGTTGTAGGTTTAGCTGCACCGCAGGCTTTTTTGACTGTAAAGCAATGTAACTACCGCAGCTTTCAAAAAGTAATTTTTCTATGGGACTTCCATAGCACCGGTATTACGAGTTTGCCTGTCCGGCCAAAAAGTGAGCGGTACAGCCTATACCGTCAAGATCCATACCGTAAACTAAAAGTCAGTAGTTGGGTTTAACGCCACAAAGCTGTAGCATAAAACTCATAACTAAAGTGCTTAAAAGTACACTAACAACCATAAACTACCTATTAACCCCTAAACCGAGGCCCTCCCGCATCACAAACACTAAAATAAAATTATTAACCCCTAATCTGCTGCTCCGGACATCGCTGCCACTAGAATAAACATATTAACCCCTAAATCCCTGCACTCCCACATTGCAAACACTAGTTAAATATTATTAACCCCTAATCTGCTGTCCCTAACAAGGCCAACACCTACATTACAGTTATTAACCCCTAATCTGCCGCCCCCAACGTTGCCGCCACTATACTAAAGTTATAAACCCCTAAACCTAACCCTAAGTCTATGCCTAACCCCCACTAACTTTAATATAATTAAAATAAATCTTAATAAAAATTACTATCATTAACTAAATAATTCCTATTTAAAACTAAATACCTATAAAATAAACCTCAAGCTAGCTACAATATAACTAATAGTTACATTGTAGCTAGCTTAGGTTTTATTTTTATTTCACAGGCAAGTTTGTATTTATTTTAACTAGGTAGACTAGTTAGTAAATAGTTATTAACAAATTTACCTGTAAAATAAAATCTAACCTGAGTTACACTTACACCTAACCTTATACTAAAATTAAATAAATTACATTAATTAAATACAATTAACTAAATTACAAAAAAAAACACTAAATTACACAAAATAAAAAATAAATGTTCACATATTTAAACTAATTACACCTAATCTAATAGCCCTATCAAAATAAAAAGCCCCCCCAAAATAAAAAAACCCTAGCCTAAACTAAACTGCCAAAAATACAAACAACCCCCCAAGTGTAAAACCCACCACCAACACAACCAAACCCCCTAAATAAAATCCTATCTAAAAAACCTATGCTCCCCATTGCCCTGAAAAGGTCATTTGGATGGGCATTGCCCTTAAAAGGGCATTTAGCTCTTCTTCCGCCCAAACCCTAAGCTAAAAATAAAACCCACCCAATAAACATTTAAAAAAACCTAACACTAACGCCCGAAGATCCACTTACAGTTTTTGAAGACCGGACATAAATCCTCAACGAAGCGGCAGAAGTCTTCATCCAAGCAGGCCGAAGTCTTCTATCTTTATCCATCCGGCGCGGAGCGGCTGTATCTTCAAGACATACGGCGCGGAGCATCCTCTTCAATTGACAGCTCTTAATAGTAATTTTTATTTAGTTTTATTTTAATAATATTAAAGTTAATGGGTGTTATTGTTAGGGTTAGACTTAGGGTTAGGTTTAGGGGTTTATAACTTTAGTATAGTGATGGGAACATTGAGGTGGCAGATTAGGGTTTAATAAGTGTAGGTAGGTGGCGGCGATGTCGGGGGCGGCAGATTAGAGGTTAATAACTGTAATGTAGGTGGCGGCAATGTTAGGGACAGCAGATTAGGGGTTAATAACTGTAATGTAGGTGGCGGCGACGTTGGGGGCGGCAGAATAGGAGTTTATAAGTGTAATGTAGGTTGCGGCGATGTCGGGGTGGCAGATTAGGGGTTAATAAATATAATGTAGGTGTCGGCGATGTCGGGGAGGCAGATTAGGGGTGTTTAGACTCCAGGTTTATGTTAGGGTGTTCGGTGTAAACATAAATTTTCTTTCCCAATAGAAATCAATAGGGCTGCGTTACGAAGCTTTACGCTCCTTTATTGCAGGTGTTAGGCTTTTTTTTAGCCGGCTCTCCCCATTGATGTCTATGGGGAAATCGAGCATGTAAAACCAGCTCCAAGCAGCGCTGGTATTTGTGTGCGGTATGGAGCTCAATGGAGCTCAACGCCCACATAATTAAAGGAATATTAAACCCAAAAATGTTCTTTTGTGATTCAGAAAATACAATGTTCCCATGATATTCTTTGTTGAAGAGATACCTAGGTAGGTGTCGGGAACACTACATGACAGGAAATAGTGCTGCCCTCTAGTGCTCTTGCAAATGGATAACATTTTTGCAAAACTGCTGCCATATAGTGCTCCAGACACACATGTACCAATTAAACAAATTTGATAATAAAAGTTAATCAAGAAAGAAAAAATTGGGTTTAAGGTCCCTATGAATCCTGCAGCTAATACAAATCAGAAGACCCTGTTTCAGCATATAGGGGCATATTTAACAATGTGCGAGCGGACACGATACGAAATAGCGTATCATGTCCGCTGCACATCGCTGCACATCGATAAAGTTGACAGCATACGCTGTCTGCATTTATCATTGCACCAGCAGTTCTTGTGAACTGCTGGTGCAATACCGCCCCCTGCAGATTTGCGGCCAATCGGCTGCTAGCAGGGAGTGTCAATCAACTCGATCGTATTCAATTGGGTTGATTTCTGTCCACGGCCTCAGAGCAGGCGGACAAGTTAGGGAGCAGCGGTCTTTAGACTTCTTCATAACTTCTGTTTCCGACGAGCCTTCAGGAGCTTGATAAATATACTCCATAGTGTCTTACAATCACATCAATCGCTTCTCTTTTCATTTATATGTGTTTTTCAATGAGGTTAATAAGTATTTTGCATATTTTGACACAATCTCACTACCTTTCAGCTTGTAAGATAAAACAGCGAGATCTGCTGGAGAAAATATTTAATAACGTTCAGCTACTTCCATGAAACATCCCCATTTAGCCCACTAGCAGAGATGCATGATTTTATGCATCAGCAATGTAGTTTTATTATGATTTGAATGATTAGAGGACAGTTCCCAATGGCCTACTTGTTCTGTGGGCAGAATCGGTTGTTCTGTAGGTAAGGTTAAACGGTCCATGGACGAGGTTGGTTAGTTCCTCGGCGGGGTTGGGTGGAGCTGGGGAATCCTGTACAGAGAGGTGATGGGAAAACCAAGTGACCACCACAGTTGGGGAGCATATAGGGGTGTAGCCTTTATGTCCCCATAGATTTCAAAACTGTGCTCTTGCGCTAATTATTCATATTTTACATTCCTGTGTCCTTCACATATAGGAAAATATTCTAATTATTTTAAACACGCTTTATTGCAAGAAATTGTACAATACAACAGAGGTGAAAAAAATAAAAGACAGTAATATTTAACATTCTGTGTGGGGTTTATGATAACCCTGTCGTATCGCACAGCCTTTTAGGAGTGATATGGGGGTATGAGCCCACCTGTTTGAGCTTGTTATACAGGTACATCAGTTTATATTTTTATAACCAAAACAATATTTGTATTGTTATAGTAGGGAGAGAAGGAGAAAGCGAGGAAATGGAAGGGAGAGGGATAGAGAGGGAAAAAATGGAGGGAACGAGGGGGAAAGGGTTTTGGGATTCCAGAATGGGGCAAAGGGAGACAATTGCGCAGATTGTCAAATTAGAAACCTTTACCCTCCCAAGTCAACTGCATGATTTCATGTGTCAAAATGTTGCCTAATTCGGTAATGATAGCGCTCTAGCCAGAGCCAATCCCCGACCCTTGCCTTCCATTCTTGTAAGTTAGGTGTCTGTTGAGTTTTCTAGTATTTAGGTATTAGCCCCTTAGCTGCATTGAGCATCATAAGTAGCAGAAGGTGTTTCGCTTATCCACATACTTTAGGGAGCTCATGGTATATTAAATGGTTTGGGTTAGGTATGATGGTTAACTCAAGGACTCTGCCCGTTTCCCTAAGTACGTCATCCCAAAAGGAGCGGGTGCAGGGGCAGGACCACCACACATGGAGAAGTGTGCCCTCCTCCATGCAACCCCTCCAGCACTCCCCGTTAGTATGAGGATTAGTGATCTTGCGAACATAAAAATTTGGGTTCGCGAACGGCGATCGCAAACTTCTGCAACTGTTCGCGAACCGGGCGAACCGCCATAGACTTCAATAGGCAGGCGAACTTTAAAACCCACAGGGACTCTTTCTGGCCACAATAGTGATGGAAAAGTTGTTTCAAGGGGACTAACACCTGGACTGTGGCATGCCGGAGGGGGATCCATGGCAAAACTCCCATGGAAAATTACATAGTTGATGCAGAGTCTGGTTTTAAGCCATAAAGGGCATAAATCACCTAACATTCCTAAATTGTTTGGAATAACGTGCTTTAAAACATCAGGTATGATGTTGTATCGATCAGGTAGTGTAAGGGTTATGCCTGCTTCACAGTGACAGACCAAACTCCCCATTTAAAGGGACAGTCTACACCAGAATTTTTATTGTTTTAAAAGATAGATAATCCCTTTATTACCCATTTCCCAGTTTTGCATAACTAACACATTTATAATAATATACTTTTAACCTCTGTGATTATCTTGTATCTAAGCCTCTGCAAACTGCCCCTTTTTTCAGTTCTTTTGACAGACTTGCAGTCCATCCAATCAGTGCCTGCTCCCAGATAACTTCTCATGCATGAGCACAGTGTTATCTATATGAAATACGTGAACTAACACCCTCTAGTGGAGAAAAACTGTTAAAATGCAATCTGAAAGAGGTGGGCTTCAAGGTCTAAGAAATTAGCATATGAACCTCCTAGGTTAAGCTTTCAACTAAGAATACCAAGAGAACAAAGCAAAATTGGTGATAAAAGTAAATTGGAAAATTGTTTAAAATTACATGCTCTATCTGAATCATGAAAGTTTATTTTGGCCTAGATTGTCCCTTTAACGCACCGCAAACAACCGCAAACAGTCCATTTGCACAACCGCAAACTCCCCATTTGCTCAAGGTTGGATACCAAGCTAGCCATGTCCCGTTCCTTGCCCTCACTGATGTCATTGAAGGTCTCTTCCTCCACCCAGCCACGTACAACACCAAGGGTCCCCGAAAGGTGACAACAAGCCCCCTGGGACGCCTGCTGTGTTTGGTCTTCCACCTCCTCAAAGCCACCTGACTCCTCTTCTTCAGACTCCTCTCTCTGCATTATTATAAGGTGTGTGAAGTAGTACTATTCCTATCAGTTTAATCCCTGTTACGTCCCCTATCAGGGGATGTGTATATGGCATTGATTTTAGGAACCGGGAGATGGAAAAAGATGCTTGGTCAGTCCTCCTACTTCAAATTTGGGGCACTGCGTGTGCAATCTAATGTGCCACCAGATATGAGTGGTGTGTTAAGTAGTTCTATTCTTATCAGTTTAATCCCTGTTACGTCCCCTATCAGGGGACGTGTATACGGCATTGATTTTAGGAACCGGGAGATGGAAAAAGATGCTTGGTCGGTCCTCCTACTTCAAATTTGGGGCACTGCGCGTGCAATCTAATGTGCAACCAGATAGGAGTGGTGTGTTAAGTAGTTCTATTCTTATCAGTTTAATCCCTGTTACGTCCCCTATCAGGGGACGTGTATATGGCATCGATTTTAGGAACCGGGAGATGGAAAAAGATGCTTGGTCAGTCCTCCTACTTCAAATTTGGGGCACTGCGTGTGCAATCTAATATGCCACCAGATATGAATGGTGTGTTAAGTAGTTCTATTCTTATCAGTTTAATCCCTGTTACGTCCCCTATCAGGGGAAGTGTATACGGCATTGATTTTAGGAACCGGGAGATGGAAAAAGATGCTTGGTCGGTCCTCCTACTTCAAATTTGGGGCACTGCGCGTGCAATCTAATGTGCCACCAGATAGGAGTGGTGTGTTAAGCAGTTCTATTCTTATCAGTTTAATCCCTGTTATGTCCCCTATCAGGGGAAGTGTATATGGCATCGATTTTAGGAACCGGGAGATGGAAAAAGATGCTTGGTCGGTCCTCCTACTTCTAATTTGGGGCACTGCACGTACAATCTAATGTGCCACCAGATAGGAGTGGTGTGTTAAGTAGTACTATTCCTATCAATTTAATCACTGTTATGTGCCTTTTTTTTGGTTTGGTTTTTGAAGCCACAGTGCAGCACCAGAGGCCAGAAAAATTAGGCATGTACACATGGCTGAAAAATTAGGTATTGTTGCAGCCGCTGCTGTAGCAGCGGCCAGAAAAATTGATGTTTGTTTCCCAGGCAGAAAGTGCCCTAAAACATTGCGGCTTGAACCATAGTGTGTGGCGGATAAGTCACGCAAGTCATCCGGCATTCAGAGATCAAATACAGCAGCGTGTGGACCATTTTTAGCCCAAGGCAGCTCATCTCATCAGGCCTTTTTTTAGTCGAATGTATCGCCCACTGTCAGTCCCTTCGGGATCCATCCCTCATTCATTTTAATAAAGGTGAGGTAATCTAGACTTTTTTGACCTAGGCAACTTCTCTTCTCAGTGACAATAACTCTTGCTGCACTGAAGGTCCTTTCTGACAGGACACTTGAAGCGGGGCAGGACAGACGTTCTATCGCAAATTGAGAAAGCTCAGGCCACAGGTCAAGCCTGCACACCCAGTAGTCAAGGGGTTCATCGCTCCTCAGAGTGTCGAGATCTGCAGTTAAGGCAAGGTAGTCTGCTACCTGTCGGTCGAGTCGTTCTCTGAGGGTGGACCCTGAAGGGCTGTGGCGATGCGTAGGACTTAAAAAGCTCCACATGTCCTCCATCAATAACACGTCTGTAAAGCGTCCTCTCCTTGCCGGCGTGGTCGTGGGAGGAGGAGGATGACTTTCACTTCTACCCCTGTTAGATTCCCATTGTGCTGTGACATCACCCTTATATGCTGTGTAAAGCATACTTTTTTATTTATTTTGGAACTGCTGCATCCTTTCCGACTTGCGGTAATTTGGTAACATTTCAGGCACTTTATGCTTATACCGGGGGTCTAGTAGCGTGGACACCCAGTACAGGTCGTTCTCCTTCAGCCTTTTTATACGAGGGTCCCTCAACAGGCACGACAGCATGAAAGACCCCATTTGCACAAGGTTGGATGCCGAGCTACTCATGTCCCGTTCCTTGTCCTCAGTGATCTCACTGAAGGTATCTTCTTCCCCCCAACAACGTACAACACCACGGGTACCAGATAGGTGAACCCAAGCGCGCCTGTTGTGGTTGGTCTTCCTCCTCCTCCTCAAAGCCACATTCCTCCTCTAACTCCTCTTCCTCACAATCCTCTTCCAGCGTTGCCGCAGGTCCAGCAAGCGATGCTGATAAGGCTGTTTCTGGTGGTGATGGTGACCACAACTCTTCCTCTTCCTCTTCACACTCATCTACGGCCTGATCCAGCACTCTTCGCAGGGCACGCTCCAGGAAGAAAACAAATGGTATGATGTCGCTGATGGTGCCTTCGGGGCGACTGACTAGGTTTCTCACCTCCTCAAAAGGACGCATGATCCTACAGGCATTGCGCATGAGCGTCCAGTAACGTGGCAAAAGAATTCCCAGCTCTGCAGAGGCTGTCCTAGCACCCCGGTCATACAAATAGTCGTTAACGGCTTTTTCTTGTTGGATCAGGCGGTCGAACATTAGTAGTGTTGAATTCCAACGTGTCGGGCTGTCGCAAATCAAGCGCCTCACTGGCATGTTGTTTCGCCGCTGGATATCTGAAAAGTGCGCCATGGCCGTGTAGGAATGCCTGAAATGGCCACACACCTTCCTGGCCTGCTTCAGGACGTCCTGTAAGCCTGGGTACTTATGCACAAAGCGTTGTACGATCAGATTACACACATGTGCCATGCACGGCACATGTGTCAACTTGCCCAAATTCAATGCCGCCCCCAAATTTCTTCCGTTGTCACTAACCACTTTGCTGATCTCCAGTTGTTGCGGTGTCAGCCACTGATCCACCTGTGCGTTCAGGGCGGACAGGAGTGCTGGTCCGGTGTGACTCTCTGCTTTCAGGCAAGTCAACCCCAAGACAGTGTGACACTGCCGTATCCGGGATGTGGAATAGTACCTGGGGATCTGGGGGGGTGCCGTTGATGTGGAGCAAAACGCAGCAGCAGAAGAGGACTCAGCCGAGGAGGTTATGGAAGAGGATGGAGTAGGAGGAGTAGAGGAGGTGGCACCAACTCCTCTGCAGAGCCACGCATTCCATGCTTGGCAGCCGTCAGCAGGTTTACCCAATGCGCAGTGTAGGTGATAT